>NW_020664409.1:94165761-94374787 GCF_002925995.2 Terrapene triunguis
AAAAAGCAACAGAGAGTCCTGTGGCACCTTTAAGACTAACAGATGTATTGGAGCATAAGCTTTCGTGGGTGAATGCCCACTTCGTCGGATGCACATCCCTCTGCCCACGCTGCTTCCCGCAGCCCCCATTGGGCTGGAGCGGCAAACCGCGGCCAGTGGGAGCTGTGATCGGCCGAACCTGTGGGCGCTGCAGGTAAACAAGCTGGCCCAACCCACCAGCGGATTTCCCTGATGGGCCATGTGCCAAAGGTTGCCAATCCCAGCTATAGAATGA
This sequence comes from Terrapene triunguis, assembly GCF_002925995.2. Classification (NCBI taxonomy): domain Eukaryota; kingdom Metazoa; phylum Chordata; order Testudines; family Emydidae; genus Terrapene; species Terrapene triunguis. The sequence goes on from NW_020664409.1 coordinate 94,166,036, forward strand.
ACTACCAGAGAAGATGGATTAGATTTTGGGCTCAGTCCTTTTTATAGTGTGTCGCAAAACTCCCAGTATTGCTCAAGCTTTCCTGCAATTATTATTTATGATGGTTGGGTGTGGTGTGACAGAGCTCAAATGTGGCTGAGGCTTTCCAAACATTCAAGACGTGTCGGTTCTCATCAGAAGGCGCTCACAATCTAGGGCCCTGATCCTGGAAAAAGCCACGCACAGGCAGATCCCTGTGCGGCACCACAGTGAAATCAATGGAGGTTCAATCGTGGAACTCATTGAAGGATTGGGATCTTAAGGAGATAGACATAACAGCCTAAAGGTAGTTGAGATATATAAACACAACACCAGGAGACAAAAGAGAGGTCAAGGGGATTAAACTAGTTATGTTATAATAACATTAAGAAAACAAAAATCTTCTGTTGAGTATCAAGTTATAGCTCGATGTCAGAAAGTATAGTAAATTGTGGAGTCTCTCAAGGGAGTAGCAGAGGTTCCATACAGAACTGCATAGGATAAATTCAGTATAAAAACATTGAAGGCAACAATCCTGCACTGGCAAGGAATGGGCCAAATGATCTAATATCTTTCATTGCTATTACTTTTATTTAAAGAGAAAGCGGAACTGAAGCCTTTGGCAAGCAGATATTTTGATTAATCAGACCTTATTTTTAACCTGATTCATCACGTGATGTATAGTAACTCCGATTAACCTTTGAGACTCCAGCAGGATCTGTGAGCTTGCTAAAAAGGTAAATTCTCACACATGGTTGCCAACTTGGTAATATTTAAAAACCAGACACTTCAGCAGGAGCACCGGAACCTCTTCTGCCTGGCCTCTTCCCTGAGGCCCCACCCCTGCCCCACCTCTTCTCCTACTCCACCTCTTCCCCCCCAAGGCCCCATGCTGCTGTCCACCCCTCTTTCACCCTCCCCTCTATTGCTCATTGTTTTTCCCCTCCCACTAGGGTTGCCAGGTGTCTGGTTCTCAACCAGAACACCCAGTTGAAAAGGGACCCTGGCAGCTCCAGTCAGTACTGCTGACTGGGCCGTTAAAAGTCTGGTCAGCGGCGCAGCAGGCCTAAGGCAGGCTCCCTGCCTGCCCTGACTCCGCGCAGTTCCTGGAAACGGCCGGCATGTCCCTATGACCCCTAGGCAGATGGGGTGGCCCAGGAAGATCTGTGCGCTGCCCCCACCTCGAGCGCTGGCTCCATAGCTCCCATTGGCTGGTTACAGTGGCCAATGGGAGCTGTGGGGGAAGTGCCAGCGGGGACTGTGCCTCCGCCTAGGGGCCAGACATGCCGACCACTTCTGGGAGCAGCTTGGAGCCAGGGCAGGCAGGGAGCCTGCCTTAGCCCTGCTGCGCCGCCAACCGGGAGCTGCCTGAGGTAAGTGCCGCCCGGCTGGAGTCCACACTCCTACCCCAAGTCGGAACCCCCTCCTGCACCCAAACCCCACCCCAGAGCCCACACCCCCAGCTGGAAACCACAACCCCTCCAACACCCCAACACCCTGCCCCAACCCTGAGCCTGCTCCTGCACTCCAAACTCCTTGTCCCCAGCCCTGCGCCCTCTCCCGCACCGCACCCCCCTGCCCCAGCCCTGAGCCCCCTCCTGCACTCCAAACCCTTCAGCCCCAGCCCAGAGCCCCGTCATACACCCCAGACTCCTCAGCCCCACCCCAGAGCCTGCACACCCAGCCGAAGCCCTCACCACCTCCCGCACCCACCCCTCTGCCCCAGCCTGGAGCCCCCTCCTGAACTCCAAACCCTTCAGCCCCAGCCCAGAGCCCCCTCTTACACCCCAGACTCCTCAGCCCCACCCTAGAGCCTGCACCCCCAGCTGAACCTCTCATCCCCTCCTGCACCCCAACCCCAGTGAAAGTGAGTGAGGGTGGGGGCTGGAGTGAGTGGGGACGGGGTCTCAGAGAAGGGGCGGGGCCTCAGGTAAGGGGCGGGACAGGGCAGAGCAAGGGTGTTCAGTTTTGTGCAATTAAAAAGTTGGCAACCCTACCTCCCATCCACCCCCCCCGCCCGGGTCAGCAGGGACTTGCCTGCGGACTGAGGGCTAGGAGCTGTAGCTGCCCGACACTGGTAGGAGGCAGCCTAGGCTGAGTAGAGGCAGGTGTGGGTGATGACTCGGCGCTTCCCTGCCTCCCCTGGCCGCAATAACCAGACATTGGGAGTCCGGTCAGTAGATCTGACCCTTTTCGACTGGACTTTCCATCCTATTCTCACAGCCATCCTAGTCTCACAGCCTTTTGAAAAGTGGAGAAGTTTATTTTTATTTCCTTTTTCCTTTCTGATAGTTTAATTTTCTCATAACAGGGAAAAATTGATGAATGACCAACGCAATGAAAGCTGATTTACATAACAGTTGACATAATTAATGGAGATGTTTTAAAATAATGCAGCTGAAAAAGCAGTGTCCAGGCCTAACACCTAGAAAAAATGTGTATGTAGGAAGCAAATGAGAACCGATAAAGCAGTGTCAATAATTTACCTTTCATCACTCGGAAAAGGTCTGAAGACTATTTTAAAATCTATTGGAACGTTCAAAAAAACTTCCACAGAATGCCAGCATGAAAGTACTACAGCTTTGACATATAGCCAACTCTTAAAGGTACAGCTAAAAGAAGTGCTTCTTTTGTGAATCTGAGCTGGGGTTTAGGGCAGGACAGGATTGGTTCCTCTTCTTAGCCTCCCCATGTCCCATCCAGAAGTTTGTAGGGCCTTTTATTTTGAGCAGCAGTAGTAGTCTGGACAGAGCTGGCTACACTTACAAAATTTAATTCCTGGGTGATATCATGCCTACTGTAGGTAAAGGTAAGCCATGTTAGATGAAAAGAGACCAAGACCCTAAATTGTAACATAACTTCATAAAGTAGTTTATAACATCATAACTTGAAATTATGTATATTATGGGTACATTTTTCTGATTCAGTACTGAATGTATCTGTAAATATAATAGAATCTCTATTGCTGTTTTTGATATTTAAACTTGTGTACATCTAGCTTGCAAGAAATTACACATTATGAAAATAATTAAAGGTCTTCTGGTGAGGCTTACACAACTGTCTTTCTTTGCATCACATCCCCAAAGAGGATCTTGCTCATTTAACAAACTTGGACCCCAATCCTGCCATTAGTTTAGTGTGGGCAAACTGCTGCATCTGCACAGAGCCCAGCAGTCTGCTCACATACCACAAATTGCAGGATCAGGGCCTTAATGTGTATAGTCTTTCAGAAGTGGAAAGGTTTTATGTACATCTCTATGTACATTGACAGGGGTGTAACCATGTGAAGTAAGAACAGGGTCCTAGCAATAAATTTTAAAATATTTGGGGTAGTTTAAGGTGTCAGAGTTCATACCTTGGTATGAACAATATACTTATAAGCACTAAAAGGGGAATGGGATATTAGAGTAGCCTTGCTCAGTTGTCTAAACATTTAGCAGCCCAGGCACAAAACATACTTGCCCATTCTTTACTATGATGAGAAAGAGTGATATTTTACTCACCCTGAACAATAATGAAATAAGGAGACTTCTAATGGCAACCTGGATTGTTGCAGACTCCTAAGGTAAAAACTCTCTTGAAATCTTGAAAACTTCCCATTTATAGAAATTTATTAATATTTTCATGCTTGTGACTGTACAATGCCAATGCATGCAACAAAGGAAATGAAACTCAGGAAGCTCTTCTGCCTTTATGCATTGTGCACTCTTTGGGTTCTATACTCTTTCTACACTATGGCCAATATGTCCCAAAGCTTCCATTTATTTTGGGTGTCTCTGTCTTTGGGTACCCAGCTTGAAAGACCTTGGATCTGATTTTTCAGAGCAGTTGAGCACTCAGCTCCTATTGAAATTAGCAAGATATGTGGATGCACAGTATCTCTGAAACAATCAGATTTAAGGTCTCTCAAGTTAGACCCACCGCTCAATCAGTAGCCACTTTGAAAAATTGAAATATCCATCAATTTTGCGTGTGCAACATAAGAGAAAACAGTACTGCAATGTTTCCTTTTACTTTGAAAAGTATTTTGCTAGTAAGCTGGAGGGGTTTTTTTTGTTTTTGTTTTGTGTGTGTGTGTTTTTTGGGAGGGGGTGTAATACCAGGCACCATTACAAATCTTCAAGTAAATAACTGACAAATTTGGTAAGCTCCCTCTTTGAAATACTGTGATCGAATCCACCCCTGTATTCACGCCCTACACACTATTGTAATAATCTTTGTACAAAATATGCTTTCAAGGGTAGCATTTGAAAATGAATAACTCACTGGTCAATAATACCATGGTGAAAAGGTATGTAGCAATATTCTGTGCAAAGTTATGAAATCCTCCTGTATGATGATAAAGGCACATGTTCAAACTCAAGTAGCCTTGATTAGGTAAAACTGATCAAGCATGTCTTAAACAAAGGGATGTGTGTTCACCTCAATTTGCATATAAGCTGTAAACAGAGACCTGACAGCAAAATGAAGGAAGAAGACAAAGAAAATCTGCTTCTCAGCCAACAGAGGGGAGAGAGGGGACAGTATCAAATCTACAACCCACGAGACTCCATGTCTCCTTGCTGTCAGCTAGAAAGAACTTTATCTAGGGGTCATTTTCAGGGAATGCATTTCAAAGGGTGACAGCTATAAAAGTGAGTGGCAAAAACACCCCAAGTTTTCTCTCCCTACCCATCTCTCTTGAATGTAAGATGACAAAAGAATCCATCTCTTTGACTTTGGGAGGGATCCTGACCTGAAGATTGGTCAGTAATGCTGTTGAGAGCATGTGGTAAAAATTTTACTTTGAACCAAGTCTAGTTTGTTAAGTTAAGTACTAGGAAGCGTTTTATCTTTATGTTTCTTGTAACCATTTCTGACTTTAATGCTTTAATACTTGTACTCACTGAAAATTTCTATGTAGTTAAATAAACTTTTTTGTTCTTTAATCAAAATGAATTCAGTGGTGTGTACTGTGTGGGTAACTCCATTTAAGGTAACTTTAACCACCCGAATATGGTCTCCTCTGTACACATCTCATAATAACACTATATGTTTCTAAGTGGAAGCTTGATGGCTCTTTTAACAATGTTGGTTCCCACAAAAAGAATATTTTGAAACATCGCTTTAGTGCATACAAACAGGAAGTAAAGATAAAGTTTTTTTAATGCATCTCAAATTTCACTTCAGCCTCCAGACATGAGTAATTAAAGTTATGAAAAGATGCTGAAAACTTTTAAAATCACCCCTAAAGACTGTGTCACTGAGCTTGGCAAGGACAAATTTCACATTGATGGTAATGTGCTGTGCTGTATGCAGCAAGGCTGTAGATTGTTAGAAGGCAGACAATTGTAGAAAACATGGAAAGTGCTAAACAAACTGAATGACAAGAAATGAAAACAAGAGGCTGAAACAGTGAGGTCAACTGATACCTATATATAATGTGGCTAGGGACACTAAAATTCAGCATTTCATTTTAATCGCAGAAAAACATGGATTTGTGCATTTTTTAATTGGTGAATTTGGGGTTTTTTTAGCATGGAAAATGCGGATCCCTGCTTATAACATCTGTATTCCATATTGTAAGCTAATATTTGAGCATTTGTATTGTAAGCCTCTGTAAATCATCATCAGACAGGAGAGAGACATTAACTATTGTGAAGTGCTGGTCTCCAACAGAATGTGTTACATCCTGCCGAATAGGGAATAGGGAAGGTCCTTCAACAGGATGATGGATTAGTGTGGGACATTAAAGAGGACAAAAGACTTTGTTGTTCTTCTATCACCGCCCCATAAAGATGAGTCATGCAAATGGATTTCTCCCATCAGCTGAATTTGCATCTCAGAATACAAGGGAGGAGGAGGATAAAAACCCCTAACAAGAAGAAACGGTATCTCTATGCTGCTTAGACTTTGGAGAGCAAGGTATTCTAGGCATAAGCAAGAGGTCCCTAGTTGTTTAGCCTGGGTTAGCCCTAAAGAACATACAGAGCTTGCTTATTATAAAAGCTTCTATTATCTTCAGAACTTAATATTGTAACTCATTTGTGTATATACGTTTCCCAGCTTTAACCTTGTAAATAACTCTCATTTCCTTTTCCTATTAATAAATCTATATATAGTTATTATAGGATTAGCTACCACCATTGTCTTTGGTGTGAGATCTAAGGTGCGATAGACCTGTGATAAGTGTAAGGCATCATCTATCACAAGACCTGTGATTCTTGGTGTAAGGCATCATCTATCACAAGACAGATTGGAGAATCCAAGAGGACTATCTGTGACTCCATGTTAAGGCAGTTAGAGTGCCTGAGGAGTTTACACTTGATAATTGGTTGGTGAAGTCTAAGTATAGAACTCACAGCCAATTTGGGGTTTGTTGCTCCCTAACGGTCTGTCCTGAGGTTGGTACTCACACTCTTGAGTCACTGCAGACAGCTTGACAAGCGGCCTGTGTGAAATCTGTTATGTTGGGTTCATCATCCCAGTATCTGAACTGACAGTCTCAGCTCATGCCTAGCTGACACAATGGTATCCTAGCTGACTGTTGGAACTGAATGGACATGGAGATAGAAACTTGAAGTATTATTTCACCCTCAGATGTGGCTTCCTGAGGTCACTGTTAAGGCACACTGAAGAAGTGTCCAGGCTGTACCAATTCTGTGTACAAAAAGGGAACTCCAAAAATGTGCATCTGAAATCTTTTATGAGCACCAACTTTAAAGAGACCTTAGGGAAGTTGATATTAAAATGTTCACTACCCGTTACAAAATACTTATACTAATTGCACTTATTTTATACTGTTCATAGCATATTTTACAGGGTTTAATTTAAAAAACTGCATTTTCAAAATATACAATGGGCAAAATCAAGTCCAATTTACAAACTGGAGTGAACAGCCTTTATATAGGAGACCAATGCTGGCTGGGATTGGAGGATATGAAATCTTCCTCAATTCAAGGTGGGGTGGAACATCGCCAGTGTTCTATGTCAGGGGTTCTCAACCAGGGGTACACATACCCTGGGGATACACAGAGGTCTTCCAAGGGGTACATCAATTCAGCTAGGTTTTTGCCTAGTTTTACTACAGGCTACACAAAAAGCACTAGAAAAGTCAGTACTAACTAAAATGTCTTACAATGATTTGTTTATACTGGTCTATGTACTATACACTGAAATGCAAGTACAATATTTATATGCCAAATTATTTATTTTATAATTATATGGTAAAAATGAGAAAGTAAGAAATTTTTCAGTAATAGAGTGTTGTGACACTTTTGTATTTTTATGTCTGATTTTGTAAGCAAGTAGTTTTTAAGTGAGGTGAAACTTGGAGGTCCGCAAGCAAAATCAGACTCCTGAAAGGGATACAGTAGTCTGGAAAGGTTGAGAGCCACTGTTCTATGTATGCTGCTAAATATGCGTTTCAGCCAGTGAATCCTGAATTCACTGGCCACACTGCTCTATGCTGCTGTGGAGAGTGCCACTAGAGGGCATTGCAGGGGTTATGAAGCCTATCCACCATAAACTCCCAAGGCCATGCTACAGAACTCACCAAGCCCACCCAAGAGTCAGAAGAGGATTAGACATTCAATTGGACAGATAATTAATTATAACAAATTTTGGAAAGACTATGAAACGTTATGTTTCAGGTCTTAAACCATTCTATTAGAGACCAGGCAGTGGACTAATGATGGGGGCAGATTAGGCCACATTTGCCTACTGCGGGATTCTCACACCTTTCTCTGGAGTACCTGGCAGTGGCCACTAGTGCAGGATCCTGTCTGTAGCAGAGCACCTTAGGTCTGCTCCAGTATGGCAGTTCCATTGTTTCCAATGCCTTCAGTAAGGGATTCTCTCCATTCAGGTGAACAAACTGATAGACAATTCTGTGTGATAGAGTGGAAGGCTTGCTGCTCTTCCTTTCCATCTCCTCTGTGAAGTCTGAGCATTTTGTCTTTGTTTGTAACCTGCCTACATTTCAACACATCAGTAACATGTGGGAAAGCGGTACTGAAAAAAGTAATCTGTTTTCTTTGAAACTGAAAGCAGTCACCATTTGTTGTTGTTGTGTATTAGTGAAGAAATGGCAGATCAAGTTTTAGTCTATCTATTCCACGTGTAGTACAGCACTGTTGTGCTTTTTTATTTTTCTCTCTCTACATTGAACATTCATTTTCATTCCCTTCTTTTCAAACATGGAGTGAAGAGACCTACTGAATATGCATGTGGGCAAATTATTCATTTCACCGAAAGTACTATAAAAACACTAAAAGCATTTTGATTGCTTTATGGCCTATTTTCCCAATGTACTATAATGCCACACAAGGATTATTTCATGAAGAGCTTTGCTAGCCAAGAGAAAAAACAGCCAACAAAATCAACCAACCAAAAAACAAAACAAAAAACCCCCCACATCCACCCACACTCATAAAAGCATTTTTTTCCTTTTAAGTATTACTTATACATTTTATTTAGTGAATAAGTAGAATAAGTGTGACACTCTGTACCCCAAAGCAACACCTCGTACTCCCAAACTCACCACTGTCATATAATTGTGATATATTTTGTACAGAGTATGCCTTGTAAGTATCATTTTAAAAGTGTTAATCTGTCGAACATTACTATCCTGTTAAATTATATGTGCTATCATTGTATGTGAAGTTATGGCAGGGGTGGGGCCTGTCACTGAGTGGGGCCTGAGCACCCCTGGGGAAAGGAGGAAGCCGGCGCCTGTGTTATCTAATACCATAAAAATGTGTTTTGAGAACACCCTGAACCACAAAAACAACTTACTCAAATCCAAATGTAATACATTCAGGTAGCTCTTGCATGATGCCCTGTAGCTCAACCAGTTTAAGCTTAGATAAACCGTTGGGAAGCAAATAACAGCAATCAGGGCCCCTGTTCTGCAAAAGTCTTGTCTCCAACCTGCACCATTTAAATCTGATCACTTTTACCAAGATTAAGAACAGCCATAATCTGCCCTTCCTGTAGAATTTACAACCAGGGATTACAATGATTTTTGTCTTTTCATCAAGTGTTAATATTGCCTATTATGTCATGGTCCTCTTCTGTTTCCAGGCATTCTAGATCATCTAGTTTTGCTTGTAAGCTTCTGGCACAGGGATTTGGCCCAACACCATTCAAGTCAATTGGAGCTAAACCAGGCCCATAGACGTTTATAGTTTTCATTTTGGCCGTCATCTACTTTTATTTTCCTTCTTAGTAGGACAGACTGTCACCTTTCTAGAATTAACAGATCTCAGCCTGACCCTCCTCCACTTCAGCTGTAACTTCCTTCCTATGCTTCACTGGGTACAGAAAGACCTTTGTATTACCGACATCTCTGAGGCTATGTCTACACTACAAAATTAGGTCGGATTTATAGAAGCCGGTTTTATAGAAACCGGTTGTATGCAGCCGATTGTGTGTGTCCCCACATAAAATGCTCTAAGTGCATGAAGTCGGCGGACCGCGTCCACAGTACCGAGGCTAGCGTCGACTTCCGGCGCATTGCACTATGGGTACCTATCCCACAGTTCCCAGAGTCTCCGGCGCCCATTGGAATTATGGGTTGAGATCGCAATGCCCGAATGATGCAAAACAGTGCCGCGGGGGGTTCTGGGTACATTGCATCAGGCCCCTCCCCCGCCGTCACAGCAACGGCAGACAATAGATTCGCGCCTTTTTACCTGGGTTACCTGTGCAGACAACATACCACGCCAAGCATTGAGCCCGCTCAGCTCAGCTCACCGTCACCATATGTCTTCCGGGTGCCGGCAAACGTGGGACTGCATTGCTACACAGCAGCAGCAGCTTACTGCCTTTTGGTGGTAGACGGTGCAGCATGACTGGTAGCCTTCATCGGCGATCGGGATGCTGGTAGCTGTGGGGCTGGCAGCCGTAGGGCTGCATTGCACCAGCCCCTTGCCTTTTGGCAGTAGATGGTTTATTACGACTGGTAACCGTCCTCGTCGGACAAATTTACATGTTGCCTGAAATGCTCATAGATTATTGTAGCCTGAGCGCCTTTACCAATCCTTCTGGCTACTGTACAGCATATATTGCTACACAGCAGCAACCCCTTGCCTTTAACCGTCCTCGTTGGACGATGATGGCTACCAGTCGTAGTATACTATTTTCTGCCAAGTATTGTCTGCTAAGCACCCAGAAAAGGCCGAGGGCGATCTGGGTGCTGGCAGACATGTGGCTGGCACACGTAGGGTTACATTGCTACCAAGCACCCAGACAATGCCGAGGGCTATCAGTCATGCTGCACTGTCGTCTTAAGATGTAAAAAATAGATTTGTTCTGTATTCATTTCCTTCCCCCCTCCCTCTGTCAAATCAACGGCCCGCTAAACCCAGGCTTAGGAGTTCAATCTCTGGGGGGGGGCATTCTGTGTGACAGTTGTTTGTATTTCTCCCTGATGCACAGCCACCTTTCTTGATTTTAATTCCCTGTACCTGTACGCCATGTCGTCACTCGCCCCTCCCTCCCTCCCTCCCTCCCTTCTTCCCCTGGTCTTTAGATACTAGTTTCGCGCCTTTTTTCAGACCAGACGCCATAGCTATCACTGGGATCATGGATCCCGCTCAGATCACCGCGGCAATTATGAGCACTATGAACACCACGCGCATTGTCCTGGAGTATATGCAGAGCCTCCTGGACATGCCAAAGCAAAACCAGGACCAGCTGAGGCGGAGGCGATTGCAGCGCGGCGACGATAGTGATGAGGAAATTGACATGGACCTCTCACAAGGCACAGGCCCCAGCAATGTGGAAATCATGGTGTTACTGGGGCAGGTTCATGCCGTGGACCGCCGATTCTGGGCCCGGGAAACAAGCACAGACTGGTGGGACCGCATCGTGTTGCAGGTCTGGGACGATGCCCAGTGGCTGCGAAACTTTCGCATGCGTAAGGGCACTTTCATGGAACTTTGTGACTTGCTTTCCCCTGCCCTGAAGCGCCAGACTACCAGGATGAGAGCAGCCCTCACAGTTGAGAAGCGAGTGGCGATAGCCCTGTGGAAGCTTGCAACGCCAGACAGCTACCGGTCAGTCGGGAATCAATTTGGAGTGGGCAAATCTACTGTGGGGGCTGCTGTGATCCAAGTTGCCAGGGCAAAGAGAGACCTGGTGATATCAAGGGTAGTGACTCTGGGAAACGTGCAGACCATAGTGGATGGCTTTGCTGCAATGGGATTCCCAAACTGTGGTGGGGCGATAGACGGAACCCATATCCCTATCTTGGCACCGGCGCACCAAGCCACCGAGTACATAAACCGCAAGGGGTACTTTTCAATGCTGCTGCAAGCCCTGGTGGATCACAAGGGACGTTTCACCGACATCAACGTGGGCTGGCTGGGAAGGGTACATGATGCTCGCGTCTTCAGGCAGTCTCTTCTGTTTCGAAAGCTGGAGGAAGGGACTTTCTTCCCGGACCAGAAAATAACCACTGGGGATGTTGAAATGCCTATCGTTATCCTTGGGGACCCAGCCTACCCCTTAATGCCATGGCTCATGAAGCCGTACACAGGCAGCCTGGACAGGAGTCAGGACCTGTTCAACTACAGGCTGAGCAAGTGCCGAATGGTGGTGGAATGTGCATTTGGGCGTTTAAAAGCGCGCTGGCGCAGCTTACTGACTCGCTCAGACCTTAGCGAAAAGAATCTCCCCATTGTTATTGCTGCTTGCTGTGCGCTCCACAATATCTGTGAAAGTAAGGGGGAGACATTTATGGCGGGGTGGGAGGTTGAGGCAAATCGCCTGGCCGCTGATTACGCGCAGCCAGACACCAGGGCGGTTAGAGGAGCACAGCAGGGCGCGGTGCGCATCAGAGAAGCGTTGAAAACCAGTTTTGTGACTGGCCAGGCTACGGAGTGAAACTTCTGTTTGTTTCTCCTTGATGAACCCTCCGCCCCTACACCCCCCCACCCGGTTAACTCTATACTTCCCTGTAAACCAACCACCCCACCCTCCCCTACTACCCTCCCCCCTTCGAGCACCACTTGCAGAGGCAATAAAGTCATTGTTACTTCACATTCATGCATTCTTTATTAATTCAGCACACAACTAGGGGGATAATTGCAAAGGTAGGCCTGGATGGGTGGGGGAGGAGGGAAGGAAAAGGACACAGTGCACTTTAAAACTTTAAAACTTATTGCACTGGAAATCATCTAGGCTGAAGTGATTGGGTGGCCGGAGGCCCCCCCACCGTGTTCTTGGGCGTCTGGGTGAGGAGGCAATGGGACTTGGGGAGGAGGGCTGTTGGTTACAGAGGGGCTGTAGCGGCGGTCTCTGCTCCTGCTGCCTTTCCTGCAGCTCAACCATACGCAGGAGCATATCACTTTGATGCTCCAGCAGCCGGAGCATCGACTCTTGCTTTCTGAGTACAAGTTGACGCCACTTCTCCTCTTCAGCCCGCGTTTCAGCACGCAACTTCTCCTCTTCAGCCCACGATTCAGCACGCCACCTCTCCTCTCGCTCATATTGGGCTTTTTTAAAATCAGTCATTGACTGCCTCCACGCATTCAGCTGTGCTCTGTCAGCGTGGGAGGCAGTCTGTAGTTCAGTGAACATTTCGTCACGCGTCCTTCGCTTCCTTCTTCGAATATTCACGAGCCTCTGTGAAGGTGAAACATTTGCAGCTGGTGGAGGAGAAGGGAGAGTTGTTTAAAAAAGATACATTTTAGAGAACAGTGGGTACACTCTTTCACGTTAGATTTTGCTGTTCACATCACACAGCACATGTGCTTTCGTTACAAGGTCGCATTTTTCCTCTTATATTGAGGGCCTGCCGGTTTGGTGTGAGAGATCACTCACGCAGTGCCAGGCCACAGATTTCAGCTTGCAGGCAGCCGTGGTAAGACACAGTTTTTGGCTTTTTTAACCTTGTTAACAAGTGGGGATGCTTTAAAACAGTACTGCTCTCATTAACCATACCAAGCACCCGTTGGGTTGGCCATTTAAAATGGGTTTGCAATGTAAAAGGAGGGGCTGCGGTTTCAGGTTTAACATGCAGCACAAACCCAACTAACTCCCCTCCCCCACACACCCAATTCTCTGGGATGGTCACTTCACCCCTCCCTCCCACCGCGTGGTTAACAGCGGGGAATATTTCTGTTCAGCAGAGCAGGAAGGGGCACCTCTGAGTGTCCCCTTAATAAAATTGTGCCATTTCAACCAGGTGACCGTGAATGATATCACTCTCCTGAGGATAACAAAGAGCAATAAGGAATGGATGTTGTCTGCATGCCAGCAAACACCGGGACCATACGCTGCCATGCTTTGTTATGCAATGATTCCAGACTACGTGCTACTGGCCTGGCGTGGTAAAGTGTCCTACCATGGCGGACGGGATAAGGCAGCCCTCCCCAGAAACCTTTTGCAAAGGCTTTGGGAGTACATGAAGGAGAGCTTTCTGGAGATGTCCCTGGAGGATTTCCGCTCCATCCCCATACATGTTAACAGACTTTTCCAGTAGCTGTACTGGCCGCAATTGCCAGGGCAAATTAATCATTAATCATTAAACACGCTTGTTTTTAAACCATGTGTAATATTTACAAAGGTACACTCACCAGAGGTCCCCTGTGTGCCCTCAGGGTCTTGGGTGAGTTCGGGGGTTACTGGTTCCAGGTCCAGGGTGACAAACATATCCTGGCTGTTGGGGTAACTGGTTTCTCCGCTTCTTGCTGCTGTGAGCTATCTATGTTCTCTCCATCCTCATCTTCCTCGTCCGCCGAACCCGCTTCCCTGTTTCCAGCGAGGGACTCATAGCACACGCTTGGGCTAGTGGTGGCTGCACCCCCTAGAATGGCATGCAGCTCCGCGTAGTAGCGGCATGTTTGCGGCTCAGCCTCGGACCTTCCGTTTGCGTCTCTGGCTTTGTGGTAGGCTTGCCTTAGCTTTCACGCGGCACTGCTGTGCGTCCCTGTTATGGCCTCTGTCCTTCATGGCCTTGGAGATCTTTTCTAATGTTTTGCCATTTCTTTTACTGCTTCGGAGTTCGGCGAGCACTGATTCATCTCCCCAGATGGCGATCAGATCCCGTACCTCCCGTTCGGTCCAGGCTGGAGCTCTTCTGCGATACTGGGACTGGGACTGGGACTCCATCACGGTTACCTGTGCTGATGAGCTCTGCATGGTCACCTGTGCTCTCCACGCTGAGCAAACAGGAAATGAAATTCAAACGTTCGCGGGGCTTTTCCTGTCTACCTGGCCAGTGCATCTGAGATGAGAGTGCTGTCCAGAGCGGTCACAATGAAGCACTGTGGGATAGCTCCCGGAGGCCAATAATGTCGAATTCCGTCCACACTAACCCAATTCCGACCCCCTAAGGCCGATTTTATCGCTAATCCCCTCGTCGAGGTGGTGTAAAGAAACCGGTTTAAAGGGCCCTTTAAGTCGAAAGAAAGGGCTTCGTAGTGTAAACGTGTCCAGGCTTAAGTCGATTTAACGCGGCTAAAGTCGACCTAACCTCGTAGTGTAGACCAGGCCTCAAAGTCTCTCTAGCTCAGTGGTTCTCAACCAGGGGCACGCACACAGCTCTTGTGGGGTATGCAGAGGTCTTCCAGGGGATTCACCAACTCATCTAGATCAGCAGTTCTCAACCAGGGTCCGCGGACTCCCAGAGCCCTTTCAAGGGGGCCGCAGGGCCCCGCGGCTGAAGCCCCGATCTCTGGTGCCTCCCCCCACCATCTCTCCCCGCCCCCTGGCCAGGTCGGAGGCAGGAAGCCAGAGCCAGGCAGTGCAGGGCAGCTTGCCAGAGGACTGGCCCAAGGTAAAATATTGAGATAGGAAGTTTAGCAGCACCCACACCCTGCCACACTCGCATGCACACACATACTTTCTCTAACCAGTTTCAAGATCAGTTCAGCTAAACGGATTTTGAAACTGGTTGGAGCCATAGAACAGGTCAGGGTCTGGGCAGCCTGAACCAAATTCAAAACTTGCTTAGGGTGGTTTTGAACAAAATCAGTAAAAACAGTGGAGCCTGGTCTACACTTCAGCTCCCACCGGTTTTAAAAACTGTTGAGCTGACCTAGTTTTAAAACCAGTTAGAATTTGGGAGGAAATTTCCCCATTGTACACCAGACCTGTAAGAGCTGTTATTAGAACTTAGGGGTGAAATCATGTCCCCACTGTAGTCAATGGGAGTTTTGCTCTTTACTTCAGTGGGACCAGGATTTTGCTACTGGAGCTCATTGCTTATGGCCTGTGTTTAGTGCACTAAATGCCGCCACCTTTGCACTATAAGGAAGTGGAGTAAGTCAAGTATACTGCATTATGTTTGTGATAGAGGGTAGATTTCAAAAGGCTTCCATTCACTTTATTTTTAATACAAGCAGATATATTGTATTTAAGAGTAGGATTTTTTTCTATTAATATAATTTGATAGATTGAATACTGATGTTGTACACACCTCATTCAATATATATTTTAATGACTATAAATCTTATTTAATAGGAAAACAGGTTAATGTGCTTGGCACCATTCCGACTGAAAAAGAAATTCACTCTGTCTGGATAGTATTTCTCTGTGCAGGTGGAGCATGGGGAAACTACGGAGGCGAAATCTTTCTATAGGCTGGAATACTGGTTTAAACAAGTCCTGTGGCCACTGGAGCCATGAAAATGCAGATCTGCCGCCCCTTTCCATTCTGCCTCTTGTCCAACCCCAACGTGACCTTCCTCACTAGCCTGTGAAGGGCCAATGTGGGGACACTTCCTGAGGCAACAGGGTGTGCATAGTAACTCCTACACAGCCACCAAATCCTCCGAGTGCAGCCCAAAGACTTAAGTGCTTTGGAGAGCCTTATACACAGAGGTGAATTCCACCCTCAGAGTGAAATTCTAGTTTCCATTTTATTACACGATACACAAAATCAAACCCTTTCATAGACATATGGGAGACATGGGCAAGATAAGCCATACAGCCACTGCTTCTGGAAGGTTGTTCTTTAACACATAAGGAATATCAGAGTGTTTAAAAAATGTCTATCCTCCCAATAGGCTATCCTCTACAAAAAAAGTTGTGTCTTATAAAAGACACAAATACGTGGGTGCAACACACTACACAATGCCTCCTGCCGTCATGTCTTTGTCTGGCAAAATACTTGGAAAATACCTTTTTTCCCATATGATACAGGCAGAAAATGAATGAAAATAAATAAGTCCCCTTCTTCAAACCTCCAACATACAGGAATGTATTTTTGCCTGTTATTTGTTTTGTCTACAGTAAAGATGAGGGTGGTTTTATTCATCAGTATTCTGGAGAGAAAGAACATGTGTTGCTGTCAATCAAGAATGTCCATTAATTATTTTTGTATAGTCATGATCATGATTTGTAAACCACAACAGTCTATGGAAGAAATGATCTTTAGTCTACACTGTTTCACAGAGAGTAAGTGCTTTCTGTGCACAGATATCCTCATTCTACTGCAGCTAAAGAACTAACAAAGTTGGATACAGTGGGCTCTCTGGGATTTTGTTCATGACTAGATGGATGAATACAAAAATTAAGAATCATTTATTTAGAATATACCTATGTTACATCCAACCACTAAATCTGTTCGTTCTAAATGCAGAATTTTTATGTTTTGTGTGTTTCACGCACAGCAATCATTCAAGACAGGGAACATTGCTGTTAAGCTGATTATGGAATTATTATATATTTTTGAATTTAATATTTGCATAACTTCCAAGATGGAATTGTAAACATGAAAAACTGTCAATAAATTCATTTCCCAGGCCACATGGGAATTTTCATACCAAATCAGAATAATGGTCCACCTAGTTCTGTCGCCAACAATGACCAATACCAGATTGCTTCCAAGAAAGAGATGATTATGGAACAAATTGTCCACAGGGGAAATTTCTTCTTAACCCTAGGTCACCAATGGTTGGCTTACGCCCTGAAGCATGAGGATTTATATCCCTCAATTTTTATTCTATTTAATGTAACATCAATATAAATGTTTAATTCTTCTCTGTATCCTGCTAAGTTCTTGGACTCAGTGACATGTTGCAGCAATACATTTTATATAATATTTACTGACATGCACTTTTGTTTCTCATGTTTATTTTATCCCAGTTTTATCTGCTCCAGATTTATAGATCCATCAACCCACATATAAGAGGCATGGAAACTTTTCTATTGAAGGACTCTACAACTCATGAATAAAGACAGGGTTCTCCCACTGACAGACTGCACAATTCTTTCACTGGCTGACTCTCTGATACTTCACTCTGGATGACTAGCCACAAACTGAAACTCAATATGATAGAAGATGAACTCCTTATCTTTCCTCTCAAGCCTTCCCATCTGCCTCCTTTCCCTATCACTGTCAATGATGCCACCACCTTTCCCACCACCTAGGCTTTCCAAACTGGATGTCATTTGTTTATTCTTTTCTTTCCCCATTCTGCCTTCCATCCATATACACACACAAATCCAGACCTTTGCCAAATACTGTTGTATTTGTCTCCAAGGTGTCTCCAGAATTCATCCTTTCCTTTTCATGCCTACAACTAACATGGTAGCCCTTGCCTTAGTCATTTCTTGTGTTGATTAATGCAATCCTCTCCTCTCTGGCTTCTCTACCTTTCACCTTGCCACCTTCCAGCCCATCCAGAATGCAGCTGTGAAAACAATCTTCTCACCAGTGTGATTATGTCACTCCCCTATTTACATCTCTTCACTGTGCATTGCATTAAGTTCAGATTTCTTGTCCTCAGCTTCAGGACCCTGTACAACTCCACTTACATTTTTGCAATCTTTCCACCAACTGGCCCACCTAACCACTTCCTTTGTCTCTTTATACTTCCACAATTCATATCTCATATTTAAGGCTATGATTTAGTCACAGGTATTTTTTAGTAAAATTAATGGACACGGGCATTAAACAAAAATTCACAGCCTGTAACCTGTCCATGACTTTTACTAAAAATACCTGTGATTAAATCTTGGGGGGGTGGAAGGGCGTCTGGGGGGGTGGGGCGGGAGAGGCTGCTCCGGCCAGGGACTGCTGCCAGGACCAGCGGACCGCAGCTGCTCCGGCCGGCCGGCCAGGGACCACTGCCGGGGCCAGTGAACCATGGCTGCTCCAGCCAGCCTGCCGGCCGGTCAGCTAGAGACCACTGTCAGGGCCAATGGAACAGGACTGCTCTGGCTGGCTGGGGACCGCTGCCAGGACCAGCGGACCAAGGCTGCTTCAGCTGGCCAGCCGGGGACTGCTGCCTGGGGCCGCCGGAGCAGTGGCTGGTGTGGCTGTCCTGGGGACCACCTGAGCAACTGGCCCCAGAGCCACAGAGGTCATGGAAAGTCACAGAAACCGTGACTTCCGCGACCTCCATGACGGACACAGAACCCTACTCATAACTACATCTTACAGAAGGAATCTCCACCTTCCTC
Source organism: Terrapene triunguis (assembly GCF_002925995.2). NCBI lineage: Eukaryota > Metazoa > Chordata > Testudines > Emydidae > Terrapene > Terrapene triunguis. The sequence goes on from NW_020664409.1 coordinate 94,184,450, forward strand.
ATTTTGGGGGCTTCTTTTAGCCAACTTGTGGATTTTGTGGCAATACTGTATTGACTGTGCATCTGAGAATATAAGTACTTTGGGTCCCAGACTAGGTCTTTGTGTATGTTTGGATCACACTAAGATCACTCACAATAACTGGATGGAATCTGCCACAATAGCTGTCATTGCATGATATGAAAATTCACACAATAAAACAAATTTAACTTTTTATGCTTCTATAAACATTTTGGGAACAATTTACCCTTGAATTAGTCTTGGTGTTCCGCTTGACATTTCATGTTATTTTAGCTGATTATGGAGGAGGGAAGATAGGGAGGAGGAGTGAAACCTACTGGCAATGTTTTTCCTGTGAAAGTTTGTGACATGCATCCTTACCGATATTGGTCTTTAAACATTTGTGGCTTTGAGCACAGAAGAGTAATTATCTCAATGCGTTGAAAGTGACTTCTTCTTTTATGCATATTGAGACAGTAACTGAGATTCAGAAGCCTAATTTTTCAACTGTGTGGTAGATTCAAGCTTGCTTTCCTGTAAATTTCCTGGTCTTGGATTTTAATGTTGGACCTTTGTTGCCAAGTGCTTTTTGGACCCTTATCAGAAATCAGGGATGTTCTATTAAAATGCTGATTGCTTGGTTTTAATTCTTGATATGGCATTGGGGGTTAGTTAATGCACTAGTTTATCACTTACATTCAAGTCCTGTCTCTGGTCATATGTGAAAATTAAATTGCGGTTTTATTCTAGTCTCCACATGATCATTTATTGTGAGATGACCCCTGGCAGGGGTGAGGGAAAAGGGGGAGGAAAATTTACCAACATTTGCTGTGGACTATCAGATCTTCTGATTGAGGACAGATGGGGGCGTACTCCTCCTGGCTTCCAAACCGAAATCATATATGACCAATTAAATCCATTCTCCTAATATCTGTCATGCAGCTTCCACACACCTACCTGTCCATTTCAGTGTACCACTGGCAGCTCAAGTATTTTGAGAAGTTCCAACAATATACACACAAATAATTTTCCCAAACAGGAAGCCTTAACTATATTGAATCACTGAAAATAACTGTCATGAATATAATCATGTCATTCAGAAAACAACAGCTTTCTGTTTCCCATCTTCTCTTCATATTCAACTCAAGCAGTTCATTTTTTTTTTTTTTTTGGCTACCTATTTCCTGTTCAGACAGGACTCAATTTTCACAGTTGTGTGCCTAAATCCTGGCAGCTGAGCACTTACAAAGCATTTGGGAAACTAAATGCCCTTTTAGGCAACCCTTGTAAATGGTGGTTTGAGCACCCAAAGGAAGGATTTAAGCTCCCAAGTTTCAAATATGGATTCCCATTGTGACGGGATCCCCAGGGTGCAATCTGGGACTGTGAGATTGCTGTGCCCCCTTAACTCACTAATCTAGTCTCTCACAATGCCTTACTGGTGACAAGCAGCAAACCCCTGCAGATGCTCTTACCACTCAGTACAACTACATGTGGAGCCCTACACCCAGCTAGATTGCATGAATGCTCCCAGAGCCATTCATTAATCACACAATGAAAGGCACCAGCCAAATTCCCTCCTCCTGCCACCAGCTCCTAGCCTTATACCTCAGGAATGTACTGTCTTGCACTTCTCAAGACCCTTTCTTGAGCAAATGCAAGTTTATTAATTGGTTCACCACTTCATCAATGGATAGTGGACATTCACCAGCCTTTGTAACCTGAGACGATTTATCAAGCACTTCAGTCAAACTCACTGGTAAGGATAAACATTAGAATAAGTTTACTGATTACAAAAGATCAATTTTAAATTATTATAAGTGATAGGCAAAACGTCAGAGTAGTTACCAAAAGAAAATAAAAGATAAGCATGCAGTCTAACGTCTCAATTTTATTAGACTTGGAATAGCTGGATTAAGCAGTTTTTCTCACCCTACTGGATACTGCAGGTTGGTTACAGTCTTTCATACACAGGCTCTCCCTGTTAGGTTGAGGACCAGTCTCCTCAGCTCCAGCGTTCTCGTTGCCTTCAGTGTAGGTGGGAGAGGAGAAAGGACAAACCATGCAGCCTCTGTCTTCTATTTTATATCCTCATTTCATGTGCTTGGAGAACACAAGTCCAGGCATGTCTGGTGGGCATTGCTGAGTCACCAGGCAAGGCTGAGCAATTCCCCTGGTAAGGCCTTGTACAAGTGAGTCCTTGAATTGTAACTCCCTTGCTGGACGATGGCTGTTGATGGTTGTTCAACACCCGCTCAGGTGTTGGTTACCTCCCTTTTTGTTGTCTCTGGGGATCTAATATCTGGGCAATTCCCTAACTCACAACATATTTTAGTGACAACCATACAACACAATCTCATAACTTCATATGCACTAATAATAAACATAGTTAGCTAGAACAATGGCTTTCAGCAGATCATAACCTTTCCTTACATCATAGGCGCTGAAAAAAAATAGTGGGAGCCCCCCTGATCAGCTCCTCCCCCTCCCAGTGCCTGCCACCCACCACAGATCAGCTGTTCAGCATCGTGCAGGAGGTCCTGGGAGGGAGGGAGAGGAGCCAGGGCAGGGCGCGCTCAGGGGAGGGGGCAGAATTTGGTGTGGGTGGCGTCTATGGCTTACATGGCATGCTTTGTATGACATATCATAATTATATATAAATGATTAATATGGAGGTTACAGGGTGCTCCCCCGAGATATAGAGTGTCACACCCATGTTTACCCAGCAGCGTCATGAAGTGACTTCCTCAGAATCGCACAGCACATTAGTGGAAGGAGACCCATCTTTTAATGCCTATGATGAAATTCCCCATTGAAGCCAGTAGCAAAACTCCCATTGACTTCATAGGGCCAGGATTTCATCCCTTGTTTTCTGATTTAACCGCTAGACCATGCTTCCTCGTAAAGTGTGTCAAAGGTGGGTGAAAAAGAAGAGTATTCACTTCCAGTAACACAGCAGTGTCCCTTCAAAGTTGTCCTCTAATAAAATGAATAAGCCTTAAAAACTGAATCAAGCTGCTGGCTCCCACCACTTCCTGAAATGGCTGGCAGTAGATTGAGTCTAATATCCTCAAATCATATTGGGTGAAGATAAAACAGGATTGTGAAAAGCAGCTAATGGCTCAGGAGAGACTTTTCTCTCTGTTTGCTAACTGTTCACGTTGCTTTCTTACTTTATCATTTTCAATGGGATCTAGGTATACAAACACATATAGCAGCACTGTTGGCATTTATCAGCCAGCCTCTCTGGTAATACAACAATGTAGAGGAAAACACATTCCACGAGGAGCTTAACAGCCTTCTTCAGTGGAACAACAATACAGTAAAGGAACAGAGAGAGGTGAGGAGGTGGTTGTGCTTGGGGTACTGATTAAATGTTGCGGAAAAACAGGAGGGTTTGGATAAGAAATTAAAAATGAATAGCATAGCAGGAATGTAAAGAATGAAGTGCTCCCCTTGCTTCTGTTTTAATGTGAAAAACTGCCTGTATTTGCCATTACAAGGAGCAAGCACTGCAGAAATCTGCAATGGGGAAAATAAAGGACCAAAGGTTCTGAGTGCTTCCTGTGAAATTCATCCAGCTTCAGTTCCTATTGAACTCAGTGGGAGTTCAGGAAGATCAGCACCAACCGGAATGGGACCCAAACTTGTTAAACATAAAGTTAAATTAATGCATTTAGGTCTTCCCCTAAAAAGTTTACTGTCACTATCTCTGCACCATTCCACTGAATAGGGCTCTCTTAGGCATGGTATCTATTTTGAATTTATATATTTCCTTTCCAAAGCATAAAAGGCAGGCATTTTGCAAAATTATTCTCTCTCTAGAATATTAAATGGTGATTCACATAACCACTGAAATGCAACCAGCTCTGGGGTGAAATGTGGATGGTGAGTAAAAATACACAGAAAATTTAGGGTACTTTTTGTCATTAAGAAGTTGATCCTACTGTGTAACAATATTTATGAACTGACATAGAAATCTCAGTCTCTAAGTATTTATTTCATATATATCACTATTGGTATAAATCTGAGTAGCTATGGAACAATTATTTAGTACTGGAAAATAGCATTCAATATACCAGACTTAACTTTGTATAAATGTTGAGATGCTAAGAGTATCAAATGTTTTATATGAAATTAATTTGCTCCAAATTCAAATAAATGTATTAAACTTAAAAAAGAGAGGGAAAGAATACACACTTGCCATATGCTAAATATAGCACCTAAGAATCTTGTAGAAACAAAAGATAAAATCCTGGCTCCATTGAAGTCACTGGGAATTTTGCCATTACTTGAACAAAGTTAGGGTAAAAATGAGAGATGGAGAAAACTAATAATTATTAGGCCAATCTAGTTTAACCCCTGGAGTCCAGTGCAGGAACATTCTTTACAAATTATTCTCTAGTACTTTATTCACTCCGGGTATAAAATGACCTATCGCTTTCCTATTCCACCAACTGTTAGAACAGCTCGACTGATCACCATTTGTGTGCATACAACTTTATGGTGAAATAAAATGACGGGTCCATTCCCCAAGGAGTTTGCAGTCTAAATTAAAAATATCACAATAAGGAATGGCAATAAACAAAGGGTGTGGGAAAGAGGATAGAATTATGAAGATAACGCCAACAACATGATTATTGCTACATATAAATTAGTTGGTTCCCTTATTTATAAAAGATGTTAATATTTGGTACAGTGTCTGGAGTAAGAGCCAAGGTCAGTGATGGAAGGTTAACTGAAATAAGTGATGTTTGATGAGAGCTTGAACAGGTGGATTGGTCAGAAAACTGGAGAGTCGTCTTCAAACAATGACATTTCTAGCAACCACATAAAGCCATGAAGGCTCAGAATAACCACAGCTGAAGAAATCAGCATACATTAAACAAATATATACATGTGTATATAGCTTAAGTATTTCTAGAATGCTGGTCACTGTCTTATCTAACTCCATAGAAATAGAATGCCTGCATTACATGTTAGTCCCAATGAAACCAATGGCAAAACTTCCATGAATGAAGCCTGGGTTTCACCCAAGGTGAAAATATCTAGCAATAGCTTGTATCTGAAATTATTTGAATACACACTGTTTATCATAGGTCAGACAGCGTGCTCCACATTATTAGCAAACTGGAATTGCAACTCTTTAATGATAGGACAAGTTACTGTGAGTTCTTAGTGCTCTTTGCCAGCTGAAATGCACACTCCTGCAACAGAAGAAAGCCTATGAAGTAAGGGCTGTTTTCTAAATCTTCCCTTGGTGGTTGAAAATTTTAAACTAAGAAGTGATTCTGGCAATTTTGAGAATGTTATGACTTCATTTTGTGAAGTTAAAACAGAAATATTTAAATTTTATATCAACATTTGCCAAAAGTAGAAAGCCATCCATGTGTGATGACTAAACAGAAAGTATTAGTACAAAATAAATAAAGTCAGATCCTCAGCTAGTGTGTAGTTCTGCTGAAATCAAAGGCATGACAACATTTTATACTAGCTGAGGATCTAGCCCAAAGTAGCTACAATACATTAATCCAATGCACAATACCTTGATGTAGGAAGAGTTAAGATTTGGTGCATTGTGCCAGGGCCGCCCAGAGGGGGGGCAAGTGGGGCAATTTGCCCCAGGCCCCGGGCCTCGCAGGGGGCCCCACAAGAATATAGTATTCTATAGTATTGCAACTTTTTTTTATGGAAGAGACCCACGAAATTGCTTTGCCCCAGGCCCCCTGAATCCTCTGGGCGGCCCTGCATTGTGCTAATTGCAGTATTTAAAAACAAAAACAAAAATTGTGACTCCCAGAACTAAAGAGTTAATTAAATTTAGGCATTCTAGCTTGTCAGTCAGAGGGATGGCCACACTTTTTAATTATTCCAGAAATATAGCGCAAGGATGAAATAATCTATCTGAAATGGAGATGGTCCTTCTGCAAGAAAGGCTTTGGGGATTGGCTATTTTTATTTTGTGTGTTCCAGGAAACTAATCTGTCCTTTAGAGTTGCAATATTTTTGACATGCGTGCGTGCACACACACACACACAAATCTATGAATCATTTCTTGATTAGTGCATTCATAATTCCTACAGATGTTACTTACTGACGCAAGAAGAAAATTATTCCATTTGAGATGCTTTCTATTTTTAAACTATGTTTTGCAAAACCAAAGTGCTACAATGATGAAAATGCTCTCAGAAAAGCAGCAGCAGGTGGATAGAATAAATATGGGATGGGCCAGTTAATCCATAATAACCATGCACATTTTTCTAAGGTCAGGTACCCCAAAGAATGTCCATACCACAGGGTATCCAAACTATAGCCCTGTTTTCTATTACCTATCTTATTCCCACAATCACTACCAGCTTCCCTTTCAGGATTTTTTAAATTATGAGCTCTTTGGGGTAGGGACTGTGATGGATTGACACTATCCTGAACAAACTTTATGGAATTAAGATAATTTTATAAAATGTAAGTTAAACCTTATTGAATTAGAGGTGATTACTGAAATTAAACCTAATTGAATGGCTTTGGGGTACATTGTACTAAAAATGCAATTGTGTATGTGGCATTGTATGTCCCTTCACTAGTAGAGAGGGGTGATGCTAATGCATTTCCTCCTTTATTAACCCTATGAAGTCACTCCCTGGGGATATATGCATATACTAGATCAAACTGGATTCTCCAGAGGCCAACAGACAAAGAAAGGACTTTTGGATAAAAAGCCTGTTTTTAAGCTGGCTCAGGGCCTTCTTCCTGATCCAGCAAATGGGCAGGACCCCTGGTCCACAGAGGGCCCCAATCCTTAGGGGAAGATTGGCAAGACTTGGCCTACTGAGGCCTCATAAGACTGGGTGCTTGTTGTTATGAACTGAAGCTGTGATGAACTTGTAACCACAAGGAATCCCTTTATGGGGGAGAGGGGTGTGTGTTAAAGGACATCTCCTGCCAGAACTCATGTTAGAGTTGGGATGGACTCTGGTGAACTTATTAGCATGTGTGTAGGTTCTTTTCTTTCTTTTTTTTCTTCTATGTTTTCTCTGTAATGCTTTTTACCTTAAGAATAAAGGAGGCTTGCTTAGAAAGAGCTGTGTGGTACTTATACCTGTAGCAATCAGTCTGTGATCAGTATCTGAAGCATAGGCGTGCGCAGGGGGTGTGCCGGGTGTGCCTGGGCACACCCTAATGCAGGGCAGTCAGAGCTGTGGAGGGGCGGGGCTGCGTGCTCCCGCGGGGCAGCGTGTATGGCTCCGCGCTGAGCCAGATGCTGCTAGGAGCCTCCCTCATGGTTGGGGGGGAGGGTTGGAAGTGACGGGGGGCAGTAGGGGGACAGGGAGCAGGATGGGTTGGGCCGGGAGGTGGGGCGCTCTCACCTCCGGGGCAGCTCCCCCTCCACAGCATCCCTGCCTGCAGGGGAGAGTCTCGGCAGAGGCAGGGCAACTCTGTACGCTGCCTCCCTCCCCCCTCCCAGCGCTGACCTGGTTCCCAGCCCATTGGCCAGGAACCCCGGCCAATGGGAGCTGGGGGGGCGGTGCCAGAGCTGCCTGACCGCGCCTCCCCTGCAGGGGGGGGGAGGGAGCTGCAGGCAGAGAAAGCCTCAGGATATTCTTCAGGGGGACAAGGAGTCCAGGGCAGCCTGGGGGGCTAGCGGGGGGTCTGGCGCTGGCAGCAGCAAGTGACCTGGCCCCAGCCCGCTCTGCTCCACCCCACCGGCTCCCAGCGTTGCTCAGTGGTGGGGGTTTGGGGGAAGGGGTGGGGCATGCTGGGGCCAGGTTGCTCGCTGGTGCCAGGCTCCCCACTAAGCCCCCAGGCTGCCTTGGACCCTGTGTCCCCCTGAAGCACAAGGCCCCCCAAAGCACGGGGTCCAGGGTGGTTGCCCCGATCCGTCCAATGGTTGGAACAGCTCTGCTTGGGCACCACCAAAAATCATACAAACCTGCCGCCCCTGATTTGATAGGGGGTGGGATTATGGGGTGGTGGTTAGGGGCGGGGGTCTCTGGAGGGGGCGGTCAGGGAGCAGGGGGGGTTGGATGGGGCATGGGAATCCCGGGGTCTGTCAGGAGGCGGGGGGTGGATAGGGGTCAGGGCAGTCATCAGGGGACAGGGAGCAAGGAGGGTCGTGGGGGGTGTTTTTGGAGGCGGTGGTCAGGGGACAAGGAGCTGGCGGGGGTTGGATGAGTCGGGAGTTCTGGGGGGGCTGTCAGGAGGCATGGGTGTGGAGAGGGTTTGGGGGAGGCAGGGAGCGGGGGGGTTGTATGGGTCAGGAGTTCTGGGGGTCCTGTCAGGGGGTGGGGAGCAGTTGGATAGGCATGGGAGTTCTGGGGGTCTGTCTGGGGGTGGGAGTGTGGATAAGGGTCAGGGCAGTCAGGGGACAGGTACAGTCCTGGGGGGCAGTCAGGGGACAAGGAGCAGGGAGGCTTAGGTAGGGAGTGGGGTCCTGGGGGGCAGTTAGGGACAGGGGTCCCAGGAGGGGGTAGTCAGGGGACAAGGAGCAGGGGGGGTTGGGGGTTCTGAAGGGGGAAGTCAGGGGGCGGGAAGTAGGAGGGAGTGGATGGGGGAAGGGTGGGGGCGGGGCTAGGGCATGGCAGGGGAGGGGCTAGGACGGGGCTCCCTGTGTGAACACCCTAATGAAATGGGCTGCGCACGCCTATGATCTGAAGAGAAAGCAAGCAGGTCTGTTTAGGCAGACTGTCTTTGTGGGAGATAACACAGTGAAGGCAGGGATTGGTGCAGCCTGGAAATATCCTAATCAGTCAGAATAGAGACAGATGCATGTCTCTACCCAAGAGAGCCAACAGCTGGGGAGCTGGAAGACTGATGTGGGATTGGAGCCCTTGTTGAACCATTGAGGGGAACTAAAGGTGCTGTTGCCCTGAACTGTGACATGGGCCATGTCTTCTTCTACCTTTGTAAAGTGCCTAACTTTTGATGAATTTTTGGTTGCAAATTCTAATTTCAACCACCCCCACCCCCCAAAAAAATCTTTTTCCCAACGAAGATCTTCATAGAGAGGTTATCATTTAAACCAATTTGATTGCTGGGTTGATAAAAAAAATTTAAATCAAATATTGAAAATCCAATATTTTTTTTAAAGTCAAGAATTTTTTTTTACTTGTTTTTCAACCACCTCTGTCACATATTATGAGTGCTACTAGGAAAAAACCCAACCCTGAGGCTTATTGAAGCTATTGCAGCATCAGTTATAGGTTGGCGTAGATCTTGTAATACTACAGGTGTTTGCAGGGCCGGCTCCAGGCACCAGCATAGGAAGCAGGTTCTTGGGGCGGCCAATTCAAAGGGGTGGCACTCCGTCCGGTATCGGGGCGGCACGTCCAGGTCTTCGGCGGCGGGTCCCTCATTCCCTCTCTTCCCTTTTGAGCTGCCGCTGAATTGTAGCCGAAGAGGAAGAGAGGGAGGACCCACTGCCGAACTGCCGCTGAAGAAGCAGCGCAATTTAGCTGCTGCCGAAGTGCCGCCGCTCATCTTCTTTTTTTTTCTTTTTTCTTTTTCTCCCCGCTTGGGGCGGCAGAAAAGCTGGAGCCGGCCCTGGGTTTCTGACAGGCCACATTTAATTAAAAGAAACAGTACCATCAAGTTTCCAGAGGATAAGGGTAGGCATGTGTGTATGGTTTAGGGCCTCATCTAACTCCCACTGAAGTCAATGGGTGTCTCTCCATTGGCATCAATGGATTTTGAATCAGGCCCTTAGTGATGAATTCATGTTATGTACCAGCATAATGTAAATTATATTTTCTTCACTTACTACAACATCAAACTAGATAATATGTGAGGAGATATTATGCCCCATCCCCTTCTGTAGAGGGAAGGGCCCTAATGCACCAAAACTGCGATGGTTCTGCTGCCCAAGTTGTGGGCAGACTCCACCAACCACCGGCAGCAAAGCAGTGCACCGTGGAGACTTTCCTCAGGACCAGTGCGGAGGGGTTCGGGGATGGGTGATTGGAGAGGGTCAACAACTATGTAGATCCTCTGGCCAAAATCACTACGGCGCGGGGAAGTCTGGGGCCGGAGATGCTGGTGCAGCCCTGAGGCTTCTATGACAACCGTAGAGCGGCTCTGCACAGTGCTCCACAGCCAGCAGTATGGGAAGGAATCCTATCTATTAAGGTTCTGGCCAGGGGTTAAGTATTTGGCCCTTAAAAAGAAAATGGGCAATTTTTTTCACTGAATGGAAATAATTAATTGAAACTCTTCTGAGAATACAGGGACAGCAACATTTTTCCATAAACAACATCCTCAGATCCCTTCCTCTCATAATGGCTAATGCCGGATACTTTGAGGATGGCATAAAATCTCTATAATATACCTAACCATTCAGTTCTGTACCCAAAGGGAAATCTGTCACAGCCTCCAGCTGATCAACTTATGCCTGGGTGCATGAAGGCTAAAGGCTAAACACTTCTCTTCATGAGGGACAGCTTGTAAATAAGAGTACAGAGCACTGAAACATATTGTGTGCAAAGAGTGGAATGAACCTGTCTGGGCCCGTGCTTTCTCCACCTACGATTGTGAAACAATTACAGAATTAAGATTCAGTTACAGGTTGTCAGACTTGCTGATGTGTACAACATTTCCTCAGATCTGCCTATATTGCAGTGTGTGTTATAACATAATGCACCATAATGGGGCAACCTGAATGGTAAAGCAGGATACACACCATTAGTTTGGATATAGTATTAATAATGAAATGTAGTCAATACACTGAAACAGGATACTGGGATAAGTGGCTGTAGCATCTGCACGCTAATTGATCATCATCCACTCTTCCCAGAAACAGCTTTATGCCAAGCTTCCTAAACCGAACACTTTGAAGGAGATAAAGCACATTAGCTATACAGCAATTCTGAAGCCTTATGCAACTCTGTGTTTCTATTTCCATGATCACTGTCTTGCCCATGTTGTGTTCTTCACTCCTTCTTGCATCTTGTACATGACCTATTTAAGCTAGGGTTGCCACCCTCCAGGATTGTCCTGGAGCTTCCAGGAATTAAAGATTAATCTTTAATTAAAGATTACGTCATGCGATAAAACCTCCAGGAATACAACCAACCAAAACTGGCAACCCTAATTTAAACCCCGATCTTGCAATGAGCTCTGAGCAGGCCCAGGAATCTGCCATTGAGAAGTTAATTGCAGAATCAGGACATCAAACTGTAAGCAAATTGATACATGCAAATTGGTACTGCATATTTGTCCAGTGCCCAGCACAAAAAGGCCTTGATCTTAATTGGAGCCTTTGGGTGCTATACAAACTAATATATAATAATAATAGTGAAAACAACAATAAAGATGAATAGGACAGTAGTTACATATAGCATTGTGTGCAAGAGGATGAACAATAACCAAGAGTTAGTCACCTGATTATTAGGGGCTGTTTGTTTTTATTAATTTTTGGTTTAAAGTATCTAGCAGCAATTTCTGCATTTTTAGATTTAAAGTATTGGGCCAGATCCTCACTGATGTAAACTGACTTGGCTCCATGGAAGTAAATGGAGCTATATCGATTTATGCCAGCTGAGAATCTGGTCCACTATTTTTATTTATAGAAATAAAATTTTCAGCATTTTTTGTTTTTTCATATTTATGAAAAAATTGTTCATTTTTATACTTGGATAATTGCTAGCCAACAAATGATTTTAACGGAAAACACCGTTTCAGACAAACAAAAAAAATGATTTTGCTGAAATTTGTCTATTTTCTGTCAGGAAAATCTAAATGAAATATTTTATTTTCGTGAGATTTCACCCCAATCAAAACATTTCAGTTTGTTGAATTGCATTTTGTTTCAAGTCAGGTCAACATTAAACTGCATCTGTGTAGGTTGCTGCAGTGCCTCATGGGAGTTGTAGTTTGGGTTCTTCATGCCCCCCATTCTCTCTCATGGGATGGACTCCTTGGCTAGACTACATCTGATCAAGACTGACTTCCTTGGTAAAGTCAGGGGAGGGGAGAGAATAAGAAATGAGAGCTGAGGTACAGGCCAGAGCATAGTTATTAAGGGCCTTGGGAAGAGTATGACAAGTTTAAATTTAGTATAGTGGGCATGGGGGAGCCAGTGGAGGGACTGCTGAGAGTCAGTATTGAAATATGAACCACTAGCTTTGATTGTGATGATGTGCCACTGACCAATCAGCCTAGATAAGGTGGAGGTTCACTTCTTGGGACATTTTCTAATAACTGGGTTTTCTTGTTGATTCAAGGCTAATTTGGTCATTTGGATTGCAATCTCTTCTTTTGGAAGTACTTTCAGGACTTTAACTTTCACATACAGCTCTATCCTCCTCAGAGTCCTTTTCAAAGGCTGTACATGTGATTTACCACACATCTGTGTAATTCTAAATTTTTCACAATCTTCTCTAGTAGTACCCAGCCTTATTATTTGGGCTTTTTTGACGTGTTTAGAGCAACTACATAAAGTACCATTTGGCCTTTGGATTTAATAATGGAATTTATGGTTAAATTGGTGTTTGGTAATTTCCCATATTAATCATTTCAAATATTATTAATAATTCCAACAGCTCTGCTCTATAGTCATATATTTGGCCAACTCAGAAACAATGTTTATAAACTTTAGAAGTCACATCCAGTCACTACCAGCTGGGAGGATAATCAGGCAGTGCTTCTAAAGTAGTAAAGGGGGTGTCCTGGTGGTTGCAAGGGCATAGGTGCTGGAACTAGGGGTGCTACTGCACCCCCTGGCTTGAAGTAGTTTCCATTATATACAGGGTTTACAGTTTGGTTCAATGGCTCTCAGCACCCCCACTATAAAAATTGTCCCAGTACCCCTGTGTGAGAGGGAAAGTTCACTGCTTCTCTCTCCTCCCTTCCATCCCTGGGTAAATTATAAAAAGGTAAAGAAAATAGAAATAACATGAACCAAAGAATTTGCACTGGGTGATAATTCCTGTGTTTTTTCTAATCCAGAAAATTATAATCGCCTTCCAATTGTAAAAGTGGATACAGACTCGAGAAGCTAAGAGGGGCTCAGATTTAGAAGGGAGAATATAGTAACTTTAATATCAGCAGAGTAATTATGGACATCTTTATTCTTCTGAGTTCAGTAGTATAATTTACAGTCAAAAAGTCTTACTTTTGCATAACTTTATTCTTAAAAATAAAACACAAGCCTGCTTGGAAACCTTTCCAAAACTATAAACTGAAAAACTTTGTAGAGGCTATTCTAATTCTTCATACAAAACATGCCTGCCATCTTGTGGTCAAACCCAGGTATAAACTGGATTAATGGAAATTAATGGAAATGGCTGGATTACTGGAAATAATCTCACATGAAAGTTTCTATACTGAGAGTTGCTGACACAAGGAAATCGGGGCCCAAATTAAGCCTGGGTGCCCTTGATGTTAACAGAGATTCCCCCAATTACATCAGGGACAAATTTGGCCCTAGAGTTATGCAAAACTTCTCTCTTTTGGTTCACAAGGCTTCATGTTAATCTTTTCTTTGGTTTCTCTCTGCAGCATTTACATTCCCTGAGCATTCCTTTAGGTTTGCATTTACCCAACAGTCTAATAGTCACACATCGTTGAAACAAACAAAATTAATCTAGTTTTGCATTAAAACCACAAGTTTTGATGGCTTCAGCATCAAACCAAGATTGTCCACAAAAGGGGCCCAAGGTTCACAAACTATTATAGAACATTTGGACAAACCTTTGTTAAATGTCAAGGTTGAAGTAGAACTTGTAGTAGCGTTTGTACGGTGTCAGGTTCCGCTGAAAATATTTCACACTGTTCTAATAAAAGCCAAAACACAGTAACCTTCTGACTCACTAGACTTTGACCCCCCTCAAGAAAACGTTATGAAGTATTTTTAACTGGGGATGAAGAACTTGCTTGGTTGCTCAGAGGTAACATAAGTTCTCCAACATAAATTCTCCATGACTTGAGGTCTTCAAAACATGACTGGATGTCTTGCTAAGAGATATGCTTTACTGCAACCAGAAGTTATTGAATTTGATGCAGGAATTACTTGATTAAATTCTATGGCCCGTGTTATGCAGGCAGCATAACTAGATGGTCATAATGATCCCTTCTGGCTTTAAAATCTATGAATCACCCAGCAAGCCAGACAGATCATGCTGGTCATTTTCAGGAATGTCAGTGTCTGTATTTGATCCATCCACCGTAAGTATCTAAAAGGGGAAGAGCAAACCACAAAATACAGATAGTCTCTGGGCCAAAAAGCTTATGGTATAAACAAGACAGATATACACAAGATGCACTAGGAAGCATGCCGGAGGAAATAACTAGTATTTTTAGAAAAAAATATTATAATTATTGTCTTTTTGTGAGCATCACAGAAGAAGTGAGACCAGGTGGGTGAAGTAATATCTTTTATTGGACCAACTTCTGTTGGTGAGAGAGGCAAGATTTCAGGAGGGATATTAATGGACAGGGTAATAGATTGATGGACCAGAATTGTGAAGGTATTCAATACGTAAGGGGGACTCTGGAAAAAAAACATAGAAAGGAATGGACAAATGGAGCATTGAGGCTGGCATTGTTGGTGGGCACAGGGTGACATACTAACCCAGGGCTCAGACCTAGGGCCCCAGGACCCTGCAGGGCTGCAGGGTCTGAGCACAAGTCCAGATGGGACCCAGGGTCCGAGACCTATTGCTTTGCAGTGGAGACGCAGTGCCTCTTGACTCGTCTCCTGGGAGACCACCAGAAGTATCCCACAATTCCAGGGGCCAACTCCCTTAGTCCTTTCTATCCAAACAATCTCCAATTGACTCTATTGAAAATGGAAGCCACCCTGACCCTCATCTTGGCATAGGGCAGCAGCTCAGGTCAGCGCTAACCCGTTCTCTTCTAATCACCAAGTTGCAAGCACACTATTGCAGAGCCTCCTGGGTTTACAGTGGAGACCGAGCAGAGCATGTCTTTTACAAAACACGCTGCTTCATGGTCACGGGAGCACAGTCAAATTTTGGTGACTCTCTGGTATGAGGTCAGTAAAACTGTGGACTTTAGCAAAAGTACCAGGAATGACGACGTGTACCAGCAGATAACTAAAAAGCTGGCAGTACCAGAAGACGAGGGACAAGAACCACACAACGGACAACTCACCAATGACATGTCTGTTTTATGAGCAGTTTGACCGGGTGCAGGGCACTGCACTCAGCACTGAGCCAACTGTGCTTCCTGATGACCTGGTGAACTGGGATGGTGCCCTGCTGGCCTCTGAATCCAGCATGGGGACTGATGGGAGCCTGCAGCAGGCTCCCCGTGAGGAGCATGAAGTTACTCTCATTGAAACCAGAGCTCAACAATGAAATCAGGATCAACAGCAAATTCTCGGTTGCTACTAGGGTTGCCAGGATTGTCCTGGAGTCTCCAGGAATTGAAGATTAATCTTTAATGAAAGATTATGTCATGTGATGGAACCTCCAGGAATACATCCAACCATAACTGGCAACCCTACTGAGAAGAGCTATTTGATTTCCCCACCACCACCAGGAACAGCCCACTGTTGAGCCTGCAGCAAACTCAGTGGAGACAGAAGCTGCTCCAGAGCTCAGTAAATTTATGATTCCAATTAACAGTTTATTATTACAGGAATGGGAGGGATTTCTGCTCTAAGCAGCAATGCAAAAGTTATGAGAAGCCCCGGCTAGCAGCGTGTGCCCGCCAATGGCGTTTTTTTTCAGAGCACCTTGGTGTCCCCTTTCCTCATCCACCACAACGTGAAGTTCAAAATGGTGACTGGGAATTTCAAACAGCTCAAAAGGATATTTTCGCTATAAAGTCACAGATGTTTGCTAGGGTCACTCATGTTTTCCTTTCAGTAGGAAGGGCTTGAAAGTTGCTGCTCTGTAATCGCTCCTCCTCGGTCCACAGAGCTGCCTGGAAACAGTGAACTCAGTGTGTGTGTTTGGGAAACAGTGTTCCATTTCCAAATCTAGTCCATTTCAGCTAGAGATAATCCATGCTGGCTGTGGGTCACCAAATCATTTCTCCCAAGTACAAGTGGGGTGTCAGTTTTTGCCCCAAACTGTGCCAGGTGCGGGCAGGAGGAAACCTGTAGAGTTGTGCGTGTTTGCATGCAGCAATAACATGATAAGCCACTTGTGCGTTAAAACAGCAACCTGTTAATTCTGTCATGGATTCTGACCCAATCTGCTGCAAGGTGGGAGGGTCCCAGAGCTTGAGTTCCAGCCGGAGCCCAGAAGCCTACAAAGCAATGAAACAACCCCGCAGCCCAAGCCCGTGAGCCCGAGTCAGCTGGCACAGGCCAGCCCTGGGGGTTTTTTTATGTCTACACAGCACTTTGAGGCGCCTCCTCTCCCTGTCTATTGTAGGGAGAGTCTAGGCACCTAATTCAGGCTTTGTGAATCACAGGGATTTTCTAAGTGCCTAAATGTTAGGTGTGGTGACACTCAGCGTCGCCAGTCCTAAGTTCCTTTGTGAACCTAGTCCTATGTAACTTTCTGGAGGTTGTGGAATCAAGGAGAACAACTTCCATGGAGCTCTTCCCCTGCCACCCATAATTTTCTGATCTGCATATACATGCTGCCAATCAGAATTTGGCCTATTATTTTAGGTGAAATTCATCCCTGTACAGAGGGCCATCAAATCTGTGCATCACTTAAATCCCTCCTAAGCCTTAAATCTAGCATAAGCCTTGTGCTGCCCTCTGCACAAGACTGAGCTATACCCTTAATCATGTAGCATCATAATATGTTTTCCACAAACCTCTATTGAAACTGGTGTGATACTGAAGTCCTGAGATCATTTTATTTGTGGAATTCCCACTGAAGATAGCTGGTATTAATGATCAGTGCAGAACAATTATCGTAACAGGATCTGTGATGCTACCACCAACCTACAACTATTTACACTCATCCCCTCCACCTCTCCAGCCAAACTCTTGTCTTGCCATCTAGATGCAAAATTTCACAAACAAATAACTCCGATGCCAAGTGACAAGCTCCTCTCTTGACACTCAGGAAAGGGCTGAAAACAGATACCTTTAAGGCTAGCTAGACCAGAGACAGGAATCTTTCCAGGAAGCAGATAATTTTTAATTGAAAAATGTCCAGTTTATTAATCAAACAAACTGTTACATTCCAGAGCAGTTGCCACTTTCAACTGGTTCTATAAATAGAAGCTAGTATTAATGAGCTGATTAATTTCTGGTGTCATCTGGAGCGGGTTAGCTCCCTGAGAAAAAAATCTAAAAGCTGATGATATATGTGTGTTCAGAATATAAGTAGCTCTGACCTTCTCAGCTCTCATAAATCTGATCCTCATACAGGTTCCGTACCAGGCTTCTCCCACAGCTGAGAAAGATTACAGTTGAAAGGCTTTGACATATGGGGGTTATTTGTCAAAATCCACAAGGAAGATACACCCTGGGAAGCTCTATAATATTTGAAGACTTTGTGCCAATTTGTAAATGCCATGTGAATGCAGAGAGACAAGGTGGGTGAGGTAATATCTTTTATTGGACCTACTTCTCTTGGTGAGAGAGACAAGATTTTGAGTCCTTAGTAAGGGTTTTGAGTTCATTTTACGTTGCCTTGGAGCATACATTCCTGGGCTTATGAGATTTCAATGACCCTTGAGTTATGGAGAAAAGCATAGACTCTGTCTTCCTGAATCTAATCAGGCCTTCTTTATAAATAAATTATAATTAAGATCAGTCATTAAAAATATAAAACATAGGGACATGGGCAACACAGTAACAGGTCAGACCAGTGGTTTATCTAGTCCACTGTCCTGTCTCTGACAGTGACCACTACCAGATATCTCAAAGGAAGGTGCAAGAAATCCTGGAGCAGACAATTTTGGAATAGTCTGCCTATAAGAGAGGTGTCCTCCAACCCCCCATCAGTTAGTGGCAGATTTAAGCATGAGTGTTTTAATCCCTTCTTTTAAAAAAATGTATCCTACTTAATAGAGTTATGGATGTTCTGATTATCTATACGCCTACTTCCTTTCTGAATCCAACTAAGCTCTTGGCTTCAATAGCATCCTCTGGCAATGAGTTCCAAAGGCTAATTATGCATTTTGTAAAAGGTATTTCCTTTTATCCACTTTAAATTTACACTTTTCAATTTCCTTAACTAGTTACTTGTTCTTTTATTATGAAAAAGGGTAAACAGGAATTCTTGGTTTACCGTTTCTTCTCCTCTCATCTCTAGCTCCTTCCCCCAACCTGTAGATGCTTCATGCAGCCATAAAGCAGAGCCTGGCTGAAGTCAATGAGATCCCACATGGGTGTGGGGCTACGTCCACATGAATCAGCTTGCAGAATAGTGGCCCCAACGCAACAATTCTGGTATTTTCAATCTCTCCTCATACAAAAATCTCTTCATGCTTCTAATCATCTTCCTCACCTTTACGTGTCTATCAATGCAACATTCAAGGTGAGAGTGAATCACTGACCTATAAGTAGGGCCCTACCAAATTCAGTCCATTTTTGTCAATTTCACAGTCATAAGATTTTAAAAATAATAAATTTCATGATTTCAAATATTTAAATCTGAAATTTCATGGTGTTTTAACTGTGGGGGTCCTGACCCAAAAGGTTATTGTAGGGGGGGTCGTGATATTGCCATCCTTACTTCTGTGCTGATGCTGGCGGTGGTGCTGTCTTCAGAGCTGGGTGGCCGGAGAGTGGCGGCTACTGTCTGGAAACTCACCTCTGAATGCAGTGCCACCGCCAGCAGCAATGCAGAAGTAAGGATGGCATGGTATGGTATTGCCACCCTTACTTCTGCGCTGTTGCCTTCAGAGGAGGGCCCTTGGCCAACAGCCACCGTTCTCAGGCGACCCAGCTCTAAAGGCAGTGCAGAAGTAAGGGTTGCAATACTGCGACCCCCTACAATAACCTTGCAATCCCCCTTACAGTCCTCTTTTGGGTTGGGATCCCCAGTTTGAGAAACTCTGGTCTCCCCCGTGAAACCTGTATAATATATGGTAAAAGTACACAAAAGACCAGATTGCACAGGAGAGACCAGATTTCATGGTCCGTGATGCGTTTTTCATGGCTGTGAATTTGGTAGGGTACCTATAAGAACATCACAATTGTTCTCATATTTATTTTTATCCTGTTGTTGGTATTTTTTTTTTTTTTTTACTGCTACTACACAATGAGCAGAGGTTTCACCTGAGCTGCCCACAAATGACACTTGGTTCTTTTAACCCTAGTGGTTATAGTTAAATGAAAACCCAGCCATGTATATGGATAGTTCAAATGATTCCTTCCCATGTGCATTACCTTGCATTTGTCAGTAATGAATTTAATTTGGCATTGTGCTGCATATGCATGCAGGCCCAGGTAGGGCTTTGTCATTCCCTCCATTCAGTATGTGTAAGGGCACAGCTACACTTGCAGATGTAGAGCACTTTGAGTTAAACCAGCCTTTGTAGAGCGCAATAGGGAAAGCGCTACCATCTGTCCACACTGACAGCTGCAAGCACACTGGCGTGGCCACATTAGCAGCTCTTGCAACAGCCACAGAGAGCAGTGCATTGTGGTAGCTATGCCAGCATGCAAGTGGCTGCAACGTGCTTTTCAAATGGGGGGTGTGGGGTGGAGTGTGACAGAGAGTGTGTTGTGTGTATGTGGGGGGGGGAGAGTTGGTTTTTGGGGGGCTGAGAGCATGTCAGCATGCTGTCTTGTATGTTCAGACAGCAACAGACCGCCCCCCCCCCACCTCTCTCTCTCACACACACAGCATTCCACAGTAATGGTTGCTTTGTCTTGGAGCAGATAAGCATGCCAGCTGTCAGAAACAGAGCTTTCAAAGGGCATATCCGCACTCCTGCAGTGATTACAAAACAATGGCAAGAGTGGCCACTTGACTTAAGGGGATTATGGGATGTTTCCGGAGGCTGATCAGAGCGCAGTAATGCAACACCTCATCCAGACTGGCACTGCGGCGCTCCAGCGGGGGCGCAGCAAACGTTATTCCACTCGCCGAGGTGGAGTACCAGCAGCTCTGTAGCCGCGGAGTCAGAGCGTTCTACGTACCTTGCCACTGTGGATGGGTAGTGAGCTAGGGCGCCCCGGGCTCCTTTACTGCGCTGTAACTCACAAGTGTAGCCAAGCCCTAAGAGACTACTTGGGGAGATAGTGTGGGCTTTGGTGCATTCAGTAGGCAGGAGACACCCAGCTCTGTGTCAGCAATGTTGATTGGCTTTCTCAGTGTAGTCAGATTGGGACCCACGGCAAAACATAGCTGGGTCACATTCAGCCCAGGAAAGACAGAGATGATATTAGACTGAGGGAAACCAGTAGAGAGCTCCTTCATTTGGGAATATCTGCCTGCTTTTTGTTAGAGAGATAGACAAGGGGGGTGATCTTGTAATTATATCCTAGATGGCTGCTGAATATCTGACAGCAGCAGTTGCCAAGATGGATTTATTGTGTATATGCTTAGCTAGAATGTTATTATCTTGTCTTTCAGATGCAGATCTCACCACAGTTACCGTGTGCTTTTCCCCCCATCCAGATTAGGTTACTAAAACAAACCCTACAGGGAGTGATACTTGAAGACCGCTTAGAAACTTCAACTGGTGTAGAATGTTGCCGCTCACTGATTTAGCAGTGTTTCCCACAGGGAGCAAATTAAAGATGTGCTCATAGTCAGCATCAGATTCCAGTTTGTTTCTAAGCACATTTAAAGGTGTTGTTTTAACCTGTCACTCTAAGTGGCTTGGTAAATTCAAGCTAACGGCACCTAGCTTGTCAGTTCTAGATCTCTGATGTTAGATATCTGTGCACTGACATATCATTCTTTCTCGATACACTTTATCATAACCAAAAGACAAATAAATAATCATTCTAACTGAGCTGCATGTACAAAACTTTTGTAAGATCAGATCCATTTGGTATTTTCCTACTTCTTCTATGTAAAATGTATTACAAATACACTTGTAAGAAACAATTCTACTTGAGGGTGGGAGTCAGGGTTTTCAGATATATTTGTTGGAAGCTGCCAATAGATTAATATTTGCATTCCAAAATGTTACTGGTTAAAAAGATGATCAATATGAATCATTTGGTAGCACTCATGCATTATGGGCCAAAACATCACGAGAACCAGAACTCCTAATGACCTCTTCCACTGTGGTGTCTCTGTCCAAATGCCAATGAAAGACAAAGGGGACTTTGGTGTCTTTCCCCACATTTTCTCTCAAAGCAAAACAGGTTCCAGTGTTCAAGATTTATCAGAAACTAAGTAAATGGGGTATGAACTTGCCTCACCAAAGTCACCGGGGAGCAGGATCGGGTCCTTAAGTTCTCTACCTAAATAATCAGTGCACTACATGCATCTAGAGTGTAAAATACTTTCATTTTCCTTAGCTATGGAAAACAACATATAAAATAGAATCATCAGGAAAGTTACTATTTAGGATTTTTTTTTAAATGATGTTACAATGCACTAGCAGGTCTAGTATTTTATTTACTACAAACTTCTAAAGAGCAGCAAGAACCATAACAAATCCAGAAACACTGACTGTCAGCCCAGGATAAACTGACATTTTTATAGCTACTGCTATACTACTTTGCTATATTTTACTTTACATATACTTTACTATTTTGTATGTTTTCCCCTGGAGATCATTATTACTGGATCCTTAAAGCACTTTGCAGTGTCTTTTTTTCCTCGCAAATGCCGTTGTATAGTTTACCTTGTACAGAGGAAACATTCTCCTGAATCTGTTCCTTTTTTAAGTGAGCATGTTTTGCCAGACAATGGGTAAGAGATCTTCATCTCCGTTTTGAGAGAATTGTTATATAATGGGTACCTAGATACTCTGGTGATACATGTCTTAGAAATGTGAAATAAAAATAGTTTTGGTTTTTTTTTTTTTTTTTTACACAGAAATAAATTATTACCATGTGACTTGTCAGTATTTAATAGGAATAAATCACTTTTCACACACTTTTTACTTGGTTTCAAAAGTGAAAACTAAACTCATGGCTTGCAGTGCAGAGAAGAAGAAGATCAAAGGGTAAACACAGTTTTCTGAGGTTTGTGTTTGCTAGCTGAATCTTGGACATGTGCTTTTTTCTGGACAGGGGAAAAGGGAAGAGAGCCAATTATTAAAATATCAAAAAGATGTCCCTAAGGCATCTGCAAACATTTACTACTACTGTTATAGTCAGTTGCTCTTTTTTTTCAAAGGAGCTTCTAGTTTGCTGTGTTTTCATTATGTTGCTCATAAGTAGCAGATGCAGATATAAACTGTTTGTTCTTGGCAAAGACTTTACCTGTGTCTTTAATTATAATGTGAAACTGTAATTGTAATTTTCTTACATTAAGCCATAAGCAGCAAAACTGCTCTGGTCTTTAAATATCATTCATGCTTCTAGTATCATGTGCAAAAGTCCATCTATATCAAATTGCAAAACAACAGGTGCAGGTTTAGGATCATAGAATCATAGAATATCAGGGTTGAAAGGGACCTCAGAAGGTCATCTAGTCCAACCCCCTGCTCAAAGCAGGACTAATTCCCAACTAAATCATCCCAACCAGGGCTTTATCAAGCCGGGCCTTAAAAACCTCTAAGGAAGGAGATTCCACCATCTCCCTAGGTAACGCATTCCACTGCTTCACCACCCTCCTAGTGAAATAGTGTTTCCTAATATCCAACCTAGACCTCCCCCATTGCAACTTGAGACCATTGCTCCTTGTTCTGTCATCTGCCACCACTGAGAACAGCCGAGCTACATCCTCTTTGGAACCCCTCTTCAGGTAGTTGAAAGCAGCTATCAAATCCCCCCTCGTTCTTCTCTTCTGGAGACTAAACAATCCCAGTTCCCTCAGCCTCTCCTCATAAGTCATGTGCTCCAGACCCCTAATCATTTTTGTTGCCCTCCGCTGGACTCTTTCCAATTTTTCCACATCCTTCTTGTAGTGTGGGGCCCAAAACTGGACACAGTACTCCAGGTGAGGTCTCACCAATGTCGAATAAAGGGGAACGATCACGTCCCTCGATTTGCTGGCAATGCCCCTACTTATACAGCCCAAAATGCCGTTAGCCTTCTTGGCAACAAGAGCACACTGTTAACTCATATCCAGCTTCTCGTCCACTGTGACCCCCTAGGTCCTTTTCTGCAGAACTGCTACCTAGCCATTCGGTCCCTAGTCTGTAGCAGTGCATAGCATTCTTCCGTCCTAAGTGCAGGACTCTGCACTTGTCCTTGTTGAACCTCATCAGGTTTTTTTTGGCCCAATCCTCTAATTTGTCTAGGTCCCTCTGTATCCGATCCCTACCCTCCAGTGTATCTACCACACCTCCCAGTTTAGTGTCATCTGCAAACTTGCTGAGAGTGCAGTCCACACCATCCTCCAGATCATTAATAAAGATATTAAACAAAACCGGCCCCAGGACCGACCCTTGGGGCACTCCGCTTGAAACCGGCTGCCAACTAGACATGGAGCCATTGATCACTACCCATTGAGACCGACGATCTAGCCAGCTTTCTATCCACCTTACAGTCCATTCATCCAGCCCATACTTCTTTAACTTGGCGGCAAGAATACTGTGGGAGACCGTATCAAAAGCTTTGCTAAAGTCAAGGAATAACACATCCACTGCTTTCCCCTCATCCACAGAGCCAGTTATCTCCTCATAGAAGGCAATTAGGTTAGTCAGACACGACTTCCCCTTGGTGAATCCATGCTGACTATTCCTGATCACTTTCCTCTCCTCTAAGTGTTTCATAATTGATTCCTTGAGGACCTGCTCCATGATTTTTCCAGGAACTGAGGTGAGGCTGACTGGCCTGTAGTTCCCCGGATCCTCCTTCTTCCCTTTTTTAAAGATGGGCACTACATTAGCCTTATGAAGTCTTTACGTGCAGTACCCACTAAATGTATTTCATTGACCTTGTAGTCAGTATACATGTTACAAACCTATTAACATTTTACACAAGCATAACTGAGGACAGAATTTGTCCCTCTATAAGAGGCTGGATGTCATCTGCATACTCAGTGTATCAAACAGTAACACTTAGATTAACGTTTGTACATTCCTTTTTAATTGCTATCTAATGCTAGAAAATCATTCAGTGAGGGGAATAAAAAAAAAACCCTTTGCCCTCAACTCCAATTTCCTTTCACAGTTCTCATTCATTCCAGTCCAGTGAACAAAAATCCTCACTCTTACTAATGTGAAAAACCCGGTGATAAAATAATGAGCTATTGCACAGAGCTTTTCAATAAGAAGTGTTAAATCATTTTCAAATCACTGGTTCCAAAAGATTTAAGCCTTTAGAAGGGGGAAAAAAGCTCTTTTTGAAATACAGTAAGACATCTAATTATTTCATTATTTTCAAGCTGTGTACAAACTTTGATTTTTCAGTACCCAAATTTTGAGTTGAGTCTCTTAACAAATAGCAAATGTTTATAATTCTTACATAACTTTTGTTTTTTGGCTCTGGCTAAATTAACATCTGGCCACACAGGGAAAAGGGTCCCTAAATACATTTACATGCTTCTCAGGAATTTGTAGCTAGAAACAGGAATGCAACCACAAAGTCTTCCCCCATTTTTCCTTTTCTTTACCTTTAAGAATGTGGATTTTGCAGAATCCTGTCATTTTATAATGTGCAATCTGAGTGCTGGCCTTACAGCAACTCTATTGCCCTTTGGGTGTAGGGCCCATTATAGTACCTGAGCAATAGAAGTAGTCATCATGAGTCAGCTGTTTTCCCCCAACAGCTGATGTAGATGTGGCAGTTTCATAAGGCCACAGAAGTCCACAAATTTGACTTCAGGAGGTGACAAGATGTAGAGGGCCTGGTTTGAGAAGCGTGTGGTTATACCAGGGCATTCTTTAATATGCAAGTTTAAGGAGTGTTTTGAGCTCCAGCAAATGTCTCTTGTTTATGTCCAGTTTATTTGCGTTCATTTTGTTAAACCAGCTGCAGCTCAAGCAAACTGTTGCAGTCCATACTTGATGCTTTTCATTTATACAACACCTCTCACCGACAAGCTCAAACACAGCTAGTTGAAAAATGTAGAAAAAGTGTAGTGAACAATTTTTGAAAATGTTCATAAATTTTGACCAATCGATGAGCTGGCTATAAAACAGTAAAAATCCTTTGTAAAAAATTTACAACATTTTTGCACAATTCATTTTGTCAACAAATCCTCAGCTGGCTCTAATCTCAAAGTACTTTTCAAACACTAATTAATTTTCAGAATGCAATTTGGCAGATAATTATTACATCCAATTTATATAGCAAGAAACTAAGGCTCAGATTCACAAGGGAATTTAGGTGCTTAAGGTCCAGTCTTAGGCCCTAAATCCCAGGATTAGCCCCACTCCTTCTGAACGCAGCAGGTACCTAAACTTAGTTTAGCACCTAAGATTTCAGGGGAAAGTTCCCCAAGTGCCTATGTTTCTGCCTCTGAGCATGTGCACTGCTGCCTTCCTCAAGGTCTATCTCCCATGTAAGTGCCAGAGCTAGTCATGAATTAGGGGAAGATAGGTATTCAACTGCCAAAATCATCTGCAGGGTCTGATCCAATAGGTATGCTCAGCTAGTGGATTGGGTCCAGTTCAGAATCTATCCAGAAATAGAACCCAGCTTATAACTTTAGCCCAATAGCTAGAACATTCACCTGGGATATGAGAGACCCAGGTTCAATTCTCCCCCTCCCCTGCCAGAGAGGAAGAATGGATTTCAACAGGGATCTCTCCCCTACTAGGTGGGTGTACTGAGCAATGGGATATTCTGATATGGCTGTTCCCTCAACCTCTCCTGTTCAAGCTGTTGAATAAATAATGAAAGAGTGATTGAAACAGAGAGAGTTGTCCCAGGGTCTCCCACTGCCAGGTAGGTGCCTTTATCACTGAACTACAGTCATTCTCACGTTTCAGAGTGGTAGCCGTGTTCGTCTGTATCAGCAAAAACAACGAGGAGTCCTTGTGGCACCTTAGAGACTAACAAATTTATTTGGGCATAAGATTTTGTGGGCTAAAACCCATTTCATCAGATGCATGGAGTGAAAAATACAGAAAGCAGTGCTCACTCTCCTTTTCACCCAGTGACTAGTAAGTATTTACCCACAGTGGAACAGTCACTTCATGTATACAACCCCATTGACTTCAGTGAGGTTCCAAACCAGAGTAACTGAGCAGAATTTGGTTCATTATTCCAAATGATCATCACCACATTTGGGAGCACAAAGTGTAAATATACAATTGATGTTATCTTTACACATACTATATGCTTGCTATATCAAGCTTAGAAGGTTTTGAAAAATAACAGCAGCAATGTTAAACACTGGGCCAGATTTTCAGAAGTGTATGTACAAAAATTTGTATACTCATTTGCTCTGACCCACTTTAGACCTTACACCTGATGGGCACACACAAGTTGGAGTTGCTTTACACACAAGACCCAACACATATATATGCACATGCACCTGATGGTACTTGTGTGCCTAAATTTGTGTAAACATGCATATGTATTTCAAACAAGAATTATTTGGAGTAAGTTCTCTGGCCTCTGTTTCTCAGCAGGTCAGACTAGATGATCACAGTGGTCCCTTCTGGCCTTGAATCTATGAATCACTGTGACTCTAGTCCACTGGGTTTAACGCTTAACTCAGTGGTCCCCAAACTTTTTATGTCATGGCTCCTCCCTTATCCGTAATGTAATCTGTCTGCCCCCACCCCCTGGGGACTGAGGCTGGGGCTGCAGCTGGGAGCGAAGCCAGGGCCAGGGAGCCGCAGCTGAGAGCAGGAGCTGCAGTCAGGAGCGGAGCCAAAGCCGGGGCCTCAGCTGGGGGCAGGGCCTGAGCTGGAGTGGAACTGTGGGCAGAGAGGGGCTGGGTACTGCTCCCTCCCTATCCATCCCCTTGGGGGCTGGCCCAGGCCCCGCCACTTCCCCCCCCCGAGCATTCCTCCGCATGCACCCCCCTAAGGGGGTACGCCCCACAGTTTGGGGACCGTTGGCTTAACTCCTTTAAAGCAACATGAAAATAGCAATATAAACTCCTATCAAGCAAGCTGTTCTGCAAAGGTCTACCTTATATCAGTGAGGAACCCAACTGTAGTTAATGGGGCCCCATGCAGGCCAAAGGGTCCTTCTGCGTGGAAGACTTTGCAGCTGTTAATTTAAATTATACCCCATACAGATAAACATTTTCAATATATCTTATTCAGAATGATCAGGTATATGCATGTTGCTCTCCTTTCCTCCTCAAAAATGATTAGTGTTGATTTATTTCAAATACTTCATCTCAAGCCTGTATTGCTCTCTATTTTTATTTCAAATTGAACAATATTATCAATATTATTATAAGCATCAGCCATCTTCAAGAATGAGGAAATTAAAAAGTACACATTGCTCATTATAAAACAAAAAAACAAAACCTACAACTTTAATTTGGCATGGAAATAGTTCCAGGGTTGCAGATATGCCTATCAGTATCTCGTGGAAATTAGTTGTGGATTGTCAAAGATAAGTTTTGTCCATTTTATTAAATGTTCTTTCTGAATGTTTATTGGATTTGTAATGCAATCCTTTAGCAATCTGCCATTGGTTCTGTTAATGTGGACATAGCTTAGGAAAGTTTGTATGCAATGCTGTAGGACCTAATGTCTCTTAGAAAAGATGTATGGGGAAAAGAGACATGGTTCCAAAGGAGTACTGCCTTCTTCCATCTGATATAGAAAGGTGTGCAGAGAATAAGACAAGACCTTCTGCATTATTGATTACACATAAAAATAGGAAATTCCATGCAACACCTCCCCCCACTCCAACATTAAAAGAACATTGACATTTCAAGGTGAATGACTCACTCATAAGTCAGGAAATATCAACACTAAATTTGCCTGTATCTAAATGAGGTTAGACAATATAGTGGTAAAAATGCTGGCACCTATGAGAAATTTTATTAAAAAGGACAGTGTAGAGACAGCCTGAAGTGCAAACTACATACAATTTCTTGTGAGAAAATAAGATAGCTGAGCTAATAAAAACATCAACACTGGTATGCTGGGAGAGATGGCGGTCTTTATAATTGTGTGTTGAAACAAACTGAAACCATTCCAGCATTAGATTCAGTTTCAGGATTGTTCGAGATCCATTGCTATTAAAATCAAACAAACACATTTCTTTTGTTTAAAAACTGATTCCTCATTTTAAAAAAGCTGTTTTGTGGGTTGGGCAATTTTTCTATATGTAACTTCTGAATAATGGCATATGAGTTTCATATACATATATAGTATGTCATATTTTTGATATGTGCTATCTGTGTGGAGTGTATTATGTGAAATGGGTCATACTGCCATATTAATTTTAGTAATGAATGGGGATTTATCATTTGTGTAATTTTAGTATATGTGAATGAATTGTGGAATGAGAAGATGTTCTGTTTAACTTCAGTACTAGTGGTTAGTGCTGGGTGTATGTGAGAGAGGGTGGCTAAGGGATGTGGTGGATTTTCTGAGGGGGTGTTTGCTGTGTACGTGAGTGAGTATGCAAGGATGCAAGGGGTTGGTGTGTGTGTGAGGGGCACTGAGATAGTTTGTTAGGGATATGTGTGAGTGGGATTGTGGTGGGGTTTGAGCTGTGTCAGGGGCCCAGTGGGAGTTTGGGGCTAGGGTGTGGGTATGAGAGCATTCTAGGGCCTTGTCTACACTACAGAGTTTTGTTGGCAAAAGGCAGCTTTTGTCGCCAAAACAGTGGATGTGCACACACTACAATGCGACTTTGGTGGCAAAAATGCAACAAAATAAAACCACCCCGACGAGAGACATAAGGGTTTTTTGCACAAAAGTTATGTCGACAAAGTGCCAGTGTAGACACCACGCTTGATTTTATTGCTTTAATTCGCCTCCAGGAGGTGTCCCACAATGCCCATCCTGACGGCTCTGGTCAGCGGTTTAAACTCCGTTGCCCTGCAACCAGGTAAACAACCATCTGCACCTCCCCCTTTAAAGCCCTGGGAATTTTTGAAATTCCATTTCCTGTTTGCTCGTCGTGGAGAGGTCTCGTCGCATCTTCCCAGGTGACCACAGTGGTTTCATGCAAAAAAGGCTCTCCCGCTTGGACCACTGTGGAGCTACTGTATCTGCTCAGTATTTGGGGAGAGGAGGCTGTGCAATACCAGCTGTGTTTCAGCCGTAGGAATTTTGATACTTGTGCGAGGCTTGTGCGAAAAGGGCTATGATCAGGACACGCTACAGTGCAGAACAAAGATAAAGGAGCTGAGGCAGGTGTACCATAAGGCAAGGGAGGCAAACCTGCGCTCTGGTGCTGTACCCAAGACCTGCCCGTTCTCCAAGGAGCTGGATGCTATCCTTGGTGGTGACCCCACCTCCACTGCCAAGAGCCCCATGGATACTTTGGCAGGCCTGGAGGCGGCAGAAAGAGGACCTAACCCAGAGGACGAAGTCATTGATGAAGAGGTGGAGTTAGATGATGTTGTTTAACCCACAAAAGGGTCGCCTGGTGGGGCAGTGTTTACCACTCTGGAGGTGTCTAGCCAATCTCAGCAGTTGTTCTCAGGTGAGCAAGAAGCAGGAGAGGAGAAGCCTGATAAGTGGCTGTGGTTTGTGTAGTGCGGAGGTGGGTTCAGGGTATAAAAATGTACAAGGCTGGCTGTATTTCTGTGTGCCAGACATTTCCTCCACAGCTAATCAATACGGCGGAGCAGGGTGTTGATGCACGCCAAGATCTCATGGGAATCCTCCAGAGAGATCTCTAGGAAACTTCCTTGGAGATTCTCGGCATTCCTCTGCTGAAGGTTCCTTGGCAGAGCTGCTTTGTTCCTTCCCCTATTGTATGAAACTTTCCCGTGCCATTCAGCAATCACTTGTGCAGGGATCAAAGCAGCACACAGGCGAGCAGCATAGGGACCAGGGCGGAATCCACAAGTGTGTAGTAAATGTGTCCTTGCTTCCCTGCTTACTCTCAGGAGTGAGAGATCTGCTACAATGACCCCTACCTGTGGAAAATGTGGGAGAATTTATAATTTTTTCCCTAGTCGGCTGCACCACAACCCTTCTACAGTGCATTTTCCCCATGTAGAGAGCCCTCCCCCACAGCCAACACTCACCATGCTTTGGGTATTTGCCGAGATGTGCGCTTACCCAGGATCAGTGAGAGAGTGATTGGAATGGTACCTGAGGTGTATTTTACTGAAATATTTCAATGCTGTGCGTGAACTTAACAATCATGCTTCTGTGCATTGTTTCTTGTGCTTCTGCAGATGTGGCCTTGAGGGACACCCCACACACACCAGCAGAACATCTCCGCCAGATAAGACCAGGTCTACACTAGCGGGGGGGTCGACCTAAGATATGCAACTTCAGCTACGCGAATAGCGTAGCTGAAGTCGGCGTATCTTAGGTCGACTTACCTGGCTGTGAGGACAGTGGCGAGTCGACCGCTGCCACTCCCCCATCGACTCCACTTCCGCCTCTTGTGAGCTGGAATTCCGGAGTCAACGGGGAGCACGATCGGGGATCGATTTTATCGCATCAATCGACCCCCGATAGATCGATCACTACCCGCCGATCGGGCGGGTAGTGAAGACCTGCCCTAAGAAAGCGCCCAAGACGGAGCAAAGACGACATGTTCTGGGAGAAGGGCCAGATTAACTCTCCTGTGGGCCCAGGGCTATTAGATTTTGTGGGGCCCCTGTATACAAGTCTTTTTCCTGGGAGGGAGTTTGGTGCAGGAGGGGGCTGGGGCAGGGGATTGGGGCGCAGGAGGGGGTTCAGGGTCTGGGAGGGAGCTTGGGTGCAGGAGGGGATTCTGATCTGTGACAGGGGGTTGGGGTAGAAGAGGGGATGCGAGGTGCAGGCTCCAGCTGGGAGGCGCTTACCACAAGCAGCTCCTGGCCGGCAGCGCAGCAGGGCTCAGGCTGCCTTCCTGTCTGCCATAGCCCCACGCCGCTCCCGGAAGCGGCTGGCTGCTAGCACGTCTCTGCGCGCCCCTTGGGAGGAGGGGGACAGGAGGTCTCCATACACTGCCCAAGCCCGCAAGCGCTACCCCTGGCCAATGGAAGCTGCGGGGACAGTGCTGGGGGTGGGGGCAGCGCGCGGAGCCACCTCCCCTCCCCTCCCCTCATCACGGGCTGCAGAGAGGTGCCAGCAGCCAGCCGCTTTCGGGAGCAGCGTGGGACTATTGCAAGAAGGCAGCCTTCCTGAGAGCCCCTTTTAGCGGCCCAGAGATCGCTGCCTGTGATTTATTTTTGCAGGGCCCTGGGCTGCAGCCCCTAAAGCCCCTGCCTTAATCCGATCCTCTCCGAGAGGTACTGCAGTTCTCCAATGCAGAGAAAAGGGAACGCAGGGAGTGGAGGGAAGCCGAAAGGCAGGACAGAAAAGAAAATCAGGAGTTCGTTGAGGATGCTACTGTGTGGATGATTAAAATCATGGAGGAGCAAACGCAGATGCTGACGTCCTTAATAATGCTGCAGACTGAGCAGATGCGTGCACGCCCTCCCTTGAAGCTCATTCAGAACTCTTTTCCATGCCCCCCCCCCCCCATCTCTACCTGCACATTCCTTTCCGCTTTCTGGAAGTTCTCGGTTTCCCGTTCACTCCACCCCCTCGGACAACTTTTAAAATGATAGCTGGACCTACACACAGCTCTGAAAGTCTGCTCTTCCCTGGTACCGCCTTTCCCACCAATTCTGTGTGTGTGTGTGTGTGTGTATTGTTTTTTTCTGAAATAATAGCAAAGTTTTTGAACAATAACTCATCTTTATGTGTGTCTTACAAATTGAGATAGCAGACACTACCAAGACATACACAGGCAGTTTAATCATTTGCTTACTTGAACTTAAGGCCCAAAATGTCACAATTTCTTCCTCGAATTACCCCCCTCTGGGCCCTTCTGATAGCCCTGGTATCTGGCTGCTCAAAATCAGCAGCCAGGCAGTCTGCCTAAGCACTCAACCCCTGACCAAACCTTTCAGCCTTAGCTTCACAAATATTATGCAACATACAACACGTGATTATGACTATGGGTATATTACCCTCATTGAGGTCTAACCTGCCATAAAAACATTGCCAGAGCACCTTTAATCTGCCAAAGGCACATTCCACGGTCATCCAGCATCTACTCAGCCTGTTGTTGAACCACTTCTTACTGCTATCCAATTTTCCTGTGTAAGGTTTCACGAGCCATGGTTGTAAGAGGTATGCCGTGTCTCCCAGGATCCATTCCCAACTGTAATCTTCTGGTCTAGAAAGAAAGTCCCCGCTTGCAGCTTTCTATACAGGCCTTCATGCACCTTCCCGGACCACCCTGTGTTGATGTCAGTGAATTGCCTATGGTGATCCAGAAGCGCCTGCAACACCATAGAGAAGTACCTCATCCTATTGATGTACTCTGGTGCCAAAATTGGAATATATGTGCCATCTATCGCCCCTCCACAGTTAGGAAAACCCATTTCTGCAAAGCCGTCCACTATTACATGCACATTTCCCAGAGTCACAGTACTTCGTGGCAAGATGTGATTAAGTGCTCCGAACACTTGCAATAACACAGCCCCAACGGTCGACTTCCCGACTCCAAACTGATTTGCGACCATCCGGTAGCAGTGTGGAGTCGCATGCTTACACACTGCAATTGCCACACGCTTCTCTACCAATAGGGCAGCTCTCATTCTGGTGTCCTTGTGCCGCAGTGCTGGGGTGAGCTCCACACACAGTTCCATGAAGGTGGCTTTCCACATCCGAAAGTTCTGTAGCCACTGCTTGTCATCCCAGACCTGCATGATAGTACAATCCCACCATTCAGTGCTTGTTTCCTAAGCCCAAAAGTGATGGTCCACTGTGTGCAGCTGTTCTGAGAATGCCAAAAGAAATCTAAAGTTGCTCCTATCCATATCACACACCATATCAGGCAACTGCAAGTCTTGTCCAGTTAGGAACTTCATGATTAACTGCACTGCCATTTGTGATGTGTTAATGAGAGTTATCAGAGCAAGGAGAGCAGTGCGGGATCCATCCCTTCACAAAAAGATGCCGGGGTGCACAGCAAACAAGGGCCGTTGAAAAATGCCGTGAAAGAAAGCCAGAGGCCCCTGGAATGCTGGGACGGAAAACGATGCATCATATTGAACCTGATCCCAAGATGTGCCCTGATCCGCTCCGCCTTCCCACTAGACTAGCAGCAGGTGTCAAGCTGCACTGTGGGATAGGTACTCACAGTGCATTGCTCACACTGTCGATGATAGTGCCCCGACTGTGGACGCACTCTGCCAACAGAGGGAGCACGTGTGAACTTGCAATACCGATTTTTATTATAGCGCTTTTTGAGTGTCAACATAACTTTTGTCAACAAAACTCTGTAGTGTAGACAAGGCCTAGATATACAAGTGTGGCTGCAGTAGGGTTTCAACATGTGTGTTTGTGCATAGGTGAGGTTTGGGGGCATATGAGGAGGTTGGAAAGGGGGTTTAAAGTGTGTGTGTGAGGGAGACTGCAACTGGGTTTGTGGAGATTTTAGAGGGGCCGCACTGGGATTTTGAGATGTGTGAGAGGGAGGTTGCAGTGAGGTTTGTGGGGATTATGGAGGAGGCTGCAGGTGGGATTTGAGGCATGTGATGGGTGCAGTAGGTAGGTTTGAGAGGGGGTTGCACTGAGGTTTCCAGGGGGGATGTGGAGCAGCAGTGGCAACTGAGATGTCTGAGGGGTATTAGGAGGTGCAAGGGGGCAGAAGTGGGTGTTGCGAGGGTTGCAGCAATTAGGCAGCAGTGGGGTTTGAGGTGTGTGAGGACGAGCAATAGGTAGAGTATCAGTAGGATATGTGGGTGGCTATAGGACAGCAGTGGGGCTTATAGGGGGCCATGGGGTGGCAGTGGGGTTTGCAGGGGGCTATGGGGCAACAGTGCAGTGTGAGGGGGTTACAGTGACCGACTATGGGCGGCAGTAGGGTGTGAGGGCGGGTTTCAGTGACGGAATATAGGTGGCAGTATGCTGTTGGGGGGTTACAGTGATGGGCTATGGGCAGCAGTAGGGTTACAGTGACGGGCTATGGGTGGCAGTAGGGTGTGAGGGGAATTACAGTGACGGGCTATGGGTCGGCAATGCGCTGTGGGGTGTGTGTGAAGGGCCAGCAGTATGGTGTGAGGGGGGGCTATGGGGTGGCAGTGCAGTGTGAGGGGGGTTGCAGTGACGGGCTATGGGCAGCAGTAGGGTGTTAGTGGGGGTTTCAGTGACCGGCTACGGGCGGCAGTGAGGTGTGAGGGGGGTTACAGTGACGGGCTACGGGCGGCGGTAGGGGGTGAGGGACAGGTTCATGGTACGGCAGGGAGAGGGGACGGCCGCGCGGGGTGCGGGACCCGGGGGCAGCAGGGCTCCTGGCGGGAAAACTCCCGGACCCACCGGCGGAAGCCGGGGGCGGGGCCGCACATTGTGACGGCGCCGTGTCTCCGCCTCCCCCTAGGGTGGTGCGGGCGGCCGCAGGCCGAGGCCCGAGCGCGAAAGGAACATGGAGGCGGCCGCACTGCGGGGGGCCTAGGCCGTCCGGGAGGCGGGAGCAGAACTACAGCGAGGTCCCTGGGCCAGAGACCGGTACGAGGCGCCAGGTCCCGGGGGATGGCGGCCCCTGGCCCCCCGCAGCTGCCGGAGCTGCGGCTGCGCTCGCGGCGCCGAACCGGGCTGGAAGTTGCGCTGCGGGTGCCCAGCCTCTTCCTCATCGACGCCATCTTCAACTCTTACCCCCTGCCGGGGGGCTCCCTGTGCGCCGGGCTCCTGGGGGTGCTGCTGCGGCTGCTGGGTGAGAGACTCCCCCTCCCCGTGCGCCGGGCTCCTGGGGGAGAGACCCCCCCCGTGCCCTTTCCTCTCCACGCCCTGGTCGCCGGGCTCCTGGAGTGGCTGCTGTGGGAGAGACCCACCTTTCTTCCCCTCCCCCTGTTCGCCGGGCTCCTCGGGTGCTGCTGGGGGAGAGACCCCCCCATCCCTCTCCTCTCCACGCCCTGGTCGCCGGGCTCCTGGGGGTGCTGCTGGGGGAGACCTCTTTCTGTCTACATCCTCTTTCCTATCCCACCCTGGCTCCTGGAAGCACTGCCGCGGCGGGCTGGGTATCCCCTGAGCCCCGAGATACTTGCACTTCTCATTCCCTTCCCAACTATCCACCACCCTCCTTGCTGGAGTCTGCCTCCCTTCCCATTCCCAGCTCAGCCGAGTCACCCTCCCGCCCGTCTCCTTGTGGCTGCTGCCCTCCCCATAACTCTTCTCGCAGTCTCACGCCTCTTCCCTGCTGCCTCCTGTCTCCCCGCAACCCCTCTATACCTAGTGCCCCTTCCCCTGAGCGCCTCTTGCCTCCCTGTTGTTTCTTCCTGTCTCACTGCCAGCTGATCTGAGTTCTCCAGCCTCTAGTTCAGGGTTTGGCAACCTTTCAGAAGTGGTGTGCTGAGTCTTCATTTATTCACTGTAATTTAAGGTTTCGTGTGCCAGTAATACATTTTAACATTTTTAGAAGGTCTCTTTCCATAAGTCTATAATATATAACTAATCTATTGTTGTATGTAAAGTAAATAAGACTTTTAAAATATTTAAGAAGCTTCATTTAAAATTAAATTAAAACGCAGAGCCCCCCGGACCAGTGGCCAGGACCCGGGCAGTGAGAGTGCTACTGAAAATCAGCTTGCGTGCTGCCTTCAGCACGTGTGCCATAGGTTGCCTACCCCTGCTCTAGTTTCTGTTCTGTTTCCCTACCCCTCCTTTTTACCTGCACTGAGCAGAGATGTCTGCACTTCCCTCCTCTCCTGCTGCTGGTCTCACTTCATTGAGCTCATAGCGCTTCACTCTCTTCTGCTACATATTTCCTAACTGACTTAAACAGAAGGGCTCTCTTCTCCTCTTTCCTCTTTCTGTTCTTTCTGCGTGTGGCTCCTAACCTGCCTTCAAATGAGATATTTTTGCTCCTCAGTAACAATTTGAGAACCCTAGAAAATTTTAAAATTCCATATAAGTGTTAGGAATTATTATTGTAACTTTATCTGGCTAACAAGGCCTGCAATTGATGCTGAAGCTAATACCTTCAGTGTCTCTAAAATAGATTACACAGTGGTAATGGGTCTTCTGCCATGTGACCATTTTGCATTACTATCCATTTCTCTTTCGAGTTTTTCTTTTTCTCTACATTTGACATTGTAATGTTCTGTATAGTCTGGAGATTTTCCACAGTCCTTTGCTTGGTGTCCTTACACATATCACATTCTGATAAGAGAGACTAAAAAAAAACAACAATCAGAAGTGTAATATGCGTTGTTGAAACATACTGCAAAATCTTTGAGTGTAATAGAATCATAGAAGTGTGGGACTGAAAGGGACCTCAAGAGGTCATCTAGTGCAGTCCCCTGCACTCAAGGCAGGACTACATAATAACTAGACCATTCCTGACAGGTGTTCCTAATCTGCTCTTAAAAACCTTCAATGACATTGATTCCACAGCTTCCCTAGGAAATTTGTTCCAGGGCTTAACCACCCTGACAGGAAATTTTTCCTAATGTCAAACCTAAACCTCCCTTGCTACAATTTAAGCCCATTACTTCTTTTCCTATCTTCAAAGGTTAACTAGAACAATTTTTCACCCTCATCCTTGTAACAACCTTTTATGTACTTGAAAACTGTTATCATGTCTCCCCTCAGTCTTCTCTTCTTCAGACTAAACAAACCCAGTTTTTTCAATTTTATAGCTTATAAAGTGCATGAAAAAGAATCCTCAGATGGGAGGGTAACCCTCATAAGAGTGAAACTTGACAGGAGTCATGGTTGATATTGGGTAATTTTTCATTGTTTTCCTGGGTGTGATGGTTAGGCGCTATAATATATTTATATTACAGTAGTGTCCCGTAAACAGGACTGGGGTACTATTGTCCTAAGCATGGTACAAATGACGTTCCCATCTGTGTAGAGTTTGCAATCCCAAAAGACAGGAGAGAGGCAGAAGGTGGGGAAAAGGAACACAAAATACAATGAGAAGGAGAATGAGGTTGAGTAGCTGAGGAATTGCGGTGTTAAAGGGGTGGAAGAGAGATAAAAGGCAACCAACAACAATAGAGCAGATAAAAGGAGAGAGTCTAAATTTTAGTGATAAAATAGAATTTTTTTTACAAATACAAATCTTTTCAGAGTTGAGTAAATGATGCTGTCCAGAGGCTGTAAAGGCCTCTCCTGGCTGCTGCTGCTGCTCATGTGAAGAATTGGGTAGGCTACATGGCTTAGTGCCTAGGTGGGTTCTTTGGATTGTAGTATGCAGGCTAGAAAGCCTTCACTTGCCCACTGTGCCTTCAGTTGCAGCTGGTGTTGGTGTTTTTGGAGAAGGAGCCCTTCTTGTTCCTGCTTTTCTGTATGTGGGGAGAAAGGGAGGGGGAATAAATGGTCCCTGTGCTTTAGAAAGATCTCTTTGTCTTGCGGGACTGGAAGGCTCTGACTTTCTCCCTCTGTTCCCTGAGCTGGTGTGGGTACTACCTCAAACTGATAAATTAATTATTTTTTAAAAAGTGATACTTCTAAATGTCTCATTGAAACACCTTTCAAAGTCCTGAGGCAGACGCTTTAGAAAGTGCTTTGAAATTAATCCCACGTAAATGAGACTTGGTGTGTTGGTTATTGGATGATCTCTGTTAAGTGTGTAATGATATGATTAAGGCATCTTCAGAATGGTGTCTGTATGATCGATTTTTGGAGAAGGAGAGGGTAATCATTTTGTTCTTTGTTTTTTTTTTTTCTCTCCATGGAAAGTTTTGGAAGTTTCATTGCTTGAGGCACTTAAAAATTAAACTGGCTGCTGCCCTTGATATACTGTAGGAACAATCCTGCACCGATATAAACACATTTCCTACCCAAAAGTGATGTTGACCACTTTTAATTGGATAACCTCCTTAAGATATTGATATCTTTCATATTGATCAGTAATGAAGTGACTATTTCTCCCTATATTTAATTTTTTCTCTTCCCTACCCCTCAAATAAGAAAAGATAGCTGTTACAGTCTACATTTGCAATCAGAAACAGCTTTATTAAGACATACTTAAGACAGTATTTCGTCAACTAGCTATATTCTGAATACTTGAAGACTGTTCATTTTGCAGCTGACAGATGTGTTACTGAGATCAACATAAACAGAAATATTATCTGACTCTGAAATACCATAGATTATGCCATATTGAAATAATGGAAGAGTTTTGTTGGTAAAACTCTAACATGTAGGCAGTGATTGTCTGGACTGATTCTACTTTTAACAAGTTGACTTTTTAAAAAATAGCTAAATTAGGGTATTTATCCTATGGATGGGAGGAAAGATTGTGTGTCCCAATGACATTTCATTGATACTTTTGGAGAGTGCTGTTGAATAGTTTTGAAACACTATTCCAGATAGTATACCTTGTTTTGAGAAGAATGAATGGAATACTGTACAATTATGGTACATTATGGAATCCTGTTGCTTCCGTTTAAATTTTTGTATTCAGTTCTCCCTAGATTTACTTCCTATGTAAGTAATCACATTGGCTTCAACTGGGATTAGGTGAATAGGAAGTCAGGGCAGAATGGTGTCCTAAAGCTATTTGCAATCTTTCTCTAACCTTTCTGCTTAACCTCTCACTTTATCTCCCTAGTTACACACTCTCCTTTCACCATCTCCTTTGGCTCCCAGTTTTCTTTAAGCATTAAAATCACTTCTGGGGTCATGTGTGTCTAATGCATTAAATTGTCACTTCAGAAAGCAATATCTCCTCTTTGGGGTGTGCTGATTTGACAGGTTCACTGGAGATGTTGTTTTCTAAGTGCAGATTGAGCTTGAGGTGGACAGAGTTGGGGGTGGAAAGGCAGTTCAGTGGCTGATTAAAGAGTTAGAAAATAAATAGTATGTGGAGAAGTAATAGTTCCTTCTAATACAGCTCTTATATTACTGAAGTTTGAATTCTCTGTTGAATTCTGGGTACCACATTACCAGAAAGATATTGACAAATTGCAGGGAGTGCAGTTGAGAATAGAAACAAGGGAATTAGAGGTATTGATTACAGTGTAAGGGAAGATACAAATGACACTATTAGTAATGTCATCCTAATGTTGAGATAATTGTTTTTTACTATTTGTAAGTCTTTTCTCAGAGGATTTAGAGCACTGTGCAACAATCAATTTAAAATATTATTTTCAGAAAGCAACGGGGTTCTGTCCTTACATAAAACACATGAACCAGGTATGATATATTTGGATTTTCCAAATGAAGGTGCTAGCAACTCACAATATTAGTCAAAATTTATCCAAACCGGTTAGGATGTGAACACTGTCGCATAGACAGAAGGGTCGTGGACTATTGAGGTATCATAGAGGCTAGTGTGAGATCCCATTGTATGTAACATTTTCATTAATGACTTGGAGGTGGTTGTTGAGGTGATAAATGGCACACTAATGAAATTAATAGATGATACTAAAGAAGGAGGCATTGGAAGGACAGAGATAATACAAATATATGTTATAGACATCAGAAACATGGCCCAAGAAAACCACAACAAGATTAAACATGGAAAAATGCAAGCTTTTAAATCCGGGGCAAAAGAAATCACAAATTCTATATGAGGGGAAAATGTGGCAAACAGATATGCTGAGACCTGAAATTGACAGACAACAAATTTGGTATGAGTTTGCACTTGATATGGCAGGCAAAGACCAATACAATTTTGTGATGCGTGTACAAAAGCATCATGTCACAAAACAAGGAGGTAGTAGTTCCTCTCTGTATGACTTTGTTCAGTTCTGGACACCTTATTACAAGAGAGATAGATAAATTAGAGGGAGTTCAAAGAAGATCAATAAAAGTAAATCTGTACACTTATAAAAAAAGATTAAATGACATAGGATGAGGCATAACAATTCAAAAATATCTGAATAGTATAAACATGAAACTACATCAAATTATTTATGGTAGTACAAGGATGTATATATAGGAATTACAAGATGAAATTAATGAACATTTTATCTGAAAACTTCCTAACAATCTACTAAGCTGTGGAACCAAATCCTAAAATTCCCTCCATAATTCGGGAAAACTAAATCTATCTAGACTGAGAAAACAAACTTTAAAATGTGCTATAGGGAATGGTCTACAGTGACTAGTATCCATTCTATTTCCCAATTAGGTCTAATTTCTGAGATTATCTACCAGCTTGTAAGGGTAGTCAGTACATTTTTGGTTTCTCTAGACCAGTGATGCTCAGCCAGTGGGTTGCAACCCCCTGCAGGGTCATGAAAGGAATTGGGTCGGGGAGGTGGGGGTGTCACAGTCTAAAACAAAGAAAATCTTGCTCCCCTATTCCCTGCAGACCCTTACCCTTCAAATCAAGTATTCCCTACCAATCTCTCAACACACACAAAAATATATAGGTTTATCATTGTTAATACATTTACTATAAAAGTAAGAGTAAAAATGTTAGATTGCAAAATTTGACTTTGAATAAGTGGTCACCAACCTCAAAAGGTTGAAAAATGCTGCCTCAAGCAAATTGGAGCAGATTGTTTTGTCATTTGAGTCAAACATAACCGTTAGAAATATGTAAAAAAAATTGTAGGTTTTACCCTAGGTTTTCAGCAACTTGCTACAGATCTGGATAGGAATATGATATCCTGTATGAAAATGAATGTGCACAGTTGTATTCTTGGCTTTCTCTCTTAATATCACGCTACTTATATTACAAAAATAATTGGTTTCCTATTGTCAAACTAAAAAGTTAAATGAATTGGACACTAGATTATTTTAGGATGTTGTAATAGCTTGACTTTTTAGAACGATGATTGAAGTAGACACCTCAAAATAGCAGCAATTTAAGAATGTCTGAAGGTTTCAAAATATATTCTGATAGCAACCCTTTGCTTATATTGTTTCTCTAAGTTTTAAAAATAATAATAAAAAAAAAGTTAGTGAAAGGCTCTGGATTAATTGTCCTAGAGACTAAAGTCCTCTATAGAGTCACAAAAAGAACAGGAGTACTTGTGGCACCTTAGAGACTAACAAATTTATTAGAGCATAAGCTTTCGTGGGCTACAGCCCACTTTTTACTTGAAGAGTTCAGGCATTGCCACTTCAGTGCTTTAGTCAAAAATAAGTTATTTGGTTCAATACGGGTGTAGCTGAGTGGAAATTTAGTGGTGTGTGATATAGAGAAAGTCAGACTAGATGAACTGTCCCTTCAGGTCTTAAAATCTATTAATCTCCTTGCATTGTGCTTCA
Organism: Terrapene triunguis; assembly: GCF_002925995.2. Lineage (NCBI taxonomy): Eukaryota > Metazoa > Chordata > Testudines > Emydidae > Terrapene > Terrapene triunguis. The sequence continues at coordinate 94,225,652 of NW_020664409.1, forward strand.
ACACTGATCTGGAAGGATCCCACTCTACCGTGATGGGGAAAGTAGTTAAGTCTTCATATTGAAATTGCAAAAAAGACGGACAGTTGTGGTGGTGTCTTAGTGTTTTTGCTTAATTGGTGTGGTATGCTCATTTTTTGTTTGTATTAAAGGCAAGTTAAGTAGTCATGTACCCTGGTGCCTCTTGCACAGAAAAAGCTAAAGTTTAAACAGTAGCTCTAGTCACAAATGTTTTCTTATAGAAAAGTTTAAAGGTAAATAAAAGCGTCAAAGCTAAAAACTCTGAACTGTGTATCATGAGAGTTAATAGGTAAAATGTATATGTCTAATTTCTGCTGAAAACTAAATGATTTCATTCTGTTTTTTAGGGGTCTTTGTATCCAGTGTTGTTCTGGTCTTGCAACAGCGAGCACTTTTCAAGTTTTATATGATCAGCTCGGCATTTCTGCTAGCTGCAACCTCAGTGTTGGTGAATTATTATGCTTCTTTGCACATAAACTTCTACAGTGCCTACTACACAGCAGCTTTTGGAATTCAGTTCCTCCCTCATAAAGGACCCTCACTATGGATGGCACTTTCTATCCTTCAGCTTACCTTTGGGATTGGATATGTTACATTGTTAAACGTGCAGTCCATATACTCCCAACTAATCATACTGGATATACTGATTCCTATAATAGGCTTGATCATTGAATTACCTTTAAATGTCAGACAGATTTTAGTTTTTATTTCAGGCCTAATTCTGACATTATATACCACAATCAATTTAGTTATGAAAATTAAATGGTTCTATTATTCCACACGATACGTTCATCTCCTTTTAAGGCATATGTATCGCATTTATGGATTACAGCTATTGATGGAAGATACGTGGAAAAGGATTCGTTTTCCAGCTGTACTGCGTGTGTTCTGGCTAACGAGACTTACAGCACAAGCAGTTGTGTTAACTTATGTTGTCAAGATGGCAGAAACTAATACAGAAGAGAAGTTCTACTTGATTTCTTGGGAAAATTGTTGGGAACTAGTTTGCAGTCTTATAATAAGTGGGTGTGATTCTACTTTAACTGTCTTAGGCATGAGTGCTGTAATTTCTTCAATAGCCCATTATTTGGGACTGGGTATTTTGGCTTTTATTGGATCAACTGATGATGACAAGAGGCTTGGTTTTGTAGCACCTGTTTTATTTTTTATTTTGGCTCTGCAGACTGGCTTAAGTGGTCTAAAGCCAGAAGAGAGACTAGTTCGCCTATGTCGAAACATGTGCCTTTTGTTAACTGCAGTCCTGCATTTTATCCATGGAATGACAGACCCTGTACTAATGTCTCTCAGTGCCTCCCATGTGTCGTCATTTCGCAGACACTTCCCTGTACTTCTTGTTTCAGCTTGCCTTTTTATTCTTCCAGTTCTGCTCAGTTACATCCTTTGGCATCACTATGCACTAAATACATGGCTTTTTGCAGTTACAGCATTCTGTGTGGAACTTTGCCTAAAAGTAATTGTTTCTATCACTGTTTATGTACTATTCATGATTGATGGCTACTATAATGTCCAGTGGGAAAAGCTTGATGATTATGTCTACTATGTTCGTTCAACAGGCAATATTATTGAGTTTATATTTGGTGTAATCATGTTTGGAAATGGAGCTTATACCATGGTATTTGAATCAGGAAGTAAGATTCGGGCTTGCATGATGTGTCTTCATGCTTATTTCAACATCTACTTGCAAGCAAAGAATGGCTGGACAACTTTTATAAATCGCAGGACAGCTGTTAAGAAAATAAACTCACTTCCTGAAGTAAAAGGAAGTCGGTTACATGAAATAGATGATGTATGTGCAATCTGCTACCATGAGTTTACTACATCTGCTCGTATTACTCCATGCAATCATTACTTTCATGCACTTTGCCTTCGGAAATGGCTCTATATTCAAGACACTTGTCCAATGTGCCATCAAAAAGTATATATTGAAGAAAAGGAAAATGCAAATATCTCTAACAATGGGTTTGTTGCTCCTAATGAAGATCCTGTAGAAGTTGCAGAAGAAGCTGCTGAAGCTGCACATGAAATAAATGAAGATAATGACAGTACCAATAGTGATGATGATTATGTGGCAGAACACCAGAATGAGACTCTTAATGTTGATTCTGACTCCCTGGGTGACTAAAATCACTGAGGTATTTGTTTAAAATGGAGTTCAGCAACAGAATAAAAGTTTCACTTCATCATTGTATACTTAAGCACAACAATGGTATCTCAGTGTTGTCTGTGAATGGTTGTCATTTACTCTGGTGTGCTACTGTAAATATACCACTAATTATTTCTGGTCTCTTTCATGACCACGTTAAACTTGTGTACATTATTGTACATGGAATAAAATGTTTTCACATGTTTTTAAGACAAAGTTGGAGAAACACTTAAGTGACATAGTGACACATGCAGTCTATCTGCTGTGCCAAAGACTGCATACTAATAATTCTAGAACAATGATTTTTGGGTGAGAGTTAAACTGTTGGAGAAATGAGACCTTCAGTATGCCTAGAAGACACAATTAGAGATGAAAAGTTTTGAACAGGAACTGGTATACCTATAAATTTAAAAACATCAGCAGAACATTATAGCTATAAAACTTTTGAGCTATCTCAAAATAAAGTTCAGGTTTGTAGAAAACTTAAAAGTACTTGTGGGTGTGGAATATAAGAATGAAATTGCTAGGTTTTCTGGAAAACTCTCAGAACCAAGATGTATGGTGGACAGGTGAACTTCACTAATATTATGAGACGGTACCATGCAAAATAGGAATTTTGCTTTTTGCAGACTTATTTTAATCTGATACAAAGTCAGAGTACTGGAAAAGATGACTCAATAGATGAGCTGTTCCAGACTACCCTTAAAACTGATCCTAAAATGTTGTGAGGTAAGTAGAGCTGTGAAACTGTACAAAAAGCAGACCACATTTGTTGAGGCATTAGGTCAGCGGCCATCGTGGCTGCATGTGGCCACCAGGGGCTTTTTATGTGGCCACAGCCTCTTGGGCAGTGATGGGGGGCAAAGCAGTGGACTCTACCCCCTTTGGCACCACAAACACTGGAGGAGTAGGCTTTAAGTGATATTTGTATGTTAATACACCTCTACCCGATATAACGCAGTAAAGCAGCGCTGGGGGGGGGGGGGGGGGGGGGGGCAGGCTGCGCACTCCAGCAGATCAAAGCAAGTTCAATATAATGCAGTAAGATTTTTTGGCTCCCGAGGACAGCGTTATATCGTGGTAGAAGTGTTTCACTTTTCACTGTCTCCCAGCTAGCTAACAAGCCTGCTGTTGTGAAAAGTGATAAACATTCAAGTATCACTTTTCACAGAAACAGACTTACGAGCTAGCAAATCTTTAAAAAAACAAAACCCAAAACAGTGCAACCCCCCCCAAAAAAAACCCCACACCAAACAACCAACCAAACCCTGCAAAGTACTTTGTTTCTATTCTGTTTAGGTCCAGTCAAGAATAGAAACAACTGTATATTTTTTTATTGAGTCTGCAAAAAAACCCCTACATTTGGACATGTATATGTCCACATTTATTGTTTTTCCTGAAGTTAAGTATTTTAGGAAAAATGGTCAGAGTGGCCACCAGAAAGTTGGTGGCTGCACTCTGAGGCTATGAAAAAATTTGTTGCAAGAACCCCTGCTTTAGATGTTCAGTATTTGAGGTTTACAAAGACAGGTTTAATCTTTTCATACCTTTATTTTGTATAAAAGTATGCAAAGCCTGTTAACCTTACTATAAAACTTAATAAAAAAAAAACACTCCTGCAACAACAACAACAAAAGTACTATTATATTTTTGAGGTAAGAAACATAGCATTACATATCTGAAAAGAAAACTTTAATAGTATTGTTGTAAAGAGTGTTGGCCAGTTCAAGTGGGTCTTCCTCTCTTACTGTCGTCATTATCTCCAGTACTTGACTAAAAAGAAAAAAGTTAATTTTACTCAGTTATGTGTCATGGTAAAAATACTAATGTCAGTTTAGTTCATGTGTACACTATTAGCTATGAGGGGACCAACATGGTTGGGACTTACTGCTGAAAGTATACTTTAGTTTCATTTGCACACAGTAACTAGCTTCTGCCACTTAAAACATCAACCACTCACTGGCAGTCTCTTAATCTTTGATCCTTTGACAACTTTTGCTTTGCCTATGTAGGTAGGTAAACAACCTTACATTCCAATGAAAGTGATTCTGCTTTACGGGTGAAATTTCTGCTATTTTGGATAAAGTGCAGTATAAATCTCTCACCTAGGCCATCAGAAGTTCAAAGGATGAAGTTCATTAAGAGTGTAGTCAATTCAATACTCTATACTCTTGCTCCCTCTCCAAATTTTTGATTTCTAATGAACAAGTTCTTAGGTGTTTAACAATAGCTTGTTAAAAGGGATGGGGAAGAAGCCAAAAGATAAGACTAATTTAATAGTTGCACTTTTAAAAAACTGTTACCCTGAAAGCCTTGACAGGTGGAGCAATGCACTGCCACTTATTTGTATTTAGAAAATACAGATTTTCAATTAGTAGCTGAGAGACAAGGATGGACTAGTTATTCCTTCCACTACTTTGTGATCCCTGGCCCTTAGGACTACCTTCTGACTATTAATGCAATATTGGGCTTCTTTAGAGGCAGCTGAATTAGTGGATACACTTCTGCTTAACATCTCAGGAAAAAACTCAGTTAAGTTCTTTCAAGATCTTTATTTCTACTAAAAGCTTAAGTTCACAAGAAAATTTTCTGCACAGGTTGGTTGTTGTAGGCACAAGACATTAACAGTAAGTGAAAGTGATCATTAAGGGACAGATTCTCAGCTGGTTGTAGATACATTAGCTTTAGTAGAGCTACACCAATTTACCCCAGCTGAGGATTGGCCTCAGGAAGTCTCACTAGGAAATCTTAAGCTGAAGTCCATATTTAGGCCAATAAATAAGTGGCCTGTTTTTTCTAAAGTTCTGAGCACCCAGCAGCTCCCCTTAACTTCAGTAGAAGCTGCGCAGCATTTCTGAAAAACCAGGCCACCTATTTAGGTTCCTGAATAGAAAATCTCAACCTGACATCCATAAAGTCAGACATTTAGCTAGTGTAAATGGGCATAGCTCTACAGAAGCTTATGTAGCTACCCCACCTAACACTAGGTGAGAATCTGTATAGCTCTGACAATAACGGGGAATTTTCCCCTCATGGAGAACAGACCATGACCAGATGGCCTATGACAAAGGCCTGATGTAGTTTATTTTGATAGTACTTTCCACCTTACCCTCCTCCTTTAATAGCCACATCTTTTTGTTGTTAAAGATGAAGGGCTTGATCCATAAAGGGGATGTAGGGTCAGCCTTGTAATGTCTACATTTAGGTGCTCTGCCACCCAGAGGACACCTTAGCCCTGAGTCAGGCTCCCATGCTCTCTGCACTGTGCATAATGGTTAGGTGCCTAAAAAAGGGATTCACAAAAGCCATCATAGGCTGAGCAGGAAGCTGCCTAAACTAACCAGTAGATAATGCCAAAGAGAGAGGTTCTGCCTAAGCCTCACCCCCTTGAAGGGAATTAGGTGCCTGGTTCCACTTGGGATTCACCACTGTGAATCATTTCCTAATTAGACCCCTAAATCAGCTCAGCCCTTTTTCAAGTAAAACTGGAGGAGGGTACTGCCCTTAACCTCAGTAGCCAAGTAGTTAGCATACTTGGCCAGAATGTGGGAGAGAGAGGTTCAGATGTCCACTTTGCCTGATTGAGAGCAGGAACTTGAACACAGGTCTTCTACCTCTCAGGTGAGTACCTGAACTGTTAGGCTAACAGGGTATTCTGGGATGAGCGTCTCTCAATCTCTCCTGCTGAAGCTGTTTTACTTTGTGTCACATACTTAATCATCCACCTAGAGAGAACGCTATAGCCTAGGGGTTAGCATACTATCCTGGGAAACTCAGGTCTCTGCTCCAGTGACAAAGTATTCCACCTCCTTTTCAGGCTGTGTTTTTCTAGGGTCCATTCCAGTAGACATGTTCTTAAGTGATCCCTGAGAATGCCTACCAAATTAGGACCTGCAGGCAAGATAGATGAGAGAAAGTCTAGTTTGTGAATCCCACTGGGACTTAGGCATGAAATAGGTGCTGAGCATCAGAACATGGTCAGCTTTGCATGTGCCCACCAGCAGGAATTTAGGCAGCAGCAGAGCAAGAGTTGAATGTAAGCATATAAAGTGGCAGTTAAATACCAAAATCTCTGTGGATCTAGCTTAAGGTGGCCTCCGGTGTCACTTATCACACTTCATTTTAGCTGAGACTAAAGTCATTTTTTAAAGTAACCAACTAAAGATTTTGTTTTGTCCAATTTATATTTGACAGTTGATCTTCAGGGTTGAAGTTGGCTGCATGCTATTTGTGATCATTTTAAAGGGTGACTGACTTTAGGTATACAATTTTTAGGTCAAAATGTGACTAATGTTACAGGTTGCTGACTGTCACTGAAATCAGAAAATCCTTCCCCCGCCCCCAGTAAAATAATTACTAAATAAAATTGTATCCATAGTTAGTTGCACTTCATATCTCATGTACTGCTCGGGGGGGAGCTCCCCTGCATGTTCTCCCCTACTCTCTGTAACAAGGTATTGACTGCTACCAGCTAAATTGAAACAGGAGCAGCTGAAAAGCATGTGTGTAGAGAAGAGGAGGAGTAGACTCAACATAATTTGAGGTTCATCCAGATAACCTTTCTAAAACAGCATTAGTGAGCAGATCAACTTTACAAGTTGGGGACATATATAAGTTGTCAAAATATTGTTAAATCAAACTATGTCCCTATAAGGTCTGATAATGTATTGAAAAGTACACATGTTATTCAAAGGCTCCTACAAATTGTTATGCACAAAGAGCTTCTGAACACTTTTATAATAGATGATGCCATATCATAGTAAGATCGATCAACTATCTTGTGGATTACTTGCCAAATTTATTTGGACTCTTTAGTAGCTGTATCCAAAGACTTTTTTTTAAGACACTAGCTTTTAAAAACTAACTTATATAACTTTTTTTTTTTCAAAATGACTGAACATTTCTATGATAAGTAAAACTAGTTTCAGATTTTGATTACTACAAATGTATTTACATTCTTGCTGACAGACACTCTTGCAAACTGTTACTGGGCCAAAAGTGAATTAAAGTCACAACTAAGCTTGGGAGAATTTGATTTTTAGGTAAATGTCAATTTCACCATATACAAACTGATGAAAATTTTTTTCCATTGATAATTGAAATTTACAGATAGAGAAAAATGCTGCTTGAGAACTTAGAGTTTGATTAAAGGATATTTAGACGTGATATTGACCATTTCTGTTTTTACAATTATACAGCTTTAACTTTTGACTCTCAACATCCACTGTCATTAAATAATTGCCTCACCTCCCCCATAATTTCCCACAACTGTGAAATGTAAATTGATAAAAACTGGGAAAAAAATCACTGTTGACATTATAAAAATAATAAAAATCAAACTCTTTTAAGCCTACTTATAATCAGAGCACTTCACTTAATGTTTTGTGGTGGTGGGTAGAAACAGGAGAAAGCAGATCTAACCCCCAAACCAGCCTGAAACAATAGGGGATCAGCATTTGATGAGATTTGAGTATTTCAGCCACCAATCTCATTTAGTGATTATAGTTAATAAAATTTAAATCAAAAGCAGTACTTTTACCCTCTTCTGTTTGTTTTTTCTAGACATTTAGATTCTAGAGCAATGGGGTCCACAGGCACCTGAAGAGTTTCCCTCTCCAAACTCCCTTTTGGGGCATTCTTGTTTATCTCCAAACCTCAAACTGGTGTTTTTACTGGCTGTAGAGCAGAACAAAACTGATGTGATCTTAATCAGTTTCATTTTGCTACTGATCCTCAGGTTTACAGCTACACCAACACTAGCCTCCTCATCTGCTGGAAGTGCTCTTAAACCAGTGGTGATTTGTCTCTATGTCCCGCTACCTCCCTCCCACTTTAAAAGATCACACAGTTGGCTCTTCTGGTGTTGCATGTACATCTGGAGGAGCAACACAGTGACATTAATTAGAATCTGGGTATTTGGACTCTATTTTGGTAGTGCTAAGGGGAGAATTAACCTCTTGTTACAAAAGGGAACTACAAAATAGAGGGACGGAATACATGGGATATCAAATGAAAAGACATCACTAAGGTCTTGATTTTAAGATTTGCTGAGCTTCCAAAATTCCTGCTGAAATCAATGGAGATGCAAGAACCTCTGAAAAGTTAGCCACAAAACATATATGTATTTTGTTAAACATATCTTAGAGTACAACACCTTGCTCCAGATTCAAAAATTCTGTCATTGGTTTAAGCCTACTAAATTTTGTATGTACTTGTGTATGTTTTCAAATCTTTGTTTAAAATATAAAAGTTACATACTTACATTATATGGCAAGGTTCATTTCTGTCCTTCAAGCAATGCTCTACTTCCCATTTCTTTTTTGTGGGAAATGTTGTTTTTATATACTTTGACCCAGCATGAGTATTTTTCACACCACACCAGGGAGCATCTAGCATGATTCAAACAAGAGTTAAATGTATACAATCGTTTAGTCATTTCATATAATTGTTTGCTCTTCTGTCAATTTATGTCCTCCCCACCTTCCACAGACCAAAGCCCATTTTCGAAATCACTCCTCTTAAGCACAGTTTCTCTCCCAAATGATAAAGGAATGATTATGAGATTAGTTAATTTAACATCCATAATGATGAATAAATAACTTCAAATTACTATTCCATTATATTAAATTCTGTAAGATTTTTACATATTATAAAATTAGCCACTTTATTCAACAATAATGCAGTACAATAAAAGAAGCAAGGAGAGAAATGCTACCATGACAAGGGCTGCTAGCCAGTGAACCACTGTGTAACCCACAGAAAGTTTATATACAGCAGTGATACTCAGACTGAGGCTTGCGAGTAGCAAGTGGCTTTTTAATGCATCTCCTGCGGCTCTTTTCAGCACATGATATTAAAACACTGATTTAATTATTAACCAATCTAAGTTATCAACCAATCAGGATGATTTTACTATAGTAACCAATTGTAGTTGATAAAACAATAATACTTGGTCAGTCATTTTGCTGTGAGAATAATATATATATGAACTAATATTTCCCAGTCATACTGTTTAAATATGAATATATAGTACTATAGTTAGTAAAATAATGAATTCACACTACTATGGCTCTTTTGGGTAATGTTGATTGCCAGTTTGGGTCCTGAACCATTGAAGTCTGATATCGGGGTAGCCGTGTTAGTCTGTATTCACAAAAACAACAAGGAGTCCGGTGGCACCTTAAAGAATCTGAAGAAGTGAGGTTTTTTACCCACGAAAGCTTATGCCCAAATAAATCTGTTAGTCTTTAAGGTGCCACTGGACTCCTTGTTTTTACTGAAGTCTGAGTATCACTGATATACACCCTGATGTGCCTCTGTTTAAGACATAAATGAAATGCAGGGATTTAACCAGAGTTTTTAAAAATAGCCTTTTTCAGATATGCCAGATTACATAACTGTTGACTAAATCTCCTAATCTATATTTAACTGTCCTACTACTGATGTCTGAAATAAATGTGAGTAGAACCGATATCCACTAATGGATCAGTTGAGTCATAACTAATTATTCCAGGAGGTATTTTCAGGCCCTCTTTCATATTGTTTTGCTTAATGAATTGGAATTTCCTGGTATGCACCCAAGTGCCATTACTGCTGATATTGGGATGGCCTTTATCATGTTCTTTCCCATAGCGTTTGGCATATCTACACTCTGCTTAGTGTCTCCCCTTTTATTCATTTATGCCCTCAGTCTCGGTCAAGGTGATCTAGGTTCTTTTCCAGCAGAAGAGGGCTGAATATAATTACTGCTGGAGCCTGTGAACTCTGCTTATTGAGTCTGGCAGAGGGTTTTTTAGGGTATGTCTACACTTCAGTGTAAGCCCAGGGTTAACAGAATTCAATTTAGCAGACAGTGGGTTTATTATAACCTAGGGCTTGAGCATCTACACTCATTTGTAATCCCATGTTAGGAATTGTTGAACCCTGGATCCCAACCTGGGGCTCTAGCATCTACACTGCATTATGTGGGGCTGAATCCAACCACCCATATCCCAGACTTCTTAACACCCTCCCAAAATGTGGCCGCTCTCGCCCTTTGATTATGGTGCAGTGTGGAAAAACTTGACTGTCCCTCAAATGTGACTGTCTAGAGGACAAAAAGTTGGCCTGTGGGATTGTGGAATACTTTTGGCAGTCTCCCAGACCACAAGTCCAGTGGGGCTATGTCTATGCTGGAGAGCAATAGGGCTTGAACTGTGGGTCCTGGCTTGACTCAGGCCCTCCACCCCTTTGGGGTCCTGGGTCTGAGACGTGGGTTAGAGAGAGCTGTGTGTTAGAAGGAACGCGGGGCTGGGCTTGAGCCTGAATTCCAACCCTGGGCTTACACTGCAGTGTAGACATACCCATAGAGAACAAGGTAATCCTTTCCCTATTCCTTACCCCTGTTACTCTGATGGTGAGTTTGTGTCTGTAGACTGCCCTTTATATTCATTGCCATACAAGCATAACTCCACTTCTAATAAAGTTTTCAAAACATTAAAAAAAATGCAGTATGGTCCATCAGAATAGCAACTTACCAGTTTCTATCATTAATCTTTCACTAGGAATTGACTTCAGTGTTTCTAAGTTGGCTTCTGTTTTCAGTGAGCTAGAAATCATAAAAATAGGGAGTGAATTTGGACTTAAGTTGATGTTTTGTTAAAGGACTGTGGCTTTGTGTTCAAACCATATTTAAGTCATGTGTGACTAGAATCATCTCAGAGCCTTATGAAGCTCATAACTTTTAGAAATTAATTACAGTGTTGTCTGGCTGCTATTTAATTACCTTGCTTACAAAATGGTTTCTTAGCAAAAGTGGTTTCTTAAAGAATTAATTTCTAAATAATGCTTAAGTATTTGCTTCAACTTATATTAAAAAAAAGTTCCCAGCTGTGATTCCAAGCCACGGCTAAAAATGACAACCCTGGGAGGTGGCCCAGGAAAGAGATCTTGGAATCATTATAGATAGTTCTCTGAAGATGTCCACGCAGTGTGCAGCGGCAGTCAAAAAAGCAAACAGGATGTTAGGATCATTAAAAAAGGGATAGAGAATAAGATGGAGAATATCTTATTGCCCTTATATAAATCCATGGTACGCCCACATCTTGAATACTGCGTACAGATGTAGTCTCCTCATCTCAAAGAAGATATACTGGCATTAGAAAAAGTTCAGAAAAGGACAACGAAAATGATTAGGGGTTTGGAACAGGTCCCATATGAGGAGAGATTAAAGAGGCTAGGACTTTTCCACTTGGAAAAGAGATGGGGAGGATATGATAGAGGTATATAAAATCATGAGCGGTGTGGAGAAAGTGAATAAGGAAAAGTTATTTTCTTGTTCCCATAATATAAGAACCAGGGGCCACCAAATGAAATTAGTGGGCAGCAGGTTTAAAACAAATAAAAGGAAGTTCTTCACACAGCGCACAGTCAACCTGTGGAATTCCTTGCCTGAGGAGGTTTTGAAGGCTAGGACTATAACAGGGTTTAAAAGAGAACTAGATAAATTCATGGAGGTTAAGTCCATTAATGGCTATTAGCCAGGATGGGTAAGGAATGGTGTCCCTAGCCTCTGTTTGTCAGAGGGTGGAGATGGATGGCAGGAGAGAAATCACTTGATCATTACCTGTTAGGTTCACTCCCTCTGGGGCACCTGGCATTGGCCACTGTCGGTAGACAGGATACTGGGCTGGATGGACCTTTGGTCTGACCCAGTATGGCCATTCTTACGTTAGTCCTAGTTCGTTCCACAAATTAGCTTCTACAGCCACACTGACCTGGTAAAACCTGTGGAAGCTTCTGCTGGGTTTCTGTGTTCACCTGGATAACTTAAAGGCTCCTGCCAAAGGGTGTAGCAGTCTGAGCTCATGTAAATCGAACAGTTACATCTCAGTATAATTAATAGTGTGATTTCAGCCCAGTCCGTTGGTAGATCAGGCTGGTCACATTAATTCTTGGTTACTTTTGGACTAGACAATGTAGTTTACTTTTTTTACAGTCTGTCCAAAAATACAGCTGCCTCTACACTCCATCACCTCATTTATTTACAAACAAGAATTGGCATGGAGAGTCTCAGAAAGGGCCCAAGACTAGATTATCTCAGTGAGTAAAGGGGAATGTATTTGACCTGTGAATTAAGAACTTTTTGCAGTTAACAGATTAATAAGTGCAAATCTAAATCTGTCTACAAATGATCACTTAGTCTAATGAGCTTTGAAGACTTAACCTCATTTAAAAAAGTAATTACATTTCAAGTTATGAAACCATTTTAAAATAGAATTTGTTGAAAAGAACTTACCAACCATTTATTCCTATATAGAGATCCAAATCTATTATAGCAGCTGCTTCTTCCTTTGTGCCATCAAATGAATGTACCTAAAAAAGATGTTTTTATTACATAAAAGTATGTAACCTGTAACCCAAAATTAATATTTGTGTAAATATTTATAGTTCTTAATTGTAAAGTAAAAACCAGAGGTAATATGTAAGATATATTTATATAGAATTCAGTGAATTAGAGAGTCAGTAAGGCTCATCTGATAGCACTTTTGCTTTTGGACAAGAGGGTAACAGGCTGAATTCTGCATCTGAATATTGAAAAAAGAATGCAGCCCCTTGACAAGTAGTGTTGGCTTTGAAAGTGTTTCAGAAGGATGGCCTGCCCTTCTCTCTTTGCCAGGGATGATGATTATATCTTAAAGTAACCTGCAAGCGTTTTTTAAAAAATTGTCCTTTGGTTTGCAGTTATATTTTTAACATTAAAATTTCTGCAGATATATACTGGTTGAAAGTTACATCGGGACATAGTTTTGACAAAGTGTTTTGATATAAAAAAGTGAATGTTTGTGGTTACAGTTCATGCTGGAGCATGCAACAGACAAGAAATTAAAAATGCAGTGGTACAAAGTTAGTTGCACCAGAAAAAGTGCAGTTTGTCAATCACAGAAAAGGCATCCTAGACAGTAGCGGCAGTAGGACCAACGATGGAGAGGACTTCATCACTAAAACAGACTCGTTTGGAGTGATGTAAGCATGACCCTTATGTTAAAAGTATGACCTATTTTTTTTTTTACTCTTGGTGATACAGTATCCTACCAATCAATATCTAAACCAGTGTTTCCCAAACTGGGGTTCGTGAACCACTGGGGGTTTGCGAAATGTTACAGGGGGTTCTCAGGAAAAAATTCCCTAATGGCGGACAGAGCTGTCCCTAGGAACCCTGGGCAGCCTGGGGCCAACAGCCCCTGGACTTCCAAAAGCTAAGCAGATCAAAGCAAGCATATCTATCACACCGAGGAGATTTAAACTTCAAGACTCCTTCTAAGAAATGGAAAGGGAGGTGGATATTTTTTGCTGTTTTTAAAAGTAAATAGGCAGCTAGTATTGTTTTTATAATTATTATGAAGAACAAGTTTAAGCTTTGTTGTAACGTGCGTTGTTTGCCTGGACTGCTCGAGACCTGAATGCTTGTGTAGGAGGAACTCTTTGAGTTGGCTTTTTAAATACCTTCACACTGTTTCACATCTGATACTCCTTGATGAAGCATAGGAGCCTTGTCTTATAACAGGCTTATTCAAAGTGATACAAGCTACGAAAGTGAGATCTTGGAAGAGTGTTACCATTTTCATAATGTAATAAAAATACTGTAATGATAAATAATTAATAAATATTGTGTAATAAGCATGTCATAAAAACAAATTTTATATTTCCAAGATCACTGCTTTTATAATGTATACTCCGGTAAAGGCGAAAATCCCTGGAAATATTCATTTTTAGGAGGGGGTTCATGAGACTTGACATTTTAGTGAAAGGGGTTCACAGGTTGTTAAAGTTTGGGAACCACTGATCTAAACTGAACCTTGCCCATGTCCATGTACAAAACCCACCATTTGATATTGGGTTTCAATTTCTAGACAGGATTAGTACTCCTTACAACTAACTGCAACTGTAGAGGCTTCAGAATTGGGAAGGGGCCAGTTTAAGCAAGAAGTGCTTAAAGCTGCACTTCTGGCAAGCCAATAAAAACTGCTGATGTCAGCTGCAAAGTCTCTCTCTCCTTGACCAATCCTCATACCTTGCAAGAAACTGTTGGAAAAGCAACAATGGGAAGGATAAAAGTAGTGAAAGGGATTGTAAAGTTACTATGGATTTAGAGTGGTTTAAATGGTTTAACCGGAAATCTACTGAGATTATATTACAAACAAAAGGATAGTACCCAAAACAATGAAATGAGTGCTAGATTGAATATAATTTATTATAAGGTGGTTCATACTTACCACTCCTCCCACACATCTCTCTCTATTCCTTCTCATTATCTCTACCAATTAAAAGAAAGAACAATATAAGCAAAACTAACTGTTTGCTAAAGGGCAAAAGCAAACTATTAAAAACTTTTGTCACATTCAGTCTTGAGCAAAACCCACCTAAAAATTCAGTGTGTGCATTTCTACAGTGGAGAAACATTGGCAATTTTGTTTGCTCTGACAGGTCAAATTGCTTTTCAAAGTATCTGTAAGAAAAAAAATGTTTTTAGATAGAAATTCAGTGCAAGATTGAATAAAAACAGTGAAAAGGATGCCATGAGGCAAAATGGTCTTTTTTAAAAAAAAAACAACAGCAAAAACCCATGTGCATTTTTGTCCACAAGATTTAAGACACTAAAGCAGTGAGATTCAGACTGAGGTTCAGGAGCCACAAGAGGCTCTTTAATGGGTCTCCTGTGGCTCTTTGCAGCACGTGATATTAAAACACTGTGATTTGATTATTAACCAATCTAAGTTATTAGCCAATCAGGATGCTTTTACAATGTTATTAGCCAATCGTTGAATACTTGGTCAGTCATTTTGGTGTGATAATTTATATATATAATACATAAATAGTATAGATCAGAGGTTCTCAAACTGTGGTCTGCGAGTTCCATTCAGGCGGTCTGTGGATAGTTCCCTCTAAGGTGCACGCCTGGGCGGTCGCACATGAGAGAATGAAGGGCCACCCACCTAAATTAGTGGAGCCATTCAGCCATGGCTCCACTAATTGAGAGCCTGGACCCTGGAGAAGACGCACATGTAAGGTGAAGTGGTGGCCTTGGGGCGGGCAAGAGAGGGTGGGTGAGAAGAGGGGGTAGGGGGAATTTGGGGCATGCAGGGCTGCGGCGGCCAGAGAAAGAGGTGACTTTCCCCAGCTCCAGGACTGCAGCTGCCGGGGAGAGATGGCAGCTCTGTGGCTGCTGTGGCAGGGGAGAGAACCCCCTTCTTCCCAGCCCCAGCTCAGGGGTTGCCACGGCAGGGGAGAGAGGGCACAACCATCGCATTCGAAAGTGAAGACTACGGATATTAAAATATGAGTTGTGCACTTTATTTATAGAACAAAAAAATGTTTATTATTAAGGCTTTTTTTATATAATGTTTTTATCCAAAGCGCTTTTCAATAGTAGTTCGCTAATGGTACAAACAACATTTGGAAAGGCCATTAAGTGGTCTGCTGAGACCCTCAGCAATTTTCAAGTGGTCTGTGAAAAAAAAAAGTTTGAGAACCACTGGTATGGACAGTAAATGGAACAATGAATTTGCACTACGGTGGTTCTTTTAGATAATGTTGATGGCTAATTTGGCTCCTGAACTACTGAAGTCTGAGTATTACCGCACTAATGGTTCCACTGAATGGGAGTTTTTGCCTGTGAAATGACTAAAGGATAGATCTTTAAAGGGAAGTCTTCCCCTGGGCACATTACTATATTAAGTGATACATTTTGGTAGTCAGTTAATAAGAGGTCAGGAATGGCAACATTGGGGGAATGCAAAGGGGTTTATGCTGGGCAGACACTGAATCAGAAGTGTGACCTTCCCTTTCTTCCCCCCCCCCTTAAAAAAAAAAAAACTGAATTATCTCCAGGAAGCTTTAAAAATTGAGGAACTTTAGGTTTAAATTTTGCACAATTGCAGCACTTCTCCCAAAAAAGTTAGGAAACAGGAGGGGGTTAATGTCATCTGGATATCAACAGCACAAAGAACAATCAAATTGTGTATCTGTGGGTTGGAGAAAACAGGGGAGCATTCCCCTGGCCTTTATACCCTCAAACAGCTATAATTAGGTAGCAGGCTGCCAGTTATTTTACTTGTATGGTAGGCTACCAAGAAAGACTTTAAATTTTGGTATGTCATTTCTCAATGGAAGATTGAGGTACCAACATTAGGATCACTACTATTATTTCTGCCCTATTTCTCCTTCTATCTATCTGAACCCTCTTCAGATCTTCTGTTATCTATCTCCTCTCCTCCTCCTTTTTTTCTGCATTTGGTTTGCCTAGTCTCTCTTATCTTTCTCCCTCTCCCTGCCTTTTCTACCCCCTGCTAGTCTCTTCTTTGATGGATGAAGGGTCAGTAGTAATGTAGGAGTTCTATAAAGACATACGGAAGGGTGGGCGGAGGGAAACCAACTAGGTTGCCAGTTTTCCCAACACACTTACCAAAGCAAACCAATTAGTATTTCCACGACCATGTCAATTTCCGTTTGTAGCTAGTTCTGTCTCTAGCTTGCTACATTGATCATTTCTGGTTGGTTGGCTGCCAAGCTGTCACCAGACTGGCAAATTACAACTGATCAGGAAATGTGAGGGGGCACTTATGCATGTCATATGGCCAAGAATGAATAGCAGACTCACTGTGAGTAAACACTTTGGAGGATAACATTAATTGGACGAGGCAAGAGGACATTGCTGCCGGCCCAACAAAATGATACTTACTGCATTTGTCAAGTTTCTTTATATTTTGTTGCTTAAACTAATAAGCACAGAGTATTCCTATCCTCGCACCTAAAAAACCCTTTAAAGGGAAAATCCAGTCTACATGCAGGTATGTATGATGCACAGCACCAGAGTGGACTGGACATATATTAATAAATACTTAATATGATAACCATACATACAGAACAAGGGGAAAGAAAAACATGACAAATGCAAAAAAAAGAAAAAAAAAAAAAGAATGAGTGGTAGCACCAGAGAACTAGCATCAATCAAGGGACAGTCACACAAAGCCTACTCTTCCCAAGGGAGAGGGGAGGAAAAAACCAATAGCTATATATATATATATATATATATATATATATAAAGCCAGCTGTCAAACCACCTCAATTATTTAACCACAAAAGCTATAATAGCTAGCAACCAACTATTATTTAACCAAAGAATCCAAATTAATATAAACACAGTATCCAGACAACACACTAAAGGAATTCCATCAACTTGAAAGTTATTCATGTTACATTAATACATATCCCTGAATCTCCTGGCCAATTTTTATGATTTCTACACTGCAACAGGTGAGAAAGAGGAAGAAGGAAAACTTGATAGAAACTGCTCTTGGGGCAGCTTTACCAAAGAACTTTCATCATGAATGGCTGTGCAAAACAGGTGGCAGATATCCTCTAATCTTCATAGAAAATTGTCCCCAAGGAAACAAAGTTACACTACAACAGAAAATAGCGTTTAAGCATGAAATGGAACTTAGAAGTCATACTCAGGTATAACTAGGAAATGGTGTCACTTTTCTTCTCTTACAGGATAACATCTGGCTGACTGCTAGCAATCTTAACTAGTATAACAGTTTGACTCCCTCTAAAATGACAACTGGAAAATTGGCTACACTCACTCCACCATTTTGTTTTTTTCTTTCAGTGTTCTCATGATGTTTTAAAAATTATTAATTTTAAAACTTTGCCTTATCTTGGTTTGAAACTCCAAATGCCTAACACTATGGCATGCAATTTTAAAACTCTCTTAACAGTAATTTTCCCAGACATATGTAGGACAGCTGCCAGCAAAATGCAAAAATATATAAGAAAATAATAAAATTAAATTTACAAATCTAAAAGTGGCATGTGTCTTTCCCCATTTTACATTTCTTTGTTGCCTGCTCTCATTCCCCTCCCCTCCAACCCCCATCTATCTTTTCTCTGTGGTGATTTCCAGCAAGGATGCTAAGTGGAGCCAACAGGAACTGAACTGACAAAACCAATTTATTTCACACAATCCATTGAACAATCCGATGGTAGAGACTTTCTGCCTCTGCAACTCACAGATGATCTCCCTGTTCTATTTTCCCTCTTCTACCCTCCCACTCCAATTTAAGTATGGTTGATTAGAGGTTTTCCTCTAGCCTACTAAAACTATAAGTCAAGCACTTGCATCACTGACCATGCTGATTCAGATAGCTGTCTGTTAGCTTGTATAGTGGAAAGGAACAATTAGACTAAAGATTTATTTCAGTAGCTCAGGCTCTGTTTAGGAAACAGAAGAATCTTCAAAGTGACAGCATCTACTCCTGCTCACTATTCCAATGTTTCATTTCACAGCAATGGTTGAACAAGTCTTCACCAGGCTGTGCTTCATTGAATTCAGCACATTTTGGTTGCTACTGGAAACTAATAATAAGAACAAGAAAAAATATGCTGGCCACTTGGCTGATCCTCTTACTACAAGAGGCTAGAGCAGTAGCATGGGAATGTTGTAGCTTTTAGCCTATTTACAAGCCACTATACCTTCTGTAGCGAAAGCTACACCTTCCTACTGCAGGTGCAAAGTGTAAAAAGTCCTAAGTAACCTCTCCACTTCTGTGAATGACATTAGTTCTCTCCCTGCTCGGACAGCAATGTGCAAGCATCATCCACAAGTCCAAAGGTCATTTTGTTGAAATGTATCATCTACTGTCAAAAATGTATTTCTCAACTGCTTCCCTAGACAGCCCTACTCATTTCTGCAGGGTTTCCTCCCCAACAACACAACCCAATTCTGAGTGCAGTGCCAGCATGCCTCCATCAGAACAACTCTGTCCCTTCCCTGCTCCTTACTGCATGCTTTGTCCTTTGACAAACCGGCCCGCTCCTCACCAGCTTTCCTAGATTGCCCTGCTCCTAAGGCCTCCCTTGCCAATATCTTGCCCCCTTATCCACTGCAGGCTTTATCCTCTCTGACAGTTCCACTCCCTTCTACAGGCCTTCCTTCCCCAGAGCTCAGCTTCTATGCCACTGCCTATTGTATGGTGTCAAGTATCAGGGGTAGCTGTGTTAGTCTGTATCCACAAAAACAACAAGGAGTCCGGTGGCACCTTAAAGACTAACAGATTTATTTGGGCATAAGCTTTTGTGGGTAAAAACCTCACTTCTTCAGATTCATGGAGTAAAACCATGCATGCATCTGAAGAAATGAGGTTTTTTACCCACGAAAGCTTAACAGATTTATTTGGGCATAGTCTTTAAGGTGCCACTGGACTCCTTGTTGTTTTTGCCTATTGTAGGCTTCCCTCCGGACTGGAGCTCCTGACAGTTCTTGAATAGCAAAGTCAGTGAAAGCATCTCCTATCCAGAAACTCACAAATTCTCACTGATTTTACAGCAAGGGAAGTATTGATTCAATGTCAGGTATAAGAGTAGTTTTACAATATTAAGAGTGGAATAAAATCATAGGACTGGAAGGGACATCAAGAGGTCATCTAGTCCAGTCCCCTGCACTCATGGAAGGACTAAGTATTATCTAGACCAGTGGCGGGAAAACTTTTTGGCTTGAGAGCCGCATCGGGTTTCCGAAATTGTATGGAGGGCTGGTTAGGGGAGGCTGTGCTTCCCCAAACAGGCAGGCGTGGCCCAGCCGCCACCCCCTATCGACCCCCCCCCCTGCTTCTCGCCCTCTGATGGCCCCCCCAGGACCTCTGCCCCATCCACTCCCTCCCCCCTGTTCCCTGGCCGCCCCTGGAACTCCTGCCCGACTTCCCCCCGCCGCCCCATCCAACCCCTCCTCTCATTCCTGACTGCCCTCCCGGGATCCCTGCCCCATCCAACCACCCCTTCTCCCTGTCCCCTGACTGCCCCCGAACCCCTGCCCCTGACAGCCTCCTGCCGCCCCATCCAACCCACCCCCTCCTTCCTAACTGCCCCCCCGGGACCCCTACCCCCATTCAACCCCCCCCGTTCCCCGCCCTCTGACCACCCCGACCCCTATCCACACCCTCTGACCACCACCCCCGAACTCCGCTGCCATCTATCCACCCCACCACCTACTCCCTTACCGCACTGCCTGGAGCACCGGTGGCTGGCAGTGCTCCAGGCACGCTGCCTGGCTGGAGTCAGCCACACCACCGCACATTAGAGAGTACCGGGTCAGGCCGCGGCTCTGCAGCTGCGCTGCCCGGCAAGAGTTAGCCACCCCGCCACCCAGAGCATTGTGCCAGTGGCGCAGTGAGCTGAAGGGGAGGGGGAACAGTGGGGGAGGGGCCAGGGGCTAGCCTCCCGGGCCAGGAGCTCAGGAGCCGGGCAGGAGGGTCCCACGGGCCAGATGTGGCCCACAGGCTGTAGTTTGCCCACCTCTGGTCTAGACCATCCCTGAAAGGTATTTGTCTAACCTGCTCTTAAAAATCTCCAATGACAGAGTCCCACAAACTCTCTAGGAAATTTACTCCAGTGCTTAACTATCCTGACAGGAAGTTTTTCCTAATGTCCAACCTAAACCGCCTTTGCTGCAATTTAAGCCCATTGCTTCTTGTCTTATCCTCAGAGGTTAAAGAGAACAGTTTACCTCTCTCCTCCTTGTAACAACCTTTTATGTATTTGAAAACTTATGTCTTCTCTTCTCCAGACTAAACAAAACCAATTTTTTCAATCTTCCATCATAGGTTATGATTTCTAGACCTTTAATAATTTTTGTTGCTCTTCTCTGGACTTTCTCCAACTTATCCACATCTTTCCTGAAATGTGGCACCCTGAACTGGACACAACACTCCATAAAGGAACTTAGCATCGCAACGCTGAGCATCACAGTGCCTTTTAGGTGCCTAGAAAAATCACAGGAACAACATTGCAATCCGCAAAAGCCAGCACATTAGGTGGGAGCCAATCCCCTTGCTCCAATCACTCTTTCATTATTTATCCACAGTGGAACAGCTTCAACAGGAGAGACTGAGGGAGCTCCACATCAGAATATCCCGTAGTTAGACCACCCTCCTGAGAGGTGGGAGAGACCCCTGTTCAAATCCTTTCTACAACTCTGGCAGAGAGGGAGAAATTGAATCTGCGGCTCCCACATCCCAGGTGAGTGCTCTAAACACAGGGATAAAAGTTGTAAGGTGGGCACCACAACCTCCTCCAGCCAGATTCTGAATGGAACCCAATCTGTTCGGTGTGCTCAGAGGTTGCCTACCACATCAGGCCCTGCATGCAACTTAGGCGGCCAAATGCCTATCGTCCCCCAATTCACAGATTGCTCTGGGGCTTTGGTGAGAGACAGGTGTCTGGAAGCCTAGACGGAGGCATCAGTGCACATGTCCCAAGGTCTACAATTTAAGCAACTATGGAACTTTTACAGCAAAAAGTTAGGTGCTGAGTGAGTTTAGGCATCTAGAGGGTTAGACGTCAGCCAAGAAGGAGTTTCATGGATTGCAGTGAGGTTGTACACTGGGATTTAGGTGTTTAACTCTGGAATTTAACCACCTAAATTTTATTGTGAATTGCACCCTAAGTACCTGATTTTTCTTGAATGTAGGTCTCTTTCCTATAAAATCATTATTGCTGGTCAAAAAATAATAGCTTATCAGACTTCAAGTTAGAATAAGTGTATTTTACAGACAGGATAAGGTCTACATACCAACAAATGCCAGTTGCTATAATACAAAATGAAAAATGTTGTAAATCGCTGTAAAGATTTATACATCAGTCTCTATAGTTATGAAATCTTTCTTACTTGAGTTGGGTGTCTTTAGGGCAAAATTCTAATCTATCAAAATCTACAAAAGAAAAAAAAGGAACAATCAATTCCTTGCTTTTTTAGGAATACAGCAAAAGAGAATAATCTTGAGCTATCCCAACAATACTTACCCAGGCCACATTCCCCAATTGCTCTGATCTTCTCCTTATTTTTTTCAACTAGATTTTGCAATTCAGCTAAATATTGGTCAGGGTCATTCTGCTCAAATTCTCCACAGCGGGTGGGATGACAGCCAACCGTACTGTAAAACATGTCTAGTGCATAACAGTATTAGAATTTTATTTCCAGGAATACAATACATTTATATTAAATTAACAGCAACTCATACTGAATTTATTTTTTCCCTGGGGCAAACCCTGGGCAGAAACTGGGCTGGTTCAAGCAAACCAGGTGACCTTCAGCTCTGAGGCTCATGATTTAACATGTGACTTTCTTACTCTCACCTGCTCCAATCTCCTATGCAATCCTTGTTGGGGTGGGAGAGATTCAGTTCAGCTAGGTAAGGGGGTAACTTGTCGAGAAGTTTTGACACTTTGACACCATAGGTTACATTAACAGAATTTGTGGGTATGTTTGTGAAGGATGTTAATGCCACAACTCAACAAAACACTTAAGCACATGAATAATCCCAGCCTTATTCAACAGAGCATTTAAGCATATACTGAATTTTAAGCACAGGCTTAACTGCTTTGCTGAATAGGGATGGGATCATTCACATGCTTAAATGATCTGCTAAATAGGGATCTAGGTGAACAGTGGTTGGAGGTTGCTTTCAAACAGAAAGAGAAAGGGGAACCTGCAAACACTGCAATAAAGAGAAAAATATCCCCATTCCACATGGTAGTCATGTTACTACAATCAGCACAAACTCCACACTGTGTGGCACTGCAAGCCCGAGCAGTAAATACTATACTAGCATTTCAGCTGGCTCCAGAAGGGCAGGGGCCAGAGAAGTATTATTATTACATCCTTCTCACACCAGAGTTGTGAGTCTCTTCCATCCCCTTCTGTCATTAGCTGCTGCTTCCATCTGCTCTATGGTGTTCAGACCAACTGTTCTGCCCTCCCTACTAAGGCTTCTTCTTAAGATTTTTCTTCGGCACCCTTGTTTCCTCTCACCAGTTGGTTTCCACTTGACAGGTTCATGTGAAAGTCTGGGTGTTGGCATCCAGAGTATATGCCCCAAATACCTCAAGCACTTCCTTCTGATTCTGGTAGAGACAAGTTGCTGGTTCGTAATTTCTTGGCTCTTTTCACTGGTGATGAAATCTTTCCATCCAAGGCCTAGGATCTTTCAAAGGCACTTATTTTCAAAAGCACCTGGTTTTCTGTTTGTTTGGTAGATCTCCAGCTCTATTAGCACTGAGATTACGTTTGAGTTGACAATTCTCCGTTTTGTTTTGGCACTCTATATCTTTGATTTCCATACGTTGTTGAGTTTAGTGAATGCTGTGGATGCCTTTCCTATCCTTGTTGTCATTTCTTTCCTGAGGTCTCCATTGGCTAGTCTGGTGCTACCCAGGTAAATGAACTTCTATTCTACTTTTTTGATGGTTTTACCTTACAATAGGATGTCACAGCAAAACATTCGTGTTTCAAGGATGTTTGTGTTGGCGTAACTGATTTTGAGCCCTGCTTGGCTTCCTGTTTTTGCCAAGGTGTCTGTCTTCATTTGTAGCTTTTGGGGGTGTCGTTCAATAGCCCGATATCACCAGAAGTCGGGGTCTTCTAGGCATTAGGTAACTACCCATGCTATGCCAGTGTTTGTGTTGGTAATAGGCTGCTTCATTATCAGATACACAATGCAGCCCTGTTTCATACCACTGTCCATGCTGAACCACGCTGTTGTCTGGTAGTACACTCCTACAGTACACTTTGCATTGCTGTATACAGCATTGATGATGTTGATAACTTTAGCTGGAATTCCATAAGACTGAAGAATATTCTACAATGTATGCCTCTGCAGACTGGCAAATGCCTTTTGAAAATCCCTGAAATAGATAATAAGGGGAGCTGGCTATTCTGTTCATTCTTCTATGATAGAGAAGTACTCCTCCTCCAAAAACACCCTTCATTTGTTTTATCTAGAAATACAGAAACAGAAGATAGGAAGGACTGATATCCACCAATACCTCAAGCCCTCTGTAATAACAAGAAATAAATCATGTAGAATATATCCATCTGACCCGGATATATTTTTTCTTTTCTTTATTCTGAGTAATGTGGATTCTGCCAATAGCTCCAGGAATAAGTAATTTTAAATGTTAATTACCATGGGGAAGAGGGAAATCTACAGCTCCAGAGATTAAATATATATCATGTATTTTAAAGTAAGGATACCGTTTGTCTGTGCCAGCTGCAATGCATCTTTACTATCTTGTAGATTTCCGCCTGTAATCATAAACTAAAATGAAGAAAAATATTGTTAGTAAATGTGTGTTCAACTTTGAATTATCAGCAAAGAACCAGGAAATGCTTCAAAAGGCACTCAGATACCAGTGACAGAAATCACAGAAGAACCTAGACAGAGAAAAGCCAAGCAGCTATTTGTATTATGAATATACACCTCTACCCTGATATAACGCGACCCAATATAAGGCGGGTTCGCATACAAGGCTGTAAAGCTCTGATACGCTGCTCTGAGCACCGTGTTAAAGGTGCCAGGCCAGGGCCAAGGGGTTTGATAAGGGGCAGAGGGTGTCGGGGGCAGTCAGGTGCTTTCCCCCTCCCCCCCCCGGGTCTGGGGGCAGGAGCTGTGGGAGGGCACTTTTGGGGGCCCCGCAGTCCCAGAGTGGCCCGAGGGATTAGCGGGGGGCCGGGAGTAGCCCGCTCTACTTCCCTCACCCCGGCCCTAGCCGTGTCACTCGGGAGAGGGATCCCCCTCGCACTCACCAGCAGCGGCGGAAGCGGAGTAGCCCGCCCCCAGCCCACTCCACTCCGCCAGATCCCAGCCGCAGCATTCCGCTTCCCACTGCAGGCGAGTATGGGGGGGCGCCCTTTCCCCAACCTCCCCGCACTCACCTGCGGCGGGAAGCGGAGCGCCGCGGTTGGGAGGTGGCAGAGTGGAGCGGCTGGGGCCGGGCTGCTCCGCTTCCCGCCGCTGCCGGTGAGTGCCTGTCAGGGGGCAGGGCAAGGGCGGGTGGATAGGGGTCGGAGCAGTCAGGGCACAGGGGGGTTTGGTGGGGTCCTGGGGGTGATTAGGGATGGGGGTCTCTGGAGGGGGCGGTCAGGGAGCAAGGAACAGGGGGGCCAAAACAAGTTTGATATAATGCGGTCGGACCTATAACGCGGTGAGATTTTTTGTCTCCCGAGGACCGCGTTATATCGGGGTAGAAGTGTATTAGTATTCTGATAAACCATGCATTCATTAAGACTCTCAGGAGACATATTAGTGAACGTACTATAGACCAAATCGTGGCTTTTGTTCAGTAGTACATAAATTAGTCTCCCACTTTAATGCCGGTCACAGTCCATTCAATTACTGCAATACCACTATTAATAACAATATTGACCTTTTTGATTTTCATCTTCAAGGCACTTTATTTGGTACTGCGAGGATTAATTCATTTGTAAAGTATAATCCCCATTTTACAGTTGGGGAAATCAAAGTAGAAGTATTATGTGATTTTTAAAAAGCCATCCAGGGAATCAGTATTAGAGCCCCAGGATTATAAATTCAGGAGTTTCTGTCCCTCAGTGTCATGCTCTAACCATAGCATCAGAGTTTGTTACATTAACACTGTAGTTTTAAGTGTCTTCTTAACCTTTCATATGTTGGATGTACATCCAATGTTTTATTGTCTGCAATAAAGCCATGTCTCATTCCCCCAAGGGAGAACAAAGGCAATTGTTCTGCTCTATTAGTTTTTCTTCAAACCAGGTAATGCTTTTGCTATAGAACATTTTCTATCGTATGTTTTTGGAAACACAGGATTGGATTTTAAATTACTTGTGCAAAATGAACAGTTGATAGCTGTGACAGCATGTGCAAATAGGTTAATATATGTGCAAATGCTAAGATTTGGCCATTTGACTACATAATTACTTCATTGGGATATGCAATCACATCAATTGCACATACAAGTTAAGGTATGCAATTATTAGTCCTGAGGGAACTGTGCACCAAAAAAATTAAAAAATCTGCACACATTTTAAAATTCTGCAAAATTCTGCATATTTTGTCAAAATAACACAATATAATCACAAAATTTTCAATTATTTTGGTAATTTATTTCAAAATACCAGTCAGCAAGTATGTCTGTAACAATACAGACTACAAAAAAGATTCAGGAAATGTTTTTTGACAAATAGATTATATACTAGGCATATTAGTACATCTATATGGCTCCACAACAAGCACGGAGGACAGTCTCGCACACCCGCACGCCCAGCCCTGTCCCCCAACCCAAGTGTGGGGCAAGCAGGCTCAGGATCCAAGTATGAAAGGACGTAGTGGGGGGGATCCAGGTCAGTGTTCTGCGTGGGGCAATCTGGGTGCAAGTGGCTTGGTGGCGGGTCTAGGTGCAGGGGGGATCTGGATGCACAGGGGCTTGTTGGGGGATTCTGGGTGCAGGGATGGAGGTCCAGATACAGAGGGGTTGGGCTGGGTGGGGGAGGTTCTGGGTGGGTGGGTGGGTGGGTGTTGGTCAGACTGGGGGTAGTGCCTCATACAGTGACCACTTCCCCTGCAGCCAGGGAGCAATGTCGACAGGAAGCAGGGGGAAGGGAGAAGGAAGGTGGAGCTTCCTGCAGCCAGGGTAGGTTCCCGGGGGTGGGTCTGACCCAACACTGGCCTCAGGAGTGGCCACTGGAGGGGAAGAGGAAGTCCCACCCCCCAGCTCAGCCGAGACTAGCAGCTGGAGCCTGGTGCACAGTAGAAGCCACCGGCTGGGGCATCCCCAGCCCTGTCCCTCCCCAGCTATGAGTGCACCACAATAGCGAGCGAGACAGAGAGAACCCAGCCCTGTCCCCCAAGGTGGCGATTTACATCTCCTCCATCTTCTCCTGACACCCAAACCAGATGTGCCCCTCCAACCCTGATCGCTGCCCAGGAGGGATGCGTGAATCAGTTTTTCTGTGGGGGGAGAGTAAAATCGGTGGGGACGTTAATTCTGCACTTGCGCAGAATTCCCCCAGGAGTATATAATAACACATGTATTGTATGTGCCTACCTTTTTTCAGAATCAGGGCCAACAATGCTCATGATAGCTAAACAATTTAAAAATTTCTCATATACTCTGGATGTAACTGGGGTTTATTATCTACTTGATATATGTCCATAATTCCCATGAATGTTACTGGTCACTGTGCTCCGTTGAGGAGAAATAGTCCCTTACTGTGAAAGATACAAGCTTCTCTAGGACTAATCAGGAGAGCAACGAAACAGCAACATAATGATTGTGACACTGCATGTCAATTTAAGATGTACCTACAGATCTCATTCCTATAAATGAGGAAATGGTTTTTGGGAAATACCTAGAAGTAACATACGTATCTGTCCTTTGGGAGTTTATGTGGGGTCATTACTACCACAGTTTAAAAAACTAATCAATAGTCAGTCTTAAATGGGCATCAGAGGAGTGAATTAAACCCAAACCAGCTCATTGCAGCCAAGGCTTAGGGATAAATGTTCACAGCATACATCTTAAGCACACAATAAGGCACAACTACTCACACAAATAGAAATATTTTCAAAAGAACAATTTAAGTGTCTAAGCCTTAGACTCTAAGGCAACTGGAAACAGAGACAGAAGAGACCTCTGAATCTATGCAAGCTGGAAACAACTGAGCACATGGCTGAGAGTAAGAAATTCCTGAATTCTAATCTGGGCTCTGCTATGTGCTCTTGGGCAAATTACTTAATCTACACTTATCAGTTTCTCTGTGCGCAAAATAGGAATATTCCTAATTGTTTACAACACAGGAGTGTTGTGAGGAGTGGATAATGTTTGTACAGCACTTACATAAGTGCTAAATATTACTGATTCTACATTAGTTACTTTGAGAACTTTTCCCTTGCTCTCCAAATTTTAACTCCTTTCAGATTAAAATACTTGTTCCTGTGAAAGAGATAGGGGTTTTTCTTTTTAAAACAAACTAAGCTGTATGCTTTATTAACAGAGTAAAATATCTTTATAATATCATGAAACTGCTGATTTGTATTTTTGTTTGTAATAACAATTTCTTTAATTTTACAAAGGTCCAATAAAAAGGAGTGGGACTGGATATTTGTTTCTTGAATATTCACTGGTCACTGGAGTTGGGAAGGAGCCTTTGGACAATTTATGAAAACAATTATTTTAGTCAAAGAGTTCCAAGTTTGCACATAATGATATAAATTTAAATACATGTAAGTATTCTACTAACAGTACATCTACTGTTAATACATCTACTAACAGAGAGTCAGCTAATGGCCTGAACCTGCAGACATCTATGGACATGCTTAACTTTACACAGGTGAAAAGCATATGAAGATGATTGAACTAAAGCCGGCTTCTAATTTTCCTTGGGGGTACTCAACCCCGACCTTATCCCCACCCTCAAGGCCCCAACACTTCCCACCCCCGCTCCACCCCAACCCCTCCTCTTTCCTGCCTCTTTCTGACCCCTCCCCTGAACATGCCCCGTCCCCGCTCCTCCCCCTCCTCCCTCAGCGCCTCCTGCATGCTGCTGAACAGTTATTCCGAGGCATGCAGGAGGCACTGGGAGGGGGAGGAATTGATCAGCGGCCCCAGACCTGACTCACAGACCCCAGTTTGAGAACCGTTGAACTAAAGTGTTTACAGAATCAAGGCCACATGAATATTTGGTGTAGGCTGATAGAGGTAATCACAAAGTGAGAGAGTTACATAGACAACAGAAGTCAATACTGGCCTCCTGCAATACAACACACCCAGAAAACTTCCCCCTCCCTCCCTGCTTGCATAGCCTTACATTGTAAAACAGGCCATGACAAGTTCTACACACAAGTTTTTTGAAAAAAGGATGCCCTTACACGTATTTTTGTGACCAGCTAATCATTGTGCACAGGAAGATGTAATACCGGGTACAAAGAATTTTGATTTTGCAGAAAACTCTGCAATGCCAAAGAAAGTTTCTGGCATTTTTATTGTTGCTAATTTCAGTAGAAAATTGTTTTTGTTACAGCTTCAGTATTCCTAAAAACCCTGGCTGTTAAAATCCATTTTTAAAAATTAACAACATCATAACAAAACCACATATACATAATCTATAAAAGAAGTTACCTTTTTAACACCAGTTTTGACTGCTCTCTCTAGTACATCCAAAAAGTCATCTGCAAAAGTAAAAATCTAGTAAATTAAGGACCAGTTCTTAAAACATAATTTAACTTGCACATTCCTTTGCAATAAAGCCATTTATGTATCGTTAATATTATGCTTAACATGGTATGGATAATCTTTGGACACACACAATTAGTTAATCTTTAGGAAGGCAAATAGGAGGAGGATGCAAATGACTAAGAACCTGATCTAAAACCTATTTAAGTTAACGGGATGTTTTCCATACACTTCAATGGGCTTTGGATCAGGACCTAGTTACATAAATGCCGTCTTGAGCTCTATGTCTGAAAAATGTGTTTGCTGAAAGTAGTAGTTTATAGTGGGTCACTGTGCCTCAGCACACCAACAGTCTGACAGCTCACTGCCCGAATGGACCCCCATCTGCTGAGTTGTCTCTATGGGTAGAGAATGTGTTGCTTCACATGTCTGTGGGTGACTGTAGGCCAACTAACCCCACCAATTTTCTGTTCCTCCCTCAAGAGCTGAGCTGCCTTCATGTTTACTCAATACTTGTTCTCCAGTATTGAAACCAAATCCAAATGAAAGGCTGCAGTTAAACAAATGCTGTTTATTTACGGAATTGAGAAGAATTAAAATGAATTACAAGTTCTTTGGTAAGTGGGGAAATTGTCTAATTTCCCTTTAGCTTCTCTAAATAACTCTGCTTTAGAGTTGGTTGGAAAAAGGGTCAGCATATTTCATGAAAATTGTCAAAAGAAGCTAAATGTTATTTTTCAATAAAAAAATAGTTTTGTTTCAGTGGAGGGAAAAAAAACACTCACTTTTTCTTTAAACTTTCTCCCACTGTTTTCCACTAGAAAATGGAGAGGAGAGAATAAAAAAAGTGAAAGAAAGTAGAATTTTCACCACCAAACAAAACTGAAAAAATAGAGAATTTTCATTTACAATTTTTTAATGAAAATGGAAACGTTCTCAAAAAAATGTCCATGTAGTCAAAAAGCCATTTATAAAAAAAATTATCTGGCTCTACTCTGTATCTTTTACTACAATGTTATTTTATAACTTTGTGTATTTCTTACAGCCATACTTCTTAGCTACTTTATCCTTCCACCTCATAAAACAGCAATAGACTGAGGGAAACTATCTTCAGGAATCTAAACAAACTAATACTTATTTGTATTTTGAATATGCTCCTATCATTTGCCCATGTACTATAAGAACAATTATCAGCTTTACAAAATAGACCAATGAAAGATTTAAAATACTGCCATAAATGCAACTCCTGCTGATATGACAAAGTTGATTCTTCTGAATCTGTAGCATAAAGAAATGCACTCTAAAAACCTGTGTATATTTCATATGCATTGCTGTTTAACTTCGATGTATTATACTTAATATGGTATGACTAGTCTTTGGACATAAATAACTGGATAGCTAGAACAAAGTGAAGCCAGCTATCTTGTCTTCAGCAGAACAGATGGACTGGATTAGGGTTGAAGTTCCCACAAACTAAAACAAAACAAAAAGTAGATAGTAGGAAAGCATTGGAGTTAAAATATGCAGGATAATAATATGCTACGCTCTAAGTGTCTTCCTTTTAGAAGCACTAAGGAAGTGATCAGCTGAAAGATTTATTTTGTGTGAATATAAGAAAAAACATCAAAATGGTACCATATAATACAATTTACTTTATCTGGTTTCTTTAAGTATGCCTGGGGAAAATTTGCGCCACTGCTCATGCGCAGAATTTATGTCCCCCACAGATTTCTTTGCTTCCCCGCAGAAAAACTACTTTTTGACAGGGAAACAAAAGAAAGCTGCAAAAGCAGTCACACACCACTCTCTAGCTGTGCAGGTACATCATTTCAGGCACCTGGAGTAGCCGGTGGAGAGGTAAATCACTGCAGGGCTGGGGACACCCCTGCCAGTGGCTCCTACCCTGAGCCGGGATCAACTGCTAGTCCCGGCTGGGCTGGAGGCAGGAGAGGACGGGGCTTCCTCTTCCCCTGCAAGATGGACCAATAAAAAGGAGGTGAACAAAAATATATGGGAAGAAAAACCCAGAGGAAAGAAAAATAGAAGAAAATTTGCTCAATGTTAGGATTGAAATTATAATAATAATAATAATTATCTGGAATTCACGTCAGTACATTGTATAAAACCTCACACCTAAGATTTTTGAATCTCCCTTTTTTTTTGAAAGAAGAGAGTGGAAAAGAAAAGGAACGTGTAGGAGAGAATTCTCTGACAAATATGAAATTAATGCCCTGAAGTACAATGTATCACAAAATAATTCACATGGAAACTAAAGAGAAAAAGAAGCTTGAAGATTTACAGAATGAAATCTTGACTGTCTCTCAGTAAATATTTATTAGTAATGACAGTGGGTACAGCTCTGTACATACACAATAGAAGTCATGGATCTTGTCACATAAAACTTACAATCTAAACCAGACAGACACTACAGTCTAAACATATAGGACAGGACCCTCAGCTGGTGCAAATCAGAGTAGCTCCACTGATTACAATGGAGTTACCAAAGTATACCAGCTGATGATCTGTCCCACAAAATACAAAGGCTGGAGGCGTAAACTCAGATCTGTCTGCATAACCTTGTAAAACCACTGTGGAAAGACTTTACGAAAATGTTCAGCTACTTAGATTAGTATCTGTATGGAAGTTACATTGCAAAATATATATATATATATATATACACACTACTTAGAAGATATAAACATTTATTTTTAAAGCGCCAACATCACCTTGGGCACTATAGAAATAAATAACAACTAGATGAAAGCCTATTGCTGTTGTATGGGTGTAAGTGTAAAAAAGTGGAAAATGTCTGAGAACTTGAAAACTGGACATTAACAGACCACAAATTCCAGTGATGATTGAACCTGGTGATATACTAAACAAAAAGAGCTCTCAACTATGCTTGTAGTTGTTTCCATCATTTCAAACTACCTTAAAACAGACATTCTAAGCTTAGAATCATAGGGTTAGAAGGGACTGCAAGGGTCTAGTAGTCTAACCCCATGCCAATAACCCTGTTACTTCCCTCTGAAGCACCTGGCATTGGCCACTGTCGGAAGACAGGATACTGGGCAAGACGAACCATTGGTCTTATCCAGTATGGCTGTTCTTATGCCAAGATGCAGAATTTATTGTGTCTAAACCATCCAAGACAGATGGCAATCCAGCCTCCTTTTGAAAACCTCCAGTGAAGGAGCTTCCACAACCTCCCAAGACAGGCTGTTCCATTGTCTTACTGTTCTTACAGTTAGGAAGTATTTCCTGAGATTTAATCTAAGCTTCAGAATGACAATCCTGGAATCTCATAATATAGATAATGTTGCTTAGATACTACACGCAACTGCTGAGAAAAAAAGATGAATATTTCATATTTACTGTTCAGGTAAGAAATATGATAAAAGAAACTCCTTGAATCTGTCAAAAGTTATAAACATTTACCTTGATGTTTCCGTGTACCTCTGTAAATGCCTCTGAACATAGGATCTGTCAGGTTAATACCGATGTCTGCAGTGAGAAAAACAATGCAGGCTGAATTAACTGTTATAGTCTTTCTATTTCACATGTAGATCAACAGGGTCGGTGCTGAAAGTAAGACACGGAGAAACAGATACGTCTTTGCGTACATGATGGTTCTGAGGGGCACCAGATACCACAGAGACAGATCGATAGTTTAAAGCTTAACTTAAGCATGTGTTTTCTTCGACACTTCTGAAATTTAACTAATCCTTCTTAGACTTGATAGAATGACAAATTCTGGCCTATTTGGGAATAAGCATCAGACTCATTCTACCTTATAAAATTTGTACCCAGGATGGGTAAGGAATGGTGTCCCTAGTCTCTGTTTGTCAGAGGGTGGTGATGGAGGGCAGGCGAGAGATCACTTGATCATACCTGTTAGTTTCACTCCCCCTGGGGCACCTGGCATTGGCCACTGTCAGCAGACAGGATACTGGGCTGGATGGACCTTTGGTCTGACCCAATACAGCCGTTCTTATGTAAAACCCGACTCCACCTACAGCCAAGCAAACGCCTAAATAATAACCCTGCTATTTAACGGTGTGTATCGGCACAGCTCCAGCAATGCTCCCTAGTGCCAGTCCAGGGCAGAGCAGCGACCCAGGGACAGATGCAGCATCTCCCGCCCCTGCTGGGCCAGTGGCAGGCAGCTTCTCCAAACCGGCCAGCCTCCCCGCGTTGCCCGCGGGACAACCCACAGGCAGAAAGACGCGGCGGGGGACCAGTTTCTGCCAGTGCACGAGACAAGCTCTGAGCTCGGCCCCGGGGGTGGGGGAGAGAGACGCTCCCCCCGCCCCATGCGGGGGGGGGACCCACACCCCGGAGCCCTCTGCCCGCACTCCCCACAGCCGGACCCCGGGACACCACGCCCGCCCCCTCACCGATAAATTTAAAGCGGCTCATGGCTACAGCAGCTCCGCCGTCTCCTTGTTCCGGGCCGGCGGAAAGAAGGAAGCGTCCAGCTGGGCGTCGCGGGCTCCGCCCCCTTCCCGTCGGCCCGCGCGCGCCCTTGGCGAAGGGGAGGCGGTGGGCTGGGGCCGAAGCCCAAGATGGCGGCGTACCTCACGCACCAGCAGAAGGTGCTGCGGCTCTACAAGCGGGCGATGCGCCAGCTCGAGTCCTGGTGTATCTACCGGTGAGAGCGGGTGGATCGCGACCCCACCCCGCCCTCAGCCCTGCTGGGGGGAGACTCCCCCAGCGCCGCGCCCGGTCCCCTCGCCGAAGCGCCCTGGGGGCGCCCCCTGAGCGGTCTCCATGGGGGGCTGGGCGCTAGGCAGGGCTTGAACTGGTGCCTCAGGCGGCTGCCTTTCCCATCCCCCATTACCCGCCCCCCTGGGCTCTCATCCCGCCGCAGCGCGAGCTCCTGGCAGTGGCAGCGCAGGCCCCGTGGCCTGAGCGCTGAAACCTCGGGCCCCGTTCCCCTCGCCGGGGGCAGGCGTAGGACGGGCGGGCGGGCAGGAGCTGAGCTCGGGGGATGGGGCTTCTGAGCCTGGAGGTCGCTGTCTGCGGTGGCTGCGCCCACCGGTGACGTTTCTGATGCCAGTAACGGTCAGTCATCAACGGGCGGGACGCGGGTCGGGGTGAGGTGGGATCACGCTGGGGCTTGAAGGGAAAGACAAGGGCATTGAAACCAGACTGATCCGTTTAGGCTTCAGCCCATCTCCGCTGTCTGAAAGATCGCGGGCATTGGTGAGGTACTAAAGTCTCTTCTATTCAGTCTTGTTTGAACTTTTCCTTCACTTTAAAGTTTTTAGTTAAACAGTAGCCTATTGTGTTAATACCCAGCTCTAAACTAGCCCTTTCCATCCAGAGTCTTCAAAGAGCTTTGTGAAGGCAATCAGTATCGTTATCCCCATTTAACAGATGGGGAAACCTGAGGCCCAGAGACTTGACAGGATTTATCCCAGGTCACCCAACAGAATAGCAACAGAGCCAGGAATAGAACCTAGGTCTCCTGAATTCCACTCCAGTGCTCTATCCGCTACATCATGGAATATCCATCACTTGTGGTCTTCAAATCAGGACTCAGTATTCTTTTTAAAGATATGCTATAGCTCAAACAGAAGTTACAGGCTTGATGCAGCAATTACTGGGTGAGGCCCTATGGCAGTGGTGGGCAGTCTGCGGCCCGTCAGCGTAATCTGCTGGCGGGCCGCGAGACAGTGTTTACATTGATCTTGCGCAGGCACGACCGCCTGCAGCACCCAGGAGCCGTGGTTCGCTGTTCCCGGCCAATGGGAGCTGTCGGAGGCAGTGCGGGCTGCAGGGACATGCTGGCCACCACTGCTCTATGGTCTGTGTTATGCAGAAGATCAGATTAGATTAACATAATAGTCCCTTCTGGCCTTAATCTATTTGGCCTCAGTCAGGATCATCAGGGCCCTGCTGTGCTGGTTGGTGTACAAATACTTAGATGTTCTCTGTCCAAAAGAGTTTGCTACTTTTTTAGGGTAGGTTGCTTATTACTAACAACTTTAGCATTCCAGTAGGCCAAAAGGCTCCTATCAAAATCCTGGCCCCATTGTGCCATCTGCATTACAAACATGGATAAAGAGACAGCCCCTGCCCAGGAAGGCATGAGTCTACAAAAATACAGGAGCAGACAAAGGATTAGGGATGTGGCTATAACATAAAAATAACTGAAACGGCCACAGTTTTGTTACTTGCATAAGGGGCAGCATGGGAGAGTGCAGAAAATTTAAGGGAGAAGCTTATCTGTGGGCAGTGTCTCAAGTGCTAGAGCAAGGCAAATTGTGAAGGCCTCAAAGATAAAATCAAGAAGTATTGTTTGATACAAGAATGAAGAAGGAGCCAGTGCAGGGATTAGGTTAGTGCAATGATGTGATAAGTGGTGTGAGCCAGGAAAACTATCATAACATCAGCGTTTCAAATAAACTTGAGAAGGTCAGTTTGCAGTCAAGCCCAGGGAGGTTGCAGTAGTCAGGGTGCAAGATTATGGGAGTTCTGGTGATGTGGACAGAGAGGACAAACAGGATTGTGGAGATGTTATGAAGGAATTGTCTAGATAGTGCCTGGATGGGTAGAACTGCAGTAAGGGCTTAACTTGTTTATACTTAGATAAAGAGTTTGACTCATTTCAGATTAGACAATATACAAGGAGAACGTATTGTAGACATCCAATGACTAGATGACCCAAGGAGGCTCTTCTATCCCTGATTTCCATGAAGAATGGTGATAATGATGTGAATTCTCAAAAGGTCAAGGGCAAGTCTTTTAGTCTGTGGTGAGGAAACTTCTAATATTCCCATACTAGAAAACAATGCAGAAAACAACCCTGATATTTTTACCACTAGAAGTGTTGCACATTATTTGTATCTATAGAGACAAGTATCGATTCTTTGCCTGTGTGCTGAGAGCGCGGTTCGAAGAACACAAAAATGAGAAGGATATGGTGAAAGCAACAAAACTGCTGATAGCTGCTGAGGAAGAATTTTGGGCAAAGCAGCATCCTCAACCTTACATCTTCCCCGAGTCTCCTGGAGGCACAGCTTATGAGAGATATGTAGGCTACAAGGTAGGTAAGCTGTATAGTAGTATCAGTGGAATGTTTGGCCTATGTTGTTCTCTCCTGTCTTAATAAGTTGTCTCTTGTTCTGTTGGGAGTGGAAGATGGGAATTTCAAGCACTGTTTATAGTATCTTGCTCTTTTGCTGGTCTGTCAGGACTCTAGTTTCAGTTTGGTCGATTGAGGGACCTCTGCTACTTCAGTCCCCCATTGCCTTACTCCACTAATATTACAAACTAGGTTTGTAGATGTTCAGAAGATGCTTTGTGGATCTTAATGATATGTTTGGTATTTGAATACTACTGTATGATGGGCACTAAGAAAAACCAAGAGACTTACTTTAGAGTTCTTAGAACGGTAAAGTTAATAAATAAAAATAAAGAAACTCCTACTTAAAGTTCTTATATGAACTCTAAGTCTGATCTCTTCTTGTTTCTTGTATGCATTACAATAAGACTATAGTTCTGTATGTTACAACCGAGATCCATCCTTTCCTACATCCGTAAATAGGATTTGACAGAGAGGATAGTGGCCTTCCAGATAAATCCAGCAGGATGTTCCATGCATAAAGGGTAGCAAGAAAGAAACAAATGGAAATCAAGGCTGCTGATGGCAGTGGGAATTGAATGGCAACCTGATAAACAAGCAAATACATAAGAAGGGAAGAGCTGTGAAAGATCTTGAAAGCAAGAACAAGAAGCTTGAATTTGTTGTGATGGAAGGATTCAAAGGGGGTTGGGTTTACATGATCAATGCAAAAGATCAGGAAGATCACCTTAACTGTGCTTGAACAGACTTGGGAGGGACATGGGTTGTGGGAGGTTACAATAATCAAGGCGAGGGATGAATGATTCTTAACAGTATGCACAGAAGATAGTCAGTTTGGGAAATGATATGGAGGGAGAAGCAACAGGATTTGTACATGGCCTTGTTGTGAGGGAGAAGGAATCCATGATGCCCAGGGCATGGGCCTGAGCGATAGGGAGGATGATAGTGGTGTCAACAATGACAAAATCAAAACAATGGGAATTGTTTATGATGAAAGAAAAATGGACAAGATTCATCTCAACATAATTGTTTTTTAAAATGTCTCTCTTCTTCTTTCTCTTCCTGTTTGGCTAAATCCCAAGTAGAACAATAATTGCTGGGGATGAGGCTAGATGGACAGCACAGGCTGCCCGAAAAGGATACAGCTACTTCAAAAAGCAGTTGCCCTAAGAGTCCAGGAAAGGGGAGACATGTCTGTCTTCCTCACCTCTCAAGAGATGGCAGAGATTCCAGGGTGGGACACTGCTGCAGTGATCTTACTAGATCAGTATTGATGCTACAGAGGGTTCCTGGGCTAGGAAGGGACTGGTTTTTGTTTGTTTGTTTTTTCTGTTTTGTTTTTCCCCCCCCCTCTCATAAAAAGGGCCAGAGCTGGGTGGGAGTGGGAGTTTGCTGTGGAGTTTATAACCCTCTGATTAAGTGTAGGTTTTTTTGTTTTTTAAAGGGTCCATAACAGGCTCACTTCATGTCTTTCATTGTTCTTCCCTTAGTGTACTATCACTTTGCTACAGGGGTCTGTCCCCAGATTGTGGGTTGAGGGATTTGGCAAGAGCTGAAAATCCCATGTAAGTTTATGCTCCAGTGTTGTAAGGAAGACAGACCCCAGAGTAGGAATATTAACATGAGAACTTTTTTAACAATGTTCACATGTGGTGCCTGTTTCTGTACATTCAGAATTTATAAAGAATTGAAGACACTAACAAAGTAAAGCTAAATCTATATTCTAGTTTTAATTAAGGATAAATGTGTACAAGGTGTCTGAATTCTTTGTGCCTAGAGACTGAAACAAAAATGTGTACTTCCCATGTTCTCAGTTGTAAGAACCACAACTTAAATAGCTTATCCACTTTTCCCAAAATTCTGATTTGATTGAAGATGAAGCATACAAGGCTCCAAGCTGAACACTTGTGTTTGCATGTACAAAAACAACAACAACACACTATTGAGTCTAGAATGGGTTCACTAGTGACTCCATCATGGTTGAACAGTGTAAATGTAGCTAACTGGCTGGTCTGATGCATTTTACATCTTTTCAAATCCCATTTTCTTAAAGTGTATTTCCTGGGAGAAGATTAAATTGTCATTGTTGAGATTAAAGCACTTTGTATAGTAACTGATTGAAACAAATAGCAGCAAAAAATGCTGTTTAAGGGGACACCATCAATTTAGAAGTGACACTTGTGTCTGAGAGCTTATTTGGTGATAAGTAACACCTAAGACGACAAACTGAAAGGGGTTAGAGAAACGTGTTTCTCTTAACTTTTGTTTTTACTTTGTGCACTGGATAGCACTAGTCAGTTTCATTGTTTCCTCTGTATAGTCCTTTTCTCCTCTTGATGATATGCATCTTTCACCCCACAAAAGAGAAGGGAAATATTTACAACAGGAACTTGTACTACATAAAAATTTTCATGAGGTCTTGGACAGGTGTAATACTTGGAACTACGATTTTATCTTTCTCTACTGGGGGGATTCTGTGCGTCCTACTTGGAGTCCAGAAGACACATCCATCCACCATTTAATCCAGATATACCACCTCATCTCAACTAGACATCACTTCAGAGTTCAGATTGTACCATAATCTTCTGGATATGTGATTGCTAAGCTACACAAAACCCTTATAGACAAGCAGAAGTAAACTGTGAAAGTTAGACCACTGTGTTATAATTATATTTTGCCTTCATCACTTCATCTGGTTTGCACCACAAATGCTGGTAACTAAACCCCAAATTTAGGAGGACGTGAGTTTTTAAATTACACCTCTTCTGTAATTGTTAACTCATAGTATAAGCAATTGGCATTCTTTCAAGGGCAAAAATGAAGGTAATAGGCCTAGTGAACAGAATACTGGACTGGGACTCAAGAGGCCTGGGTTCTATTTCCATCTCTGCCACCTAAGGGTGACCTTAGGCAAGCCACTTCACCTCGCTGTGCCTCCATTTCCCTTTCTGTGAAATGGAGTTTAAAAATACTGACATTCTTTGTAAAACACTGAGATCTACTGCTGAAAAGTACTATATAAGAGTTGGGTAGTATTATGTAATGCTTTGCTTTATGGGCCATTTACCTATGTTGTATTAATGTGATTGCCTAAGCTATGTTGCTGTATATTCTGTAGTTTCTCATATGTAGTGCCTGGATTTTTGACAGGCTCCTGAGTGGTGCTTGGATTTCTGGCATCCTTCTGAGAAGGCAATGTATCCTGATTATTTCGCCAAAAGAGAGCAATGGAAGAGGCTGCAGTTAGAAAGCTGGGAAAAAGAGGTCAGTACTATTTCAATGCAGAGTGAAGCTCAGTTAGCGTATGACTCTGTGCTTTCAAATAAGCAAACTTAATATATTCCAGACTCCAACTGGGTGACAAGAAACACTTTAAAAGTGATTACTTGATTTAAGCATGTTACTTAAATTTCCCTAGTGAGGTCTTAATTAGACTGACAGCTTTCCGTATGCAGATATCTTAATGACACACAACTTCATAAGAACTCTAAAGGATCATTTCAGAGTTAAAGCTGCAACTATATCTTTGTGTCATCCTGTTGTGGCTAAGTATTGCACCAGGTACACTAAAAGTTATAAGTGTCACACTGGGACAAATAGGACAGTAACTCTGATATTATTATTATTACAGTAATATACCTTTTGCAGGTAGAAGCTCTGAAGAAATAGGTATGTGCTTTTGAAAAGCTCATTTTGTCAACATGCTTTAAAGAATTCAGAACAATCTTGGGCCATTTTCCATTTAGTTTTCAGCAGGGAAAAAAGTTGATAATTATGATGAAATCTTGAACTTTTTCCAAACGTTAATGTTTAGGTAAATGGAGGGGATTTGTGATTATGCAATTACATAGTGGTGGTGAAGCTGACCTTAACACGAATTGTCACATTCTTAACTTCAAAAACGATCAACTCAAAATAACAGCAGATGGGAGCTGAGGCTCTTGGCTCCATATAGAACTTATTTCATGTTTAAAAAGGTTTTAGCCTGCTAGGACATTAGAGCAAGTCCTTTAAAGTCAATGAAAAGACACTTATTGCCTAAGTGGTGCTGGCTTGGGTCGCTAATATTTAATAGAGTATCTGATAGGCTTCCAAAGCAGAGGGAGGATACTCATTAACTGTAACAAATAATGGAATAAGCTTCTGTTTAAAATATTGCTTTGTCATTTGAAACTGCAAATGAGCACTAGATAGTGCAGTCAACCTAAATGAGGGAATTTTATCTGTATTGGCTCTATCCTGTTCATGAAATCAGTTCATTTGGTTATAGTTGTGACATAAGGAACTGTTCTGGGCCTATATTTGAGACCAAAGCAAAATACCAAAAGAAACAAACCAAGATTCAAGACTTAAGTACACTGGGTGAAGTTTGTTTTCTTGTATGTTTTAGGTTAAGCAGCTAGAGGATGAAACTCCGCCTGGTGGTCCTGAGACTGAAGCCTTGCCCCCAGCTCGCAGAGAAGGGCATCTGCCACCTCTGTGGTGGCAGTATGTAACAAGACCCCGAGAACGGCCAGTGTAAAAGAATCCGTGCATGAACAAGCAAATTACACTCGAGTAGTTTGTTCTCTACAACCAGTAGGAATTCCAGTTAACATGCACTATTGTACTTAATGCACAATAAAACTAAAATAAACATGAATATACTTTAGATGGGATTTGGTGATGTGCTGCTACCTTAACTCTGGCATCAAGACTACCTATTGTACAGTAGAACCTCAGAGTTATGAACACCTCAGGAATGGAGGTTGTTCATAATTCTGAACAAAACATTATGGTTCTTTCAAAAGTTTACAGCTGAACATTGACTTAATACAACTTTGAAACTTTACTATGCAGAAGAAATACACTACTTTCCCTTTATTTTTAGTAGTTTAACAGTACTGTATTTGCTCCCCCCCCCCCCCATTTCTGCCTGATCGTGTACTTGCAGTTCCAAATGAGGTGTGTGGTTGACTTGGCAGTTTGTAAGTCTGGTGTTTGTATCTATGAGTTCTACTGTAATGTGTAGGCATCTGTATCTTCACAAATCATTTGGCTCCTGTAGGTCAGATGCCTTTTTTCAGCCAAGTACACAACATTTCAGTTGGATGCTGTGCATCCCTCTACACGACCTCTTCCTGTAAAACGTTAATTCTGCTTCTGAAATGTTAATTTCTGGCCTTCCCTAGTTTGATTGGAGGATGACTGAATGAGGTTTTTATTGAAGTTAAATAGGTGCCAAGTTCTCAACAGTGATGAGAAATCTCTAACCCTCTTAATAACTGAACTTTCACTCATGCCTTGTGTTATCATTCACACTAGTTCTTCCATTAGTCTTTCCTCCTAGACAGGATATGAATTTCAAAGGTGAAAGACAAGCAGAAAAAGATGGGCAGGCTGCCTCTATAAAATGAAGCAGAAGAAAAGGTCACGAGCCCCGCTTTCTTCTCTTTGCTGTTTTGCTTTAAGACACTGCACTTAACTACTACTACATGGCAAGACAGAATAAACTAAAGTGTAAGCACTTGTCCAAAAATGCATTTGGATATCAGCAATTTTATGTAGTACTGCAAACTATAAGTGCATCGCTAGTAAACTAGTTGCATTATTTTTGTTTCATGTTAGAATGCTTGAGAGCCTTCTACTGATTTGGCTAAATGGACTAAAAGTGATTTGATCTTTAAAAACCACCAACCTGTAAAGAACCGTTTTAATAGTATTTGGCTTGATGCAGCAGTCTCCTCTGGTGGAAGAAAGTCCTAGTTTCAAGCACTGGGAATAAATGACTTGTTTATCTTAAACTGTGTAAATGTGTTAGTCAGCAGGGAAATCTAGATGTTCTTGCATTCATTAAGATAAATGTTCCTTAATGAAACTAAGGTAATGCAAATGCTAGATGCAAGTTTGTTTATGCAGTGGTACCAACATTATTTATGCAAAGTATCACTTTTCCTTCTCTGAAGCTGGTCCATGGTGCGGATATAAAATTTTATTAAGATGTTTAAAAAAAGTGAATGGTACAGAGTTTAAGCATAGAAGTTTCTGGTTATCAGGGAATAACCTACAGATTATCAAGGGGGTGCAAAGTTCAGTTTAAGATCGGGTGGTGTAAGGAATACATAATCTACAATATTCCTGATTGGGAGTAAAAGGTTGATGGGTCCAAGAACCACTTTTCCTTCTCTGAAGCTGGCCCATGGTGCTCTCTGATATAGTACAACTGAGAAATTCCTCATCTGCCAAGCACAAAGCCTTTTTCCCCTTAATCCCCTCTAGCATTACCATGTAGTACCAGCAGGTGGACATGTTTAGAGACCTGATTGCCTCACTAACTCTAGAAAACTGCTGAAGCGGAGAAAACAAACTATATCAATTCTGATTACTCATTTCTAAGAGTAGTCTCCTCCCATGCAGTATACGATCTTAGTTACTAAGTATCAGGGGGTAGCCATGTTAGTCTGTATCTACAAAAACAACAAGGAGTCTGGTGGCACCTTAAAGACTAACAGATTTATTTGGGCATAAGCTCTCGTGGGTAAAAACCTCACTTCTATGCGTCTGAAGAAGTGAGGTTTTTACCCACGAAAGCTTATGCCCAAAATCAATCTGTTAGTCTTTAAGGTGCTACCAGACTCCTTGTTGTTTTTGATCTTAGTTACTCTTTCATTAATACATAACAAATGGGAAAGATTTATAGCAAGAAAGATTCCCTTGTGAGAATTCTAAGAATCTCCATCTCTCTGCAGGAATGCTCTGTAAAGGAAAAAGGGAAGAATTTCCTTCTAATAGGAATTTAATGCCAATTAGGTGATGTCCTGGGTGGGGTTCTCAGAGCACCAGTTGCCCACTTCAAAGAAGGAAAAATGCTGAGTAAGTAATTTGTGCTTATGTGTTAGTGTAGAATCACAGCCATTCAAATTGTTTATTGCTCAAAGCCTCAGCACGCTGACTCCAATTAAACAGCTGGGAGTGTTGCTTGAATGAAAGCCTCTGCTGGGTTGAGTGAAATGGTAGGCAAGTCTGGTTTGGCACTTATGAAAGAGAAAAGCTTTATCACACTTGTGTATTCCAGAAATGTGAGTGATCCCTTGGGCCACGTAGGTTGACATAATGAGCTAGGTTGCTCTGCTGCACTGGTAAGAAAAGATATTGGGGAGGAAGAGGGAGGGAGTATGGGTTAGAATGCTTTGCTGCATATGGCACACCTGGGGGAATTCGGCACCAAAAAATTAAATTATCATGCTTTATTTGTAAAGCATGATATTATCATCTGTTTCAATTATTTTGGTAACTCATTTCAAAATGTCAGTATGTTTAACAATACAGACAACAACAAAAATTCCTTACTAAGCATATTAATACAGAACTTTGAGTAATAATTCATTTAAACTACAGTACAGCCACATTTCTCACAACCAGTGCAAAGGCTTGGGGGACTCGGGGTAACAGAGGAGGTGAGGGAGAGGGACCTGATAGTGAGCCTGGAGGATTGTTAGGTGTGGGAAAAGTATGGAACAGGTGCTGGTTTTTTTTTTTTTGGTGGGCAGATTTTTAACAAGTTGGGGAGCCTCCCCCATTCAGATCCTAGCTCACCCCTAGTCTCTCCCATTCAGTCATGCACCACTGCCAGTCCCATGTGTTCCTCCCCCCATCTGTCACTGCACTCACTCAGGCACCTCCTGTCCCCATGTGACCCACATCCCTACTCAGCCCCTCCATCCCCATGTATCCCTGCACCCTCCACTCCCATTCAGCCCCTGGCTCAATGCTGTCACTCCATTAGGTCCTGTGCCCCCACCCTAGTCTGTTCCAGCCACTAGCCCTTCTGAACCTCTTCCCCCCCCCCCCCCCCCAGTGCCCCACACTGTCCACCCTCCTCATAGTCCATATCTCCTCACCTGTACTGGTGGCTGGCTGCTTTGGCCCTGAGACAGCAGCCTCGGGTGGGAAAAATGTGTAATTGCAGCACCTCCCCAGCAGAATGCATTATTCTGCAGTGGGGGAAAGAAAAATCTGTAGGGGACATGAATTCTGCATGTGCACGGTGGTACAGCATTCCCCCAGGAGTAATAATATGGGGTGGGGGACAGCTGTGGTAAAATAACACTGGCCTAGACCATGTGCGAGGGGAATACAGGGTTCACCACCACCAGCAGGCTGGCAATGTGGCAGGTAGGGCCATGCTGCAGTAACACAGATGTGAAAGAATTGAGAGAACAGGCTTACTGGACAGAACTCTCATGCTATCCTAGTGAAATAGTATTAGTTGTTACTATCAAATATGAGGCATCTAAGCTAGGTGTGGGGTGCGGGAGTTAATGTGGCATTGGTGTTGGAGCCTGTAGCCATCAGGACTGCCCATCGGAGGGGGACGAGTGAGGGGTTCAAGATACTGACCATAACAAGAACTCACTAAAGCTCTTCCTGGAGCAATTACTGGCTTGTGTAGCAGTCTGAAAGGGATGGGGCATCTTGCTCAGTGGATTTTACCAGCATCTAGAAGCTGCTCCTATACTGTATTTCACACTTTTGAGCTTGTTGATTCCAAAATGCCAGGTCCTACTGAATTTC
The DNA here is from genome assembly GCF_002925995.2 of Terrapene triunguis. Lineage (NCBI taxonomy): Eukaryota > Metazoa > Chordata > Testudines > Emydidae > Terrapene > Terrapene triunguis. Next base: position 94,270,501 of record NW_020664409.1, read on the forward strand.
CATTCTGAGCTGCTTAAGGCTTGTCTGCTATGCTGCTGCTGTTGGTGTCAGCCTATGCTACCATGTTTCACTTTGTCAGGAGCACCAGGTATGCAAGGCCTACTGGATTTGGAGACTCTACAAAGCCAGTTCCTGTAGCTGACTTTCTTCCCCAAACAGTTTTAGCTCTGCCTTGGTGCCATAATATGCAGCTGGGCTGTGAGCAGAAGCCCTTTTGATCTTACGTGGACTTGCTACTGTGCTTTCTCCTAAATACCAGTTTCACGCAGACTCCTGTCATCAAAAAGCTTTTCTTTACAGCAGGGTACAGAAGATAGGGAGCCAACTCAATGGAAAACGTGCCTACCTGGAGAGACAGCCCTTGTCCTGCTCCTTGGAGCAGAGAGTGAGACTGTACGTTTTCTGAATAGCTCCACCTGCTGGAGCTGGTTGGAGAATTTGGACATGTTTGAAGTAGACATTTTTGCAGAAAGCAGATACTGTTTTAGCCTGCCCTAAAAGCATTGTGCCTTCTAGGGCACAGTCTGTACATCCACCAGAAACATAAGGCATCACCCTAGCAGCCTGGGACATAATTCCAGTGCTCTGTGGCTGGGTCATAGACCAAAATTGTTTAATCACTACTTACATCCTTTACCACCGTTTGCTGCAATCATGGTAAAGGACAGAAGGTTGGTCCAGCTCTGTATCGGGCACTGAAGGTATTCTCACCAGACTGGTCTAGGACGATGGAGGTAAGTCAGTATCTAACAGTGCCACCTTTAGAGAGCAGTAGCTTCTAGTATAGCCCCTCTTGTTCTCAGGCTGGTATTGCAGGGGAGAAATGAGGGGTATGAGTTCTAACCAGGGTGCACAAGATTGGAGAGGAGAATAAAGCTGATTGCTACTTTATTCTCTTTTTACATTGCAGGCTAGTCACCCAATCATAGTTCTATCAAAGCACACAAAAATGGAGCTTGTGTAAGAGCAACAAACTCGTGGGGAAATAGTCCAAGTAATTTAACTCTTCATTTAGTACTTTACCAATGAACTGAAATGTCATCTCCACACTCTTTGCATGCAATATAATTGTATGCCTCAAGATATTACCCCACTTTGTCTCTCTAATCTCCAGAGTCAGACATTCATAAACTTTAAGGCCAGACAGGACCATGTTGTCCAACCTCCTCTATATCACAGGCCACAGCATTTCCTCCAGTTATCCCACTATTGAGTCCTATAATTGTTTGACTAAAGCATATTTTCCAGAAAGGCCTCCCGTCTTGAAGATTTCAAGAGATGGAGGATCCACCACTTGCTTTATTAGTTTGTTCTAATGGTTAATCACCCTCATTGATAAAGTGGCATTTATAATATAAATGTACATGGCTTTAACTTCCAGCTGTTGACTGGGTTATGCCTTTCTCCAGAAGCTGGGTCTCCTGACTACGGCACCAGGCTTTATCCACTGAGCCACAATGCCTCCCTGAGACTTGAATACACTGGCACTGATTAACTAAGATTGACTTATCTGCCTTTAAAATTCATATACATTTTAGCTTTTCTGTGGCACACCCTCCTGAAGATTACTCATCTTCGACAGAACAGGGCCTTCTCCCTCCAGCAGGTGGTCTGTGCCACATTCCAGCATGCCTCGCCAACGCGAGCACAACTCTCTCTTACATATGACCCCTGATCTTTAGCACAGAACTGTTCTGCACATACACAGGATGTTCCTCTTCCCCCTTTAGCCTCTGGTGCAGTTCCCTGCTATGTCTTGGGCTGAGGGAGGAGATGGCTCTCACTGACAGGGCTGTTGTAGAGATGACTTGTTCGTAACAGGAGTCCCATCTAAGCCTCCTTTACTCATGCATTTGTAAACCACTCTGCCAGAGCTAGGTTCTTTGTAGCACAGCAGCTCTAATAATTGCAGCAAAATTTTGGAAGTTAGCCCAGTCCAAAATCATACATTCCAGGGTCAGAAGAGACCATTGTGATTATCTAATCTGACTCCTGCATAACACAGGCCATTGGACTCACATGAATTTATTCCTGTTTGAATTAGAACTGTTCTTTTAGAAAAAATATCCAATCCTTATTTTAAAATGGCCAGTGATGGAGAATCCACCATGACCCTTGGTAAGTTGTTCCAATGCTTTAACAACATTTATTAACTTGAATTCCAATTTATCAACATTCCTTTTGAATTGTGGACACCACAACTGGGTACAGTATTGCAATAGCAGTTCCACTAGTGCTAACTACAGAGGTAATATAACCTCCCTACTCCTACTTGAGATGCCGGTTTATACATCCAAGGATTGCATTAGCTCTTTTGGCCACCAGGTTTGCACTGGGAACTAATGTTCACCTGATTATCCACCAGAAGCACAAAGTTTTTTCAAGAGTCTCCCATCCTATAAGAATGGCCTATATTCTTTGATCCTAGACGTATACATTTACATTAGGTGGTATTAAAAACACGTTTGCTTGTGCCCAGCTTATCAAACATTCCAGATCACTTCATCATCTTAATTATTTCCCACCACCCCAAGTTGTGTGTCACCCGCATACTTCATCAGTGATGATTTTGTTTTCTTCCAGCTCATTGATAAAAATGTTGAATAGCATAGGTCCAGGAACCAATCCCTGCACGACCCCACCAGAAACATACCTGCTCGATGATTCCCCATTTATAGTTACATTTTAAGACCTGTTTTTAAGCCATTTAATATGTACCATGTTGATTTTGCATTATTTCAACGTCTTAATCAGTGTCATGTGGTACCAAGTCAAATGTCTTACAGAAGTCTTAAATATATTACATCAGCACTATTGCCTTTATCAACTAAACTTATAATCTAAAAATGCCACCCAAAAATCAGGATAGTTTGAGTTGTTTTCCATAAACAAGTTCCAACAGCTCCTTTGTTTTAGCAACTAATTACATAGAATTTTGGGATTCTTTTTCTTTAAAATGGACACAATCCACTTTTTTTTTTTTTTAAACCTCCCATAATTCTTGTGCTGTTTGTCAACTCAACTCCTACCTCCAGTATAAACACTAAACAGATCCAAGTTGTTGCCTACTGTGACCTTTTGGGGACAAATAAATCAAAATACCCTTTTTGTTCCACTTGTCTGAAGTCTCTGTGTTTACAACTAGCATTAAAAAGCCAATCCATTGCTCACTGAAACCAGTGAGAATCTTTCCATTGACTTCAGTGGCTGTCAGATCTGATGGCCCTATGTCTGATGTTCTCTAGGAGAATACTTCTTTCAAATGTTTGCACACAGGGTCAAAGCTGACAGACACACTGGAGAACCATTAGGAAAGCGCCTCAAGGTTATATAGGTTTGCCTAGCAGCACCGTGCATTTATGAAACAAATTATGGCAGTAGAAAGTGCAGTGGGTATGCAAATATACACTTCTATCCCGATATAACGCTGTCCTCGGGAACCAAAAATTTTTACCGCGTTATAGGTGAAACCGCGTTATATCGAACTTGCTTTGATCTGCCGGAGCGCGCAGCCCCGCCCCCCCGGAGCGCTGCTTTACCGCGTTATATCCGAATTTGTGTTATATCGGCTCGCGTTATATTGGGGTAGAGGTGTACTGCTTTTAAAGGCACAACATATATTTAGCTCAACCACCTTGAGTTTCCCTTTCATGTCTTAATGAAAATTCATGTCCTAAAGTTTTCATTTGTCTGTTTCAGCAGCAGGTAAATTAGGTTACTGCATGGTAGTTTTAAAACAATTCCTTCCTATCCTACCTTTGTCTTTAGGACAGGCACCAGAACTGAGAGCAGACATCAGTCAGAGATATATGGAAGATAGCACTTACTGTTATGCTTGATACTGACTAATATACTTATTAGAACACAAACAGCATCAACAGCAGAAATCTTCGTCCTAAGGCAAAAGAATAACTGCAGTCCACACGGAGAACAGATACACTGAAAGCCCAGTATTGGCCAGGAAACAAAGAACTCTACAAGTAATAGTGCGGGCCGGGGCAGGGAAATATAATTGTTTGGCATTAAGGACATTGTATCTTTCTCCTCTAACCTCAGGCCACCTCTCCAAACACCCCAGGAAAAAACAACTGAACAAAAATATAATCTCCAAGAGTCCTTATCTAAGCTTCCGTTTACTTACATGCATGATTCAGATGCTTGGAGTTCAGGTATGATTTGCATGTTCTGTGTTTTATATTTTTTTTTTAAAGGAATTAGACAAAGGAAAACATCTACATCCAAAGCCCTGAAAGGACAGAGTCTTTTTTAAGAATGGAAAAACACGCATTTTCCATCAGTTCTTTATTTATAATGTAGGCTGAAGCAATCATTACAATGCAGAAGGGAGACCCACAGTTACAGCAATTATTTATACCAGTTTAGAACAAAAAACTGCACAAGGAGAGGTCAACTCTCAGTACAAACTAGCAACTAAACCACAATAATTTACCATTAGAAACTTTTTATTTTTTAGCTGTGACACTGCTTTTACAATATGCAAAAACACAAACAATAGAACTATCCAAAGTGTTTTGTCACATTCTTTCTACATTGAATTTGGCAACATTTTATATTACATTTACCGAGATTATACTTACGTTTAAGAACTAAACAAGTGAAAAGCTGTACTTCGGTACAGTTACATCCATTTATTTCAAAGGTTTAAATAACACTTTTAACTACTGAGATTATTTCCTAACAGTTTTTGTTTAAGCAAAAACCATCTCAAAGCATCATTTGCACAATGCATCAGCTACTTTATCAAGATTGGTGGGCTCCACCACAGGCACTACTGTTTATTATATTCGGTAATAAGGAGCTTGTTTTTCAAAGAAAGGAAGGTTTCATATATTTTAAGAATCATGCCTTTTTGCTTTAAAGCCATAATATAAAAATGTTAAGCAACCACAGCAGTGTAAATATTATATAGAACAGAGTGACTATTCAGTTACAAGAAGTCTCACATCCAATGCAGTTATGTATTAAAGCATAAGAGGTTATGTAGGCAAGACAAAAGCCAACAGAAATCTGCAGTGTTTGGTGGAAACTAGCCCCTTACATTTTTTTTTGGGTGTATTTTAACAGTCACAAACGTACAAGCCTGGTACCTATCTCACTTTTGGGGTTGATGAAGATAGGCAGGTTATGCCCTTTTAGACTGTTTGAACAGAACACTTGCGGCACTCCAAGTTCTGCACATTTCTATTGGCTTCAGGAGATGGGTACTGCAGTCATAACTTAATTTTACTTTAAGAAAAAAATCCATCTCATCTATAATTCTATCAACAACATTCCAAAAATACATTACCTAGAATACAAAAAAGGGAACAGAGTGGTCAGTCTCAGAGAAGTGACATTAAATACAAATCTTTCGCCCACCCCCCTATTTTTCAATATTTAGTAAAAGCCAATCAACTGCCATTTAAAAGACGGTAAGAAAAACAAGCCCCTGAATTGGAAATGAAATATATTTGCAATTTACTAGATCTTAAGCTGGTGACTGTGGTCAAATCATTAAGTGTTTTCTCAAAATATTCGGGCTTTTCAGGGTGCCCAGCCTGCTGGGCTCAGTCACTAAAAGGCATTTTGATATATCTAAGAACTCCCTGCTATCATTTTTAAAACGTTTTCACATTTGTAACTGCCTTAAGCCTCTTGAACTTGTTTGTATTCGATGAAAGGATGAGCAAAATGGAAAGTAATGAAGGACATCTAAGCCTACACAGTTCAGGTGACATGCATATGACTGAAAGTTGTTGCTGTGCAGTCTAGAAGAAATGTGGGGGGAAAAACTAAAGTCTTAAACACGCTACAGAAACAAACACCGCAATCCAATATGGCTTATTCGGATGCACTTACTGTGAAGCTACTAGCACTTAATCCTACTAGGCTACTCTTGTGCAACAGCATCTGCTATTTTGATGGCATTTCCCTCCCCCAATTATCCCCCAATACTCTACCAATTGCAGGTTTCTTTCTTGCATTATATTGCTTTTATTATCAATTGTTATTCCTGCTTTTCAAACAAACAAACAAAATCATTATACTTAAATGAGTATCTATTCCTTACTGGTTCATTTATACACAGAAGTATCATTTCTTTTAAACCTCACTATTACAAGGTGCTCTACAAAAACCTGCAAAAAAGCCAAATGCAGTAAATCTCCTTGCCAAAGTTAACTACTTAACTTTTTTTTCCCCTCTTGCGTATTTAAAACTTTACAAAGAGTTATACAAAAGTTAAATGGGATTTGGCACCTTCAGAAAAAATTAAAAGGGGGTCTTAGATCAAAAATATGCAGAAACAAAATCATTGATATTTACAAATTAAAACACTAGTGAAAATGTCTGTTACTATGCGCTTTCATCTTGTTTTCCCCTTTATAGTACCTTCAAAACGGTCTATTACTGAGTTTCCTACAAAAGCTTTTGATTATAGATTGGAATGGATAGAGACAAATAAGGTTTCATCACAGTTCATTCTCAGTGACTAGAACTCTGGCAGCACTCTCCTGTCTACAAAATACGAGGTGCCGAGCGATCATTTGTGGTAGTTTTCTTCAGTTTGACACCACGGCGAATGGCGTTCAGCATGTCTTCGCCTTGCGGGGCATCTCCAGGGCTCAGGTCTCCTGGGTCACATTTTGGCTGGCATGGGGGTGCAAGGGTGCTTGAGCTATCCCTTTCGCTTTCTTCTCCCTCACTTTCAGGGGCTGCTTGTCTCTGCTCATCTGGGGTATTCAGCTTCTGGCTTGGTGGTGGAGGGTTGACAGATGCTTGCCCGCTCCACAAGGAAGAGAGCATACTGGTGACTCCTTGCCCACCGTCGCCTGCTGATTCAGACTCAGGACTCTGCTCAGCACATTCTTCTGCCCCACCCAGGATGCCTGGCAGTCCCCCTAGTACATCTGGTACAGTTGGCGTTTTGACAGGAATTACTGGAGTTTTGATTGGAATAGGGCCCCCCCCTATGGTACCTCGTCTGACCGAAGGTTTGGTGGAAGGGGTCCGTCTGATGGTTGCAACACCGGGTGTAACTATTACAGGTCCAAGCGTCGTTGGCAGGCCTGCAGTAGAAGCAGGACGCTTGGCCTGAAACATTCTGCGGTAGGACTGGCTGATGTCACTGTTTCTTGGAATGGTTGAGGATTTGTCAAATTCTTGTTGTTCTGTCTCCTGATCAGCACTCACAGAGAAATAATCATAATCTGAAACTGACGCCAAAGGATACCGTTAGAAACAAGCTAGAGCAAACAGCTGTATCAGGTTAGTGAGTCTAAAGTAAGTGTATAACAGTACTAAGTTTGAAGTAAATATCTATTAATATTTGCAAAAGACACACTTTATCAGCATGTGCATGCACCCAAAAGATGAACAAGCCTAAGATACCATGGCCACAATTTTCAAAGCTAAGTGTCTAACGTTAAGCACCTAAGTAGCCTGATTTTAGAGGTGATAAGCACTTATATCTCTCATTGAAGTTAATGAGAGTTATGGGTGCTCAGCACCTCTGAAAAAATCAGATCACTTACTCAGGTGTCTAAGAAATTTGGGTGCCAACCGTAAAGAACCCAACTTTTAAAACCACTGACTACTCTGTCCTGTTAGCCATGTCCCAATATTTTGAATTTGTCAATGATGATGGAAGTGCAGCCCTGGTCTAAAAGGCAGTTCTAAAACTTGCATTGTGGAGGTGCACATTTGCTGTGTCTCAATGATTTCTGCATCAGATATGCTCGACTTACGGGTAAAAATACTTTCTAATGGCCAGCCCTTCAAACTCAGCCTGAGCTCTGAGTGTTAATCCTCCTTCTCACACACTAGAAGTCAGAGGTTATGCCAAATTAGACCTTCAGTTATAACTACCCAACCCTTATTACCTTTAATGGACTTACACAGGTGTAATGGATTCAAAATTAGTAAACAATTTTAGTGGTGCACAAAAAATAGAATCCGTCTCACTCCCTCTTAGCTGGGTTGCCTCTTCTGAAGCTGAATTAAAAATAAATCCTGAATGCAATTTGTCACGTATCCCCAAATAAATTTTCAGCAAATCTATTTTTCAGTTAAAGTTACTACAATTCCCACCTATGTTCAAAAAAGCTCACAGAATGAAGAAACCAGAACTAGATAGCTATTGAGCAAAGTTTATGGATTGGACAACACAGGACCACCCAAAAGGCTACACAGTCAGTGAGACAAATCATGCAGAACATTATTAAATAAAACCCATAAAAGATCAATCAGATTTACTATAAAAATGGTACGATACTTAAGATGAAATTCTCCCCTACACAGTTCCTCAAACCTCTGATAAGTCTTTAGTTAGTGCGTAAGGTGTTGTGCAGGCACCACTGCACCGGAGTGAATTTTGCCCTTATTTGTTGTTTAAGGGAGAACAGGCTCAGAAGCTTACAAGATGAAATTTGTTAATATACTGCTCACGCTTAAGCCTGAACAAGCCATCAGCATGGTAATGTTAGCTTCGCTCTTCTCCCATCACTAACCAGAAGAGAGCAACATTTCCTGACTTCAAATCCATTAGCAGTGAGAAGTTAGGGGCTGTGATGGCCTTCGTTTGGAATGGTGAAGAAGTGCAGCAGCTTAGATCTGTGTACCTTGTGACGGGATAGTGTCCTCCGAACAGCACGGTGTGGTAGTCTGAGTGCTGTAGCCACTGGAGCACTGTAAGGAATCTCTGCTGCTTCTCTGGGTGTCCAGCTGCAGACCTCTTGTCAGAGCTAGAGCTAGCTCCTCGCATGCTTCTATCTCCTCTCCCGGCTAGTTACACACAGGAAAGCAGCTCATTAGATTTATGTCTGATTCCGTTGGGACAATACTTCCGAGTCCGCACCGAGTTTGGTCCGGTCACTGTTGTATCCTTTCCCACCTCAACCTGAGTCACCCACAACCCAACAGGATTATTTCTAAATATTCACCATTTAAAAAAAAGAGAGAAATAGGTGTTTCTTCTTACATCATAGTTCCACAAGTGCCAACATACTGAACAGTGTATCCTCCGTTGATGCATATTTATGAATTCTAAAGATTATGCCCATGCCTTAACCATTCTGTCTTTATAAAAAGGGTTGTGCCCACAGAAAGCACTTGAACTAAAATGTTTGCAAGAGCTAACAAATACATCCCCTCTGCACCGAGCTCCTTAGTAAAAATTAGAGCATCACCCTTGTGGTAGCTGACACAGTCATACTCCGAGGTCTCTGGGCCTCCTCAGTGGGCACAGACGGTCCACTTGGGGCTCCTCCATTAGGGTCTGGTTCACGTTTCTCTTTGCGGCGTTGCAAGGTGTTCACCATAGGCTGATCATACGGACCTGGTTTAGCCCAATCCTAAGGAAACGTTTCCATTAGTAAACATACGGTCTATGTGGAAACACCACCATTCCTATTATAGAACAATACCAACACAGCAGCAGATTAGGTATCAAATGTGGGTGCAATATTGGAAAAAGTAAAATCAAATACTTAATTCTCTTGATATTTATAAAAAAAGTTCATGATATAAACCCATCTCTTCTAACCTTCCTTTAAACAAGTTACCTAAAATACCTTAATTCTCTCCAGGTAAAACTCAGTTGCATTTAAAGCCTAAATTTTCAGAAGTACAGAGGCAAAATTTATGTCATTACCACAAATGAGCAATTGCAATGCATGTGCAAATGGCCAGTTAGCCATCTAAAAATTCACCTGCATATGCAATAGCAGAAACTGAACACATCACATTATGGCTGCAGTGTTCTGAAAATTTGGTCTTAAACAGATCTAAATACCCCATCCAAAGCATACATTTATTCTGAGTATTTTCTTTTAAAGCTACTTATTAGCTGAAATCTAGGTTTTAGTTAAGAGCTATATCGAGGAGGGCTAACTTCACTTTGCATACTGATGATGCTGAATCCACTAAGGAGGCAACTTTTCAAGCTATTGGGAATATATACACTTATGGCTCTATTAAGCAGTGAAAATTCTGCGGATACATAGAAACTATAGCGCATGCACTAGGAAAAGTGTTCAGCAGAGAAATTTGGTGGGACTACAAATTCACTGATGATCAGATGCAGAGGTGCTACTTACTAAATGATAATACTCAATTAATTGTAAAGAGTTCTTCTCTAATCTGTACATGAAGTCCTTTCTCTATCCTTTTTCATAAGTGAACTGCCAGAACTTTAAGACTACATGGCCTATTTCTTGTAGCAGCCTGGCTGTTAATCAGCCTCTTCTCTACCCTCTTCAAGTCAATGGAGGACTCATAGAAGATACCCAAGCTCAGAGGTGGTCATTACCATCCTCCATATAGGGCTTTCAGAGGGAGGTAGCTCTACAGACTCCAAGTTTCAGAAGGTGGGGTAGAACTGGAAGCCTGTATGTAGCATTCTACAGCTGCAATAAGTATCCCAAGTCTGGATTTAATTTATAAAAAGTCCCATTTAAAAAAGCTGCAATCTTTGTAACAAATCCATAGCCACCCAAGAACTTCACAGCTGTCTGCATGATGCACACCATGGCTACTTGGAGCTTCAAGGGGACAGAACTCAGATTCTCCTGGTCCAAAAACACAGGCCTACTCCTCCCATTTGAGCTAAATGAGAATCTCTGAAAGCTCTGGGCAAGTATTGGGCCTATGACACAATGGAACAGTTCTGATTCCATCCACTAAAAGACAGGGGTATTCTCTAGTAGTTCATTACAATAGCTAAAGCAACAGATGCACATTGTTAATCAATTTAAAAAATATCCACTAAGTGAACTAGATGCCAACCCTACATTTGCCTCTTCGGACAGAAGTTTAGTGGGGTGCTAAGCAACTTGTGGAAATCCTATCACCTGCTGAATAGAACCCAGAGTGCCTGCAAAGGAACAACCCCCTCTCTTTCTAAGGCCAACCCTGTCTATTTTTAAAGGTAAGTATTTTACAAACGTTAGACTCTTCATGGTCATGCGGAAATACTGATTTAGTTCTTTGTACATTTATAATCGGATTGTGGTAAATATTTGGCAGAATGGTACTAAACAGAGCAAATCAACTGGTAATTAAGTGGGATTTGAAAGGCAAGGACTGCAGTGAGTATTGAAAGGCATGGAGAGGAGAGCATTGCTGCAAAAAAAGAAACACAAACCTTCCAGCTAGGGATCTTAGATGATGATAACATGCTTGGCCCAATGGTGTAATAATGACCGCGGTCTGGAAGGAGGGTTGAGGAAGCCCGAGTCCATGTGCGGGAGACAGGCGGGAAATGAGGGAAAGGACCTGCACCAACTGAAGCTAGGTATGGGTCACTTGATAAACTACAGTGATAAAACCCATTAGACAACTGGAAACAGAACAAAACAAAACAAACAAAAAATAAATTAATATAAACAAGATGAGTATGGAAATATATGGTGACTGACGTGCTCTGGGTAGAAAGTATCTTAATTTTAAAGCAAAAAAATTGAGAACTGCTACAAATTAACAACTAATTAAAAAACAGATCTAATATTTGCTCCTGAAGTGTGCCTGCTTGAAAATTGTTATTTGAATTAACAAATTTCAGAGGACAATCCAGAAATCATTTTCTTTGGGCTGAGCAGCTTTGCCTGGTCTCCCCTGGAGATGGTATTTTAAAAAAAGAGACTCAACAATTTGTTGATGATGCAGCTCTGGACATGGAAACTAAACATTTCCAAAGTTGAAAACATTCATGTCAGCTTTATCATATGTAATAAAATGGAGAGAGGAAAGTGTGCAGCCTCTGAAAATGACATGTACCAGCAGCATAATGACCAGGGAAGGAAGAAAAAATGGCTGGATGAGAATGGATACTGATATCACTGGCTCCCCTAGATTTAGGGTTTATCCAAAATTTATTCTACTGTGGTGTGGTTTTTTGCATACCTGGGTTTCTCAAAGCTTAATGCATAATACATAATTTGGAGAAAAAACATGGACAGTGAAACCTGAACAAGAGGCCACTCATATTAGGCAACTACTCTCTGTAGACAACTTCCCACAGTGCCCCCAAGCACAGAGTGTACAGTTTGGCTGCACCTTTGTTAGAAAACCACCTCTTAAACTACCAATTTGTAGGCAGTTTAGACAAGTTTATTCATGTATTCATTTGTTAAGGGAGTGTGTAACAGTTCCTTTTCTCATCTTCACAGGGAAGGGTCTTAGCTCCGTGTCCCATGCATGCTGTTATTCAATGTCTGGGCTTGGCTAAATGAGCCAGAAGATTCGTATGTCTGAGATGAAATTTTTCACCTTATCTGTGGAGGCCCAAGCCCCCATGGTGGAGCCTGAGCTGACTGAGGTGGGGGAACTGCACTCGCTCACTGACTGGCAGGTTTCAGAAGCTTCTGAAGAGGCAGAGCTGGACGAATTCTGCAGCGTGAACAGCACCACAACGTAAGGAAAGGAAAAAACAAGCCACCAACAAAGGAAAACAAAAAGCACGCACATACAGACGGACACACACAGGAGAAGGGGAAGGATGAGAAAAGCAGAGCATTAGGGGTTAAATCAATCATTAAATACTGCTCAAATCCACCACTAGTGATCAGTAATGGTACAGAAGAAACAAAAGAAACTAATTCCTTAAAGGACTAGCTTCACAGACTGACGGACCTCTTGGTTCTCTCACCCCCACTGCTTTCTGTGCCACTGCACCTCAAGGGCCAGATGCCCTCAGGTGCTGAGGGCTCTCCTATATAGTCAATGGAAGTTGAGGGAACTCAGCTCATCAAATGTCTGGGTCCTATATGCATTTAACTATTTAATATCAAAGGCAGATTATATCATGAGCTCAGTTTCCTAGTGGAAGCTGTCTAGTCTCAACATGTGCCTGCAAAACAGTAAACACTCCTTGTGCACACAAATTCTGTTTTTTGCAGATGCAAATGTGCGTGTGCAAAGCTTGATAGAGTTTGGACATTAGGGAACAGCGTACAGTCCGACTTTCCCTCTTTGGAACCCTTCCCTGTGAGACCAGTTTGATTATCAAATCCCTTCACAATTATGAACATACCTAATTGGGTGACCTTAAAGTTCAATTCACCCCTTTAACTATTTCATCACAGTAAGTATTTTTTTTAAAGCCTGGAATGACTGTGGTTACCCTTCAGAGAGTGCACTCACTACAGATCTAAAAATCACCTCTTCTATGAAAGAGATTAAAGCTAACACAACACTAACATAGCAATCTAAACAGTGCTTTGCACAGCAACAAATGCCATTTCTCAGGGTTATATTGTATTCTATGTACCCTGCTACTTTGTCTGTTAGATGTTGACTCTTGGTGTCAGGGATTGTTCTTCAATAACCTTTCTTGGTTAGTATGGCTTATGGGCATTCCATCGAAAATATACAATATTTTGTATTTTGAGCCATTGTACCATGTTTTTAGATTAGATGGAACTTTCCACCTTTTGACCTATACAAGATCCATATCCATTTCAATCTGCCTGCATCCTTATTTTGCTATATTTTCAATTTAAGCAGCAACACAGTATATGAAAACAAACAAAGAACTTTTCCTAGGACACCGTACCAAGGAAGACAAAATCCTACTGACGGGCCTGATCCAGAACCTACTGAAACCAATGAGAGTCTTTCCACTGACTTCAATATCTCAATTGGGTCACGCTCACAGTGACTTGAAATCACTCCCTTGGATTTTTCCACTGGCAGCAGAAAGTCTATGCAGTGACTTCTGATGGTCTGTTGTCAATAACACAACCCAACTGGATTTTTTAAAGCTGAAGAAACTCAGGAGAAGCTAATACTTGATGGTGGTTCACAGAGATTTATAGTTCCTGTGGGACCCCTACTAAATCTTACACTTGGTCCGTTGGGTGATTGTGTCAATTCTGAAGTGACCAACTGATACTTTATGAACCATTAACAAAGGAAGAGCTCCTGGCATGACCAAAACGATGTTTGGTCCAGTCAGTTAATGTCTTCCAAGCCAGTTTTTTATCCAAGGAAAGTTAGTTTATCCACATACCAGAACTTTCTGCTAGCCAATTAATGTAGTACTTTATTGAATGCTTTTTGAATATCTAGGTATCAAAGTATATCCTATCCTGCATTTTAGCCTGTATGATCTTTGAGACAGAGGCTGCATCTTCCTCTGTATTTGGAAAGCACTTAACACACTTGGGCTGCTACTAGTCATAATAATTTCTGCAGTCTGCCATATAAACAACAACTGATGAACTCCAACAATTAATTAAGCATAACAGACCTCCAGGCCCTTACACCCAGGTGTTCCTACTAGTTTTCTCTAACAGATGTAGTAAAGTTTCCTAATCCATATATTTTAACTTGGTATTAAAAACAAACACACACTGACTGTCAGCTAGTGAAACTGTTACTAATTTCAGTCAGAGTTTTATGTGTTTTTTTTTTTTTAAGATTTGCAGAACTTACCTGCACTTCATAATTTACGTAGAAAAAAAGGATTTTTTTCAAAAATATTTCCACTGTGAATTGTACTAACTTCTTTCCTACTATCTGATGCAACAGGATCTCCCCATCAGCGGACTCCCATCAGCTTCCTGATTTGTACATGCAGAAGCGAGTTAAAACAAACCTGCCACATATTTCTGACCTAGTTTCCCTTTTTAGAGATTACCCATTTTTCTTTACTGTCTCTGGAAAGATACTTTAAGAATCCTTTATTGTTAGTCAAACTGTCTTCTGCAATTTGAGATCAGAATTTATTTTGCTCTAATTGTCCTTTCAACTTGCTTTGTCTACTTATTTACTTTTCTAATACCATTACCTAGTTTTCATCCTCATCAGGTTGTTTTAAAAGCCTTTTCGATTGTGTCTTGTGCCTTTACAATGGCTTTTGCTGTCCTTTTGTCATGATTAGATTTAAAACAGAATTAATTCCATGTGCAGTCACTCCAACTGTGTAATTACTGTCCACTTTCCTGCAGTACATTTCTTACATTATTATAAACAAGGTATTTACATGTTCACTCAAAGTCAAAGGCATCATTTTATTATTACCCTGATAAGTCAAATGTAATTACTAGGGCCATCAAGCAATTAAACAAATTAATCACGATTAATCGTGCTGTTAAACAACAACAGAATACCATTTATTTTAAATATTTTTGGATGTTTTCTACATTTTCAAATATATTGATTTCAATTACAACACAGAATACAAAGTGTACAGTGTTCACTTTATATTTATTTTTTTATTACAAATATTTGCACCATAAAAACAAAAAAATTGTATTTTTCAATTCACCTCATACAAGTACTGTAGTGCAATCTCTTTACCATGAAAGTTTAACTTACAAATGTAGAATTATGTACAAAAAAACCTGCATTCAAAAATAAAACAATATAAAACTTTAGCGCCTACAAGTCCACGCAGTCCTACTTCTTGGTCAGCCAATCACTCAGACAAACAAGTTTGTTTACATTTACAGGAGATAATGCCGCCTGTGTCTTGTTTACAATGTCACCTGAGAGTGAGAACAGGGATTCGCATGGCACTGTGGTAGTTGAAAGATATTTACTTGCCAGATGCGCTAAAGAGTCATATGTCCCTTCATGTTGCAATCACCATTCCAGAGGTCAAGCATCCAGGCTGATGATGGGTTCTGCTTGATAATGATCCAAAGCAGTGCAGACTGATGCATTTTCATTTTCATCATTTGAGTCAGATAACCCCAGCAGAAGGCTGATTTTTCTTTTTTGGTGGTTTGGGTTCTGTAGTTTCCGAATCAGAGTGTTGCTCTTTTAAGACTTCTAAAAGCATGCTCCACACCTCGTCCCTCTGAGATTTTGGAAGGCACTTCAGATTCTTAAACCTCCAGTGCTGTAGCTATTTTTAAAAATCTCACATTGGTACCTTCTTTGCGGTTTGTCAAATCTGCTGTAAAAGTGTTCTTAAAATGAACATGTGCTGGGTCATCATCCGAGACTGCTATACCATGAAATATATGGCAGAATGCAGGTAAAACAGAGCAGGAGACATACAATTCTCCCCCCAAGGAGTACAGTCACAACTTTAATCGATGCATTATTTTTTTAATGAGCATCATCAGCATAGAAGCATGTCCTCTGGAAAGGTGGCCGAAGCATGAAGGGGCATACGAATGTTTAGCATATCTGGCATGTAAATACCTTGCAACGCTGGCTACAAAGTGCCATGCAAATGTCTGTTCTCGCTTTCAGGTGACATTGTAAATTAGAAACAGGCAGCAGTATCACCTGTCAATGTAAACAAACTTGGTTGTCTTAGTGATTGGCTGAACGAGAAGTAGGACTGAGTGGACTTGTAGGCGCTAAAGTTTTACACTGTTTTGTTTTTGAGTGCAGTTATGTAAGCAAAAAAAATCTGCATTTGTAAGTTACATTTCCATGATAAAGAGATTGCACTTCCGTACTTGTATGAGGTGAATAGAAAAATACTATTTCTTTTGTTTATCATTTTTACAGTGCATATATTTGTAATCAAAAATAATAATATAAAGTGAGCACTGTGCACTTTTTATTCTGTGTTGTAATTGAAATCAATATTGAAAATGCAGAAAAACATCCAAAAATATTTAATAAATTTCAATTGGTATTCTATTGTTATAAGTGTGATTAATCACGATTAATTTTTTTGAGTTAATTGCATGAGTTAACTGTGATTGACAGCCCTAATAATTACCACATCAGTTGATCCTAGATACTCCCAAACCTGGGCCCCTCTATTATACTAGGCTATGGTTAGCTTCAACAGGACCTCTGTCATGTAAAGTGTGCACCAAAGAGATAGTATGTGCTGTCTCTACCAGCATATTCCCCTCCTTAGTTTTATGGAGTCCCTCAAAACAAGACTTAGGCAATTCCAACCCTACTTGATCTAAGTCTGGCCTTTTAAATAACTATCAACTGCAAAAGACAGACCTGATCTGTGTTCAATTGCTCAGTAATATCCAGCTATCACTTCAATATACTGAAAAGCAGTCTTCACTTTGCTAGATGTTCACTGATAGATTAGGTAGCTCTGTCTATCTGTTTGGTAAAGTCTGTATCCTTCTTGTTTAAAACCCTAGGTATCCCTCATTTTCAGCTAACTTAGTAAAAAAACAACAACACCTGATTTATTGTTAAACCACTAGTTATATACTTTTCTAAAACTTTGATTTACACTTCTACCTGTCTCCTACAGCCCTCGTGGAAGATACATGACCATGGAATTTATGCATGGTCCCTTTTTATACTCTTTTTACCCATCACCAAAACAAATGTTGCTGCCTTAAACAACATGGTGTTAATACATGGAGCTAACAAACCACCAGAGCAGGTGGTCAATCAATGCTGCATGTACAGATTTTGTCATTCTAAAACTCCCTTTTCTGCTTCCCAAAATGTTACTGTTGGAAATGACATCTGGGTTTCAAAAGCAACATTTAGCAAACAGTACTTTCTTCTCATATGAACATGGAAGCACAATACAAGAATGAAAGTCTGGCCGTTAGTTGGAGACACACAACATGAAATATCCTGTATGTTAAACAGCCTTTTAATAAATTTATGTCACAAA
Organism: Terrapene triunguis; assembly: GCF_002925995.2. NCBI lineage: Eukaryota > Metazoa > Chordata > Testudines > Emydidae > Terrapene > Terrapene triunguis. The sequence continues at coordinate 94,288,061 of NW_020664409.1, forward strand.
TTTGTCAGCACAACATGCGCATTTTAATTAGTGCTGCACATACAAAGCAAGCCACTTAAGCAAAAAATGAAGCTGCCAGGCAATGATCTGTTACCTTTCCCTCAAGGTAAAGGTAGACAGAACTTGGGACATGTTGAGTACATACCTATGCATCATACCAAGATACTACAGTTGTCAAGTCAATGTAAAATAGCTGAATTCCCAGTTACTAATTTACTACCGCTATTCAGGAGCTACAGTGGTATGGGGGTTGCTTTGTGATTTCATATGTAGCTTCAGAAATGAACTAAAATAATACTTGGGCCAGATCTTCAACTGGTTTAACTCGGCATAGCTTCACTGGCTTCAATGAAGCTACATCGACTTACACAGCGAGGATCTGTCCCCTTATTTAAGAAGATGCAAAGAGAATTTGTATGAGATGGTGCTGATGCTTCCCATACTCAAATGACCTTAACAGAAAAAAAAACTGCCTGCAAAAATACTCGCCAGTACCATACTGCAACTCACCACACTTTTACCCAAATGTGCTGGATGTTATGGAAAGGTAAGGGGATACCAACAGGTTAAATCCATATATTTTAAAGTTAACTTTCTTACCTTTTTACTAATCCAATTTTCATTTTTGATCATTCATGTTGCGTTTACTTTTTGCATTTCACTTGGCTTAGCCTTAGATCATCAAAATAGAGCAGTCAACTAACTTGTCTATATGCAGTTCCTAATCAATTTCACTTTCAGGATCTCATATGAAAAATGCTGCAATGTCTGAGCTTCAACACTGCAGAGGATATACTTATTTGAAAACAAAATGTTTTCATTAAAATAAAAAAATGGAAATATTTGTGTTGATGTTCCATTTATGAGACTATATTCTGGACCTAAATTAACCTGAGAGCGTTCTACTACATATCCTACAGTTTTATTTCTAGTGCTACTTATCAAATACTCAGCAAGAAACAAGGGACCTGATGCACCAGATGTATTGATGACAGATGTGTCTCCACTGATTGGATTCAAACTCTCCATTTCCTGCTTTAGCTGGAAGTCATAGTTTTAGTACATACAAACTCACCTAGCTTTTACCAGATGAAAAAGATTACCGTATATACTCGTTCATTAGCCAGTTTGTTTATAAGCCAATCCCGCAAGATGGTTAGGTAAAAATAGCAAAAACTGTATGACCCTTTCATAAGCTGACTCTATATTTCAGGGGTTGGCAAACTTTGGCTCCTGGCCGTCAGGGTAAGCCACTGGTGGGTCGGGATATTTTGTTTACCTGGAGCGTCTGAAGGCATGGAGCCCCTCAGTTCCCTGTGGCTGCGGTTCCCCGTTCCCAGCCAATGGGAGCTGCGGGAAGCAGCGAACGGCGAAACGTAGCCACAGGGGACTGAGGGGGCTCCATGCCTTCATACGCTCCAGGTAAACAAAACGACAATGTATTAGATATTCAATTCAATGATTCCATAGAGTTTAAAATCATCAAAGTTTGGTGTAGACCCGTTTATAAGCTGACCCCCGCTCTTTGATACATCACTTTTTTACCAAAAATATTCGGCTTATGAACAAGTATATACGGTAGGTTTGTATTTATTAAACTAAAAACCTTCATTAAAGAGGCACTAAGGGCATCTCTTCTTCCAGTGACCTGTGGGCTACTAAGCAACAAACACAAATCTTAACAAAAGATGACAAAGACCTACTCAATGGGTATGTCTACACTTGAGTTGGGGATATAATTCCCAGCTCGAGGAGACATGCTCACTCCAGAGCTACACCCCCAGCCTGAAGTACTGACATATCCCCAGTGTCGTGATGTTGAGTCCTGGGGTGGAACTGAGTATGTAAAATGGCAAAAAGCCTTAATTAGAGCACAGGAAAAAACTGTACTTAAAGGGTGATTTGTAGAAACTATGCAAAATTCAGCTGCTGAAAACGAGATGCCAGTCAGCCACAGAAACCTCATTTGCATATTTCACCAAGGTTTTGTAGGATGCTTGATTTGACCATAAACAGAACAGCAACTCAGTTTGACACAGACATGTACAGAATGTACTGTCTGATTTAAAAAGTCCAGGAAAAAAGCAAGAGGTGAACTTCTGACCCCACTGATGTCAACAGCAAAACTCCCATTGGCTTAAGTGGACTGGGATTTCACCCAACATCTTTAGGTTAATATGCATGTCTTATAAGTAGTATTTTTTTTTAAAGTTTACATTATTTTAGTACTTCTGCAGGGTGCTGGATTGGCAGCCCTAGAGAATGAGGTTATCCATGGAGAAGGTTACCACCACAAGTGGCAGAGCAACTAAGTTTCCCATGCTGCCTGCCAATGCTACTTAGCACTGCCCTGGAAGTGGGCCATTTCTCAGAGGTCAAAGGGGAATGTAGTCTTAGGTATATTTAGTCCTTGGCCTCTTTGCCAACACTACCAGCAAGGGCACCAGGGTTAATACTAATTATGAGGCTACTGTGGCATGGATGTCTGATCACTGGGAAACTGAACTGAGATGACTTAACGCAACAGTCATTAGATGTTAACAACTTGCAGTCACTGCTGACCTAGAGAGGATATGAACTAGAGAGCTGGGTGAGTGAAGTTCAAGTGGAAATTAATTTCCTTATTTAAAAGTGTTCAACTTGATTCCATGATACCCAATAACCATGTGCTCCTTCCTCTTGACTCCATGAATTGTGTGTGCATTTACCATACACTACTCACTCAGATTTGTGTTTTTTCACTTGCACATACCTGGTTAGGTGCTTCGGGTGGCATAGGGGATGGCGATTTGGACTGGAAAGCATCCTGGGACATGAATCCAGAATCGTGGGATGACACGCTGGACAGTCTCATGGGCGCCTGCTGAGGCAGATTGGAGCTGCGATAGCGATAGTGTGAGCTAGGTGAGTGAGAGTGTGAGCCACTCGACCGGGAATCACTACTGTTAACGCTGTTCAGACTGCTGTGAGAGACAAAAGGAAAGGGGAGAGGGAAAGACAAGAGGGAGGAATGGGAAGAGACCAATACAGTACAATTAACACTCTACAAGTCTAGCAACAGGCAGCATAAACCAGAAAAGAAATGTTGATAAATAATTGGTAAAAATCATAAGGAGCTGCAAATATCCTTAGTGATCAGAGAGGGAAAATGGCATTCTGCATTACTGTGTGTTCTGCGCTCATTAGGGGCCGGAGTCTGACAGAGTTACTGACACTGAGTAGTAAGGGTAGCACAATCTGGCCCTAAGGAATTTATTTCCCCAGCTTGGGGAGACAGTAGAACACTCTCTCTCTGGGCTTTTACAGAGCACCAGTCACCATAGTCACTAAGCATGAACAGTCCATTACTGTCACTATCTGATGGTCAGCAGAGGGAGTCTAGTTTAATATTACCGGCTCAGATATGTTAAATTCAATGTAATGGGCCACATTGTTAAGGTAGTGTCGAGTAACACTTCTGCAAAGTTTAAAGGCACATCCAATAGCCTGCATCTGACTGCACAAAGAGGGTAAGTAGGCAGACAAACAGGTGCAGTTTTTGGAAGTGGCTTTGAAAATGCGAACTTATATTGAGTTCTCTAGATCTTCTACAGCAGATTTCACTGAATATAAAAGATTTCTGCTGATAAACTGCAAACTGAAAGCACGTAAGTTAAAGCTATACTGAGGGTGTTTATCAAATGTTAGTGAGTACAGAGAGGGAAGAGAATTAAAGATCCCAGCTAATAACTGTGAAAAAGGCATAAATATTACTGACTTCTGAATAACCCAAAAGAGACTGTTTTCAAAGTTCCAATAAATCTGTTGCATCGATTATTTACCAGCCACACAGGGGTGTTTTTCAAGAGTTTCCTTTTGCCTCTTAAGATAACGTACTAGTAGCACTCCCCATTGTAAGTATAGGGAATAACTGCTCAGACTGGTAAGCTCTCCCCTAACGGTATAAAGGAAACAGAAAAGGTACCCACTCAGCTGTATGCTGATTCGACGTGTATAACATAATTTTTCTATTTAAAAATTGCATGTTAAAGTGTGTGCTTGGGACAAAGGTGGGGAGGGCTGTGTTGCTTGAACCAGACACAAAAAGCCCGCTGCTGCACAATCTTATCATTTGAGAAAATAAAAAGCTGGCTAGGAATATACAATGTATTTTCAGCCATTTTCTTTTACAGTTTCAGGATATTGCATCTTTAAGCCTGTGCTCACTGCTGTAAATATATATATATATATATATATATATATATATATATATATATATATATGCGCGCATGCAGAGACAGCTAGATACATACATGAAGAAATGCAATTTTAGTAGGTCTGCCATGCTATAGGCTAAATTCAGCGCACACAAAGGAGCTTACGATCCACTTGATTCGTAAGATAACCAAAAAGGTAAGAGTATTAAAGACTACAAAGGTATTAGAGCAGGATACACAATAGGTATTCATCCTTTAAAAAAAATAAAAAAGGGTGGTGGTGGTGGGGAGATAGTTAAATATTTAGACACCAAGGCACAGGGGCAACATGCTGATAAACTGTTTTACTGAAAGAAAACAGTTTTACAGAGAAAGTAATGACAGGATCCAACTATTCCAAAATACACTTTAGGACAGAATTAGACAGCATTAAACAGTTTTGTATTTCACAGTAAATCATTTCCATTTAACAGACTGAAAAAGTAATTGGCTAGTACATTCTTCCCTTTCATACAATTTAACCTAGTATTGCATTACAGCTACCGCATGATCATTTCTTTATCTAAATCATCATAATATGAAGTAAGCATGATCAAAAAGGGCAACTATGAGTGAATAACTCAGAGCTTAGATTGGTTAGTACGGTTTGCTCTTTCATCTGCAATGCACTAAGCGTATCTTCAGCGGTCAGTCTCCTTGCATTCTGTTATTTAATAGTGCCCCTCATTGTTCATGTTCTGTCACATACTTAAGTGGATAATGACTAGTAGTGATTGATATCTCATTATTAAAACAAAATACAGGCACACATTTGCAACGGAGCCTGGGCTGTATTTTCCCAAAAATAGATTAAAATGACATTTCACCAATCTGCTTACCTGCAAACGCTGGATTTTCTGGACATGGTGGTACTGGGAGAGGATGGAGGAGTTTGATATGACCAGCTGTAATCAGAACCTTTCAAATCTAGAATCACCTGGTGAAACAGAATTAATCATATAAAATGACGTTTAAAAAGCCATTTTCCCTCTCAAGAAAACACCCCAAACTTGCAAAAAGTTGTTCATTGTTAGAGGAATTTTCACTACAAATCTAGCGATATTCTTCTATTGATTTACACTTCGTGATCACCAAATTCATGCTTTTTTTTTCGTATTTAGCTTTGGATGGATGAACAGCACAGACTAGTCAGCTTCATTTTTGGGTTCTGGCACACTAAAGCAATGTCCCAGTATTTGGGTTACTAACATGAAAGGGAAAGTTTAGATTTATACAAAAATAATTTTTAAAAAAATATTTCACTTATTTACATGTAGTAATTAAAAAAAAAAAAACACAACAACCCTCGGGCCATGATCCTGCAAAACAGGATATATGAGAGCAGACTCATTAAATTAAATGGATCTAATTCACGTTTACACTGCTGGATCAGTGTGAAGGAGTCACAGTGAATACGTACTGGACTCAATACGACTACTCAAGTGTTTGTGGGACAAGGGCCTAAATTCTGAAACTAGGTTAGTTGATAGTATACCTTTAAGGAAAGTCATGGGGGGGGAGGGGGAGGTTGGGTGTAGAACTCAAATAACAAAATGACAGGAATTATCTATCCAGAGCAGTGCTGCTGTTGTCTAAGATGTTCAAAGGTACCTTACGGGAGGTCAAGCACCCAAATCCACTGAGTTTCCATGGGAGCTGGGCACCTAACTCCCTTAGCCTCTTTTGAAATGTCCAGCCTAAAAATGTTACCATAACTACCTTAAGATTTGTTCCTGCATTTGTTTTTACAGTTCTATACAGACGCCCCCCAGGTTACGCAAACCTGACTTACAGATATCCGCACTTATGGAAAAAGTTCCGTAAGCTAGAAATAGGAGGGTTTTTTTTTTTTTTTTTTGCGTAATGGTCAGGTATATGTTTATGACTTACACAAAATTTGAGTTACGCAAGGCGTTCCGGAACAGAACGCTTGCGTAAGTCGGGGAGCGTCTGTACATGCATTTAATAGATACTTTTAAAGGTTCAAAAGAAGATTTATACCAGTTTTTAGTTTGTAATTGCCAAACAAAGGTGGTAGAGGGTGGAAAATTCTCCCTGAGCAGCTTAATTCTAACTGTAGCCAGCAGCAAACTTACAGTGGGGCCCCATGACAGAAAAAAAGCCATTTCCCTTTGAAAGAGTCCCCCAACTCTGCAGCTGCACTATGTTATTTTCCAGCACCAAATGGTGAAACTGATTTATAAATAGCACTTTCCACTCAGTCCTTTTTGGAGCACAGTTGGTTGTTTCTTAGCTACGTTCAAAGTGACATTTTGTGTTGGTCTGCCCAAGATTTCAGGAGACAGTCGATGATTTACTTGATTTATCAAGTTGGAAACACTGTATATATTAAAAGTGAAAAAGTTATCTTGCTGTACTTAGGCACCTACAAAAATATGCTCAAGTATTTTTTACCACTTGGGAGTTAGTAAAAATTTCTAAAAAGCAGCCACCCCACCCCCCCGCCCCCATCCCTGTAACACTGCCTTTTCTAGGGAATAAGAACTAACCTGTTCACTTGATGATGGCAATTTGTGAGGATCCATAGTGAGGTTTTTCAGGTCATCTGATATGGTTTGTAGATGCGTTATTTCTCCTAGCATTGATATTTCTTCTTCCTGAAGAGATTAAAAACATAACAGTAAGGCTCACCATCCTCTTGGATTTTAAAAATTGCCATATATAGACCATGATGTGTAACCTTTATCACTCTTCCTCCTGGATACAACTATGTCAAACAATCAGTTACGTGCTCATGTCTTTGTCCATGAGATTATTATTTCCCATGGAAAAGGGCTGGAAAGTTCAATCTATAATGCTTAAAAACTAGAACCACACTGCAGCAAATCTGTGCCTCAAAACTCATGCTCAGTAAGCCATCTGTCTCACCCAGGAGATGCAGAGATCTAAGCAAACTTTTAGAAAGACCTGTGCAAACAGAAGTTCAGTCCCTCTCTGCATTTGGAATGGGAATCAGAACTCCTAAGTGCACTCAACGTTTGCCCTTAGGGATCTTATCTTTGAAATTAAGACACAGTGGGTGAACTTATAGTTTTTGCTGGTTTTGTGTGCACTTCATTTAGATAAAGTCATTACATAAATCTGAGATTCAGACTGGCATATAATTATGCTCAGGGCTGGTTTTGACCCGACAGTTTCAGGAACATGGCAAATTACCACAGCAATTGCTTCAGCTACCATGGCAATTTTATCCAGAACTTCAGTGTCTGCTATTCACTTATTGCTTAGGCACCCTCCTACCTAACTTTTAACGGTGATTCTACTTAGGAACTGATGCCTTTCATAAGAAAGCATCAAGAACATATTGCATATGCAACTATCCACAAATACACAAGTCTTATACGACACAAAATTCCATCCCTGGGCTTCAGGCAAACTGAGCTTAAGAAAATATACTTAAACCTCTCAAATGGATTGAAAAGAGCCTTGCGTAGGTGGTCGATGCTATCAGAAAACTGTGTCGGAGCAAACAAATCTGTCAGATAATCATTTCTGTACATGGGGGGTCATGGAACGTACACGAGTCCTAGCATTCCACGAGGAGTGAGGGAGGAAGGATACTTTTTAATATCCCATTTTAAAGAGAGGGAGGCAGAATATGAATTAGTAACATCTACGAGTTCATTCAAAACTTTTATTACTAATTACTCTACCTTAAAGTTACGTTCACCTGTCAGGGTTGTGAATTTTAAGAACTTGAAACAAAAGACTTACTATCACAGGCCGTAGCATCGAGATAAAAGTACAGAAGCGACTGCGTTCTTCAATGAGGGCCTTTCTAACAGCCTGCTTCTCAGTTTCTTCAAGCAGCAGGTACTTATCATTGACATCTTGTAATGCACTGTCCAACTGGGGCTGGATGTCTCCTCTCCCTGTACATAGGAAAGAATCATAAGTAGGTTTTGTCTGAACTACAGGCTTACATAGACGGAACTCCCTATTTTCAGTCAATATCACTGCCTCATTGCCTGATGAGGCTATTCATAATGTGAGGCTAATCAGCATTTTCTAGAATTAAAATATATTTTCTTAATCAAGTATTTACCATAATTTCTTTTTCACCTGGAAGCAGAAATACAACCCTCTCAATTCAAAGGAGGTTCCTTCAACTTAGAAAGAGCAGATTCTGGTTTGTATTTCACATGGAAAGTGTAAGATGGCTGTATAAAGCAAATCTTATTAAAAAACCCTCAGATATTCTTATTAATGACTGTTACCTGCAGGAGTTGTGAAGGTGCCAATCACTGACCACTGACATCTCTCTCTCCCTCCCCCCTCTTTGAGTCTAGTTCCTAGTTACTTTTGGTTTTGGTAGGACCACAAAAGATTCATGCACTAGTGATGTTCCTTAGGATCAAATGAAAATAGGTGCTAATTACTAATGATGAGAACACTGAGTTCTCTTGTATTTCTAGAAGTAACTGGTAATATGCAAAGCACAGTACTCATCATTCAACTAAGGTCAAAACCCTTTTATAAGTTATGCATAAGTCCAGTAGCTTTTACATTTTTTTTTACCTAAAACCAATCTACTAAAAGTAAAAGGAACAGACTTTTGTCAGAGATCTATCTAGATAGTTACAACAAACTCATTACGCTGAAGCTTGCTGCCACAGTAAGTATACATCAAGTCTCATCCTACAACAAGTTACACCCTTGCATACTGTCCACCACTCCAAAAATATGGGTTTGTAATAAAAAGCAGCCTTAGCTATAGCATTACTGATACACTGTTATAGCTACAAGACTTTTTAGTACAACTTATTAGGTTCTGTAATATTTTAGACTCAGACACATACATTTACCCTAAGCATTAAATAATGTGATGTCTTTTCTGAAAACTTTATGTACTTTGTATATTTCCATTTCCATCAGTGTGGAATACCAATGACTGCTTTTATATTATATTTATGTTTGTTCATAGTAGTGAAGCTCCCCCTCCCAGATTCATTGCAGTGATACTAATTTTTGCATTCCTCTGAAATGGGGAAGACCATTTCCAGACAAGATAACGGTTGGTTACGTAGTTGCTATGTAGAGGCTTCCCCCCCACCCAAGCTGAGTTACTGAACTCCAAGAGATGGGCAGGGCTTAGGACATATCCCTCTTCTCAGCATCTCCCATTGGCTGCTTAGGCGTTTCCCTGCCTAGCATGTTGGCTTTTGTGTATCCTACTCCTAGGCACCGCTCTCGCCCCATTCACCATATAGGGAGTGTAGGCACCTAATTCAGGTTTTCTGGATTCTCAATGTTGTTCCCGTATTTTCTAGGCACCTGTTAGGCATTGCAACACCTACGCCCTTTGTGAAGCTGGCCCAGCATTTACATTTCACCCTCTATAGAAAGCTTTTTGTCTCCATCTACACCAAAGACTGCTGTATAACATTTTGTAATGTTTGGCTCAAGGATGGGGTTTATGAAATGGTGGCAGTTGAAGAAACTAACTTGCCTTTTCTGGTGCAGCAAAACTTCAGTGGTCTGTAAGTTGGCAGAACTGCAATTCCTGGAAGCTGAAATCCTATTAGGGAGCAGACCTGACAGAACATAGGATTTTTCCTTACTGTTTTGCAGGCCAACTTCAGACGCTATACCTACATGGTCCTCTATAAAACAAAGACTACTCGATGTACCAGGTGCAAATGTACAACATGGGCTATGCAGACCAGAGACCACATGCTCATTTCATCTTGGACTCTATACACTGGATAAGAATAGTTACTGCTAACCTTAGAGTAGAATTTGATATCTTGGTACAACATTGTTTTAGAGAGAAAGCAAAAGGCAAGGTAAGATTGGGTTAGCTTGATGGTAACACATTACCATGCACATGATGAAAGTACATCTAAGATGTATTGTCTCCCTTGGAGGCAGCATATTCCTTTCCTAGGAGGGATGTTTGTACAAAGGAGCATTTTGCATCACCTTGTAGTGATTCCTGGGGCCATTTTGGAAGCGTGACTAACTGGACCCTACAGGCACCATGACCAGCTTCACCCCTCAACAAGGTCATTCACTGAGACCTGAGGGCTTTTAGGGTGAAGGTCAGCAAAGAAAAATCAGGTGAACGTCTTTTCACTAGTTGGTGCTGAGAAGGGCTTTAATTCAGCCAGAGCTGTCCAGAGCCAGCTTTCGGTAAATGTTTTCATCCCCCCCTGGAGATTTTATAGCATGTTAGGGGGAATGGGGCTCCTCTGGGAAATACTCTATAAGAATTTAACCCATGGTGCTGATACTTGGGATTTATTAAAGCACAATGTGTGTGCTGAGCTCAGGGCTCCTGTTGCCTAGGGGTTGAAAAACTAGAGTTTAAAATGGGTTGAAAAAATATGTATAATTCAATTTCACTTGTTTTAGATTCAAGTCAGGAAGAGAAAACATTTAATAGCTCTCTAGCCAACTGCACCTCCTATGTTTCAAACAACTAGCCCTAAAGTGGTTGACCTAAAAGCGCAGCCAGTATAAACTGGTGTAGAGATCTCTTAAGATGCATGTTTGTCAGTAAAGATTTATATAGAGATAAGTACAATATGAGTTAGTTACTTCTGTGGGCTAGCCGAAGCTGACACTAAATTACATGCCAGTCTCTAAGTTCTGTGGCTTTAATGATGTAGGACAGCAGAGAAGCTATGATGCCAGCACATTTAGAGACAGCAGAGTACATATGACATCTTGAATGATCAAGTATTTTGAGGAGCATGTAAAATTAAACGGAGAGTTTGCAGAATGAATCCTTAGTATACAATATATATGCTCTATCAAACTGGTTTGTAACAATGATAAGCTACCAAAAATATAATTATCTGATGCAAATCCAATCAAAGCTATCAGCGCAGAGCTGGATTAATATTTATTGGGGCCCTGGGCACACCACGGGGCCCTGCCTCCTGCTCTTCTCCTTCCCACCAAGACCCAGCCCCCAGCTCAGGCCAGAAGCAGAGCTTGGCCGTGGTACGAGCTTCCCAGGGAGCCTGGGCTGTTGTAGAGAGCCCTGGCACCTGCCCTAGACAGTGTGCTCTGAGGGGCAGAGACAAGGCTGCTCTCGGGCCCCACACCCAGGGCAGGTGGAGGGGCCGAGGCTCCCCACAGTGGCTTGGGCTCTCTGGGTGGCTCTTACCACAGCCTAGGGTGACCATATGTCCTGTTTTGGCCAGGACAATCCCCTTTTTAAGCCCTACCCTGGATGTCCCAACTTTTTAGCCAAAACTAGGCCTTTGTCCTGTTGCACTTGCCAGCTGATCATCAGGCTCAAGCCAGCTCCATGAAATCATGACGATGTATGTTAAGGCTTAAGCTTATTATATGCTATTAAAATAAATTACATTTTAAAAAATTAAGCAACACATGTCTGCTGCTAAAGTTTTAAAGAAAGTCAAGCCACTGAACTGGTAGAAGTTAGTGGATAAGCAGCTGGAACTAGAATTTTCTGAAGTGCTAAACCAGGTTTGACAGCAGTGGCTGCTGCTTCAGGTGCAGAGAGAATATTTTCTTCATTTCAGTTGATTCAGCTAGTTCAGTTCAGTGACTAGTTGTTTCAAAGTTCAGAAACCAATGGGAGTTGAAAAAGCAGGGAACCTTGTTTTTCTCTTCCAATCTCTGAATAAAAAGTAGGTGTTAGAGCAGTGGTTCTTAACCAGGGGAAGTAGTACTCTTGGGAGATATGCAGAGGTCTTCCAGTGGGTACTTCAATGCATCTAGATCAGTGTTCCTCAGCCTGGGGGTTGGGGATGGGTTTGGGGAATCACAAGTGCAGGGCTGGCATTAGGGGGAGGCAAGCAGGCCAACTGCCCCGGGCCCCATGAAGCTCAGTTAGATGCTTCCGCCCCACCGCCTGGGGCTTGGGTTTAGACAAGTGAAAAACAGGCTCAAGTACTGCACTGAAATACAAGTTCAATATTTATACTCCAATCAATTTATTTTATAATTATATGGCAAAAACAAGAAAGTAAACTTGTGTGCTGTAACAGAGTGCTGTGACACTTTTGTATTTTTATGTCTGATTTTGTAAGCAAGTAGTTTTTAAGTGAGGTGAAACTTGGGGTACGCAAGACAAATCAGACTCCTGAAAGGGGTACAATAGTCTAGAAAGGTTGAGAACAACTGTGTTGGAGGATGAGATCTATTAGTTCTAAAATCCTGAAGGACATGGTGACAAGAAACAATCAGTTCAATTCACTAACTACAGATAGTATTTCCTCTGTTTAATAAATTAGGTTTAAATGCAAAACCTGTTTTTGATAAACTGACTTTTTTCCTTATGTATCCAGAACATTTAAGATAATTTTATTTAACTCATAAAAAAAATTTTAAATGCTGTTTTTGTGCATTGTAAATGAGCACGGCTGTTCTGCAGCACTCAGTTTCCCTTCGCCCTGGAGTTCCACAATAAGTCCACTGAGGTCTATGTTACATGCCAACACCCCTTCTTGGGGAGCAGCTTATTAACATACAATATGCTCAAACACAATCCCTTTTGTCCCGGTACCCTACTGGTACATACAGCCCCTCCTTTCTGAAGGTCTTTCTATTTCGCAGCTTCAAATAAAGTCTCTTTCTTAGGTCCTCCACTGGGTACACTCCTCGTGTCTAAGGCCTGTCTATTTCCCTTTAACATTCCCCCTTCTCTGAGGTCTGGCTTCAATTTCCCCAGCTAACACAGTTTCTCAACTTTCTTGTCAACTGCTGAGAATGGGCCACATCCACCCTAATTGAACTGGCCTCGTTAGCACTGACCCCCCCCCCACTTGGTAAGGTAACTCCAATCTTTTCATGGGCTGTATATTTATTCCTGCTTACCGTATTTTCCACTCCATGCATCTGATGAAGTGGGTTCTAACCCACGAAAGCTTATGCCCCAATAAATGTGTTAGTCTCTAAGGTGCCACAAGGACTCCTCGTTGTTTTTACAGTTTCTCAGTGCTCTCCAGCTTTCTCTCAATTCCCTTTGGAGTCCTCTGGGTTATCCAGGCCCTTTCCTGAGGCCTCTGCTCTCTGGATTCTCAGGCTGTACCTCAAGAAGACTTCCCCAACTGCTTCCCAAAGGAATCCTATCAGGAGCTCAGCCCCAGCTCAAAGAGCTCCCCAGCTGCTCCTCTCTACCTCCAGCTGCTCTCTCCTGCTGCTCCTGCCTCTCTCCCAGGAAGCTCTCTACCTCCCTCTTTTCATGTCCACTCCTCCCTGCCTTATAAAACCCAGGTACTTTCCTTTTTGATCAGCAACAGCCAGTTGGTCACATGTGCCTGTCTGCTGCCCAATTAACTGAAAGGAAAAATCAGTCAAAGGTGCCATCCCTTTCACCCCATGACATGCATTTTTAATTGAGTTTGAATTTCCATCCAAATACAGCTTGGCACAAATCACAAATAAACTAATCATCATGTAGAAAATACAGTGAGTTATTCATAATTTTCTAACATAATAAAAACGTACAAATTGAGACTGATCCATGTGCAGGCAGAGTGTGTAATCCAGAGAGAAAATTGTGCATTATTGCACAGCGTGAAAAACTCTCTGATGTTTTCCCAGTGGGCAATGCATCTGCCTCGACTGAAGCAACACAGTGCTAGCATGGACCCAGGGCACATACCACATACCTGTCGAGGAGGTGGATTCTAATCCCGTGAACCACCCAGGAGCCATGCTTGGAGACAGAGAACCGCTAGGTTGGGATGAAGCACATGACTCACACCCTGGGAGAGATGAGGAACGGTCAGAAGCTTGAGCGCCAGTTGGACACACAGGTGAAGCAGGTTAGGATATCAAGCTTGCCTTGGCCAGGTCAGTACTACGAAGATAACCCTGGCCTTGTCCTGCCTGGTTTTGTTAATCACTCTTACAATTAGTGGTGCTGGAGGGAATGCATAGAACAGGCCCACTGTCCAAGGAAGGAGAAAGGTGTCTCCCAAAGAGAGGTGATCTAGGGCCTCCTCTTGAGGAAAGTAAGGGGCACTTTCTGTTGCTGGGTGTGGTGAATAGATTCACTTGTGGAAGTCACAAACTCGGAAATATCTCATGAAGGGTTTGAGAGTCCAACTCCCATTTATAATCCTGGGAGAAGCACCTGCTGAGTACCAAGTCATTCAGTACCCATGAGCAGTGGGGATTCTGGCTCATCTAACACTGACAAGTTCCTGGAGTAATGGAATTTCTGCAGTACCAAGTGGGTCATACTTACACAGCAGTTGACTTTGGTGGTACTGTTGGTTTGGAACATCTAGGTGCCAGCATCGAAGGTGTGTGCTTTGATTTTGTTGGTACCAAGAGAGTGGAGTGGGAAGGCCCCATTAGTAAGTAAAATATATAGTGCCGATCTGGAGGGGCATGGTACTGGGGCCCTGCCAGTGCCATGCTTCTCTAAAGTGCTCTAGGATCTCCCTGCTCTGCCGGTACTGGAGGTACCATGGAGACGAAAGATTCTTCTGAGTCAAAAGGTCGAGGCCTACAACACCACAGACCTACCAGGAGAGTTGCACTTCTTGGGAGCTGGCTCCTTTTGGTGGGAGGCTGAGCTCCTCTTCTTCAAGGCCTTCCCTTAGTCCTCCAAAATCTTCCCCTTCTTAGGCGAGACCTTAGCTGAAGTTAAAGGGGCACGGGATCTGTCTGGAGACAGATATATTTGGGAAGGGGGGTGTCTCCTGATCTGATTCGGAAGTGGGTCGAAGAGAGTGCTTCCATCAGCAATTTCAGTTTGGTCTCCCGACTCTTCTGAGCTCTAGATTTTAGTCAGGCAGAGTTACTCTTCTGGGAGCTATGGGACTCTCCCATTCAACAGATATACAGAGTGGCTGTCACTGATCAGGATAGCCTCCCCGCAAGAGAGGCAACATTTGAAATCTGGTGTGCAAGGCATGCCCAGACAGGCCAAATAAGCTCCCCAGAAAAAGCAGGGGAGGAGAAAAAAGGGAGGGGGAAGAGGAAAAACTGAAACCCCTCACAATAATCTAACTAATTCTATACTAACAGCAACTAACACTAACTAGAAACACTAAACTAACTAAACAACAACTACAGAAAACACTGAGGCACACCTGAGGCAGACACGCTAAAGCCCCGTCTCAGGCCAAAGCGGTAGAAAAGGAACTGAGGTCAGTTCACCCACGTAGCCCTATGTATGCTCAGAGAGTGGAATGAAGTAGAGCACACGAGGGGTAAACGAACACTGCTAACAGAAAATCTCTGATCAAGGGCTCGAGAGGCACATGCGCACCTGAAGTGGAGCACCCATAGGGCCACTACTCGAAAAAGCAGTGGCAGTTGCCAACTGCAGCACCCCCAGGCCTTACCAGTGCGGGAATCGGGTCTGAACCCCAGGCGAAATGGCACACAGTGCTACCTCTAGGCTGCACTCCTGATACACTGCGGTACACGTTTTGAAAAATTCGGAGGTTATAATATTAGACTGCAGATCACCAGGCACGTCCCATCTATTGCCTTCATTAACCGGACTCCACTGTGTTACTCATGTGAAGGAGCTGTCAGCTCCGGCTGCTGTCAGAGATGAGAGGTGGCCAACTGTGCACATGCATCTGCACTGGCACTGAATTAACTTCAATCGACTGAAGCTTTCCCCCCTAAATTACCAGGGAAACCTCAACAGATTATTGCCTCCATGACCATTGAAAGTATTTTTCCTCATGGACACATGATGCACCGCAATCAACAGGGAACATTAACAATAGATTAATCTCTTTATCATAGACAAGGCCTTAGGCTAACTATTCATAGAATAAAATTATTAAATTATAGAAAAAATTTCCAGAGAAGCTTCATCATTTAATACCGGATTATACATGGCAGTGAAAAACGTATTATGGGGGACACTCCTGCACCAGCTAGGTATTGGATTGCATGACCTGACAGAATAGAAATTAAGAGACAGACAGAAAGGTCTGATTTCGAGTTCTCCCAATCAACGAGAGTGAAGATCATCAACATGGTAGTTCTCCAGAACACTAAGGTGCACGCTCAGAAAGGGACCAATCACTTGCTCAATTACCCCGAGGAGAGATTTCTTAAGGCAAAAGGCTTCTTATTGTCCATTCGCTCTTCTCTCAATCTTTATTTTTGCTAACAGGGAGCAGAGGTACTGGGTGAATGGTTGTGGCCTGACTCCATTCTGCTGGTAGCAAAAACAGAAGCTTCAGACAGTTGTGGGACTAAGAGGTCGACACAGGCAGGTACACGTCTAATGAACTGTACAGAGAGGTCACCACAGCTGCTGGGTTGTATCTCATCGATATTAACAAGAATCCATGATTACCCACAGGACAGTCTTAATATGCTACTTTCAGAGCAGCTGCTTCAGTCATGCATGATCAGTAGCATGGCATGCAAGAGCTTTCAAGGGCCAACATGCATTAAAACCACAGGTTTCACAGTAGTCTGTGAGAGCTGCAGCTGGATGTGCTCGTGAGCCTGAATCCTAAATAATCATCTATTAAAACAAAAGTTTAATGAAAGGACCATACTAAAAACTAATAATTCTAATTTCCAACTTGTTTTCATGACGGAGGTTTGTGGTACAACTTAAATAAAAGGTAGCTTCAACTGCAGAACTGAGGGAATTCTGCACCAAAAAATTAAAAATTCTGTGCACAATATTTTAAAATTCTGCAACATTCTGCAAATTTTATCTGTCAATAAATAAATGTGGAGGCTCCAGCATAGCAGTGGGGAACACAGGGCGCATGGAGACGGGAGATCACTCTGCAGCTCCAAACCCCCTCGGGACAGACTCGGCAGTGAGGCTGCACCCAAGCCTGACACAGTGCAAGGGCGGGGCCTGCCCTAGGAACACCCCAGGGCCCTGCCCCTTTGCACCAGGTGAGCCAGGTATGGGCAGGCTCAGCCCAGCAGGATCTAAGCATAGAGGGGCTAAGTGTGGGGGATCAGGTGTGGGGTTAGAGGGTTCTGTGTGGGGCAACCTGGGTGTGGGTGGCTCAGTGGGGGCATCTGGATGCACAGAGGCTCACTGCAGGGTTCCGGGCGCAGGGACAATGGGACTCTGCAGGGGGGGCCAGGTGAAGGCGGTTGGGGCTCAGCAGGGATGCTCTGGTTGCGGGGGACTCGGTGGGGGGATCTGGGTGCTGCGGGAGTGGGGTTTGATGAGGTGGTGGTCTGGGTGCAGCTGGTTGGGGCTCAGTGGGATGGGGGTCTGGGTGCAGGGGGCTTGTCGGAGTGTCCAGGTGCAAGGGGATGGGCTCCTCGGGGTGGGGGTTTGATGGGCCTGCTTAACAGAAGAGCCCCAGCTGCTGCTGCTGCTGAAGGGACGCTGCATGCCAGGCACCTGCTTCCCCCCCACCCTACCCGATTCCTCTATCCTCTTCTCTTCCCCCTTCCTGTCCCCACTGTCCTCTGCCCCATCCCCCTCACCTAAACTCCCATATTCCCTTGCCCTATCCCACCCCTGTTCCTTCCCCACTGTCTCTTCCCACCACCCCATCCCCTTCTCTCATTTCCCTCACCCACCTTACCCTGCCACACCACAGGCACTCACTATGGTACACAAACCAGGCACTAGGACCCAGGAGGCAGTGTGCTTCAGAGACAGAGAGCAGAGCACCAGCCTCCTTCAGCCAGGCAGCTTTGTGCTCGCAGAAACAGGTGGGGCAGTGGTACATGACCCTGCGTGCCCCCCCACCTCGCCTCAGCTTGGGGGGAGGCAATGTCCCCCCCAAACGACACTCATGGGCATACCCAGTCCCTTCCCTCACGCGGCATCCCTTTGCTTCCCCATCATTTTCTGTGGGGATGCAAAGAAATCTACAAGAGGGACATGAATTCTGAGCATGTGCAGTGGAGCAGAATTCCCCCAGGAGTATAAAATGCACCCACTATTTAGGTTTGGACACTAAAGGTATTGTTAGTGTAGACAAGATAGATACCACCATATATGTTGGTCCAATTAAAACTACTTTTCTTTCATTGCACACTTTTTGGGCTCACAGATTGCTTCCCCACTCCTTCCAGGTTTCTGCATTGAATTATTAATTTGGACTCTACACAAAATGACACAATTTACACTACACATTTACAAGCTGAGCACATAAACAATAACATCAAAAAACAATTGCTGTAGCCACTCACCCCCTAGTCTTCTCCTATGGCAACTGTGTGCACTTTGACCTTCCAATATAATTAACTACTGTAAATACTGCACAGTGAATCAACAAACAAACAAACTATGGTGTAGTCCACGAACAAAAGAACCACGCAACTGTTTTCAGACTGGTGGGACGAAACTATACAATAGTATCTGCAATTTGTCAGAATAGCCTGTTAAAAAATGGTTTCTGTTGGATTAATCCGACTATCTTCAAAAGAGGAAAAAAGCAAATGTGTTATATTGGCCTGCAAATAACCTTCTCCAAAATCTCTAAGGAATGCCTAAGGTACCTTATAGAACAGAATCCTTCGAAGCCCAGTAATTAGAAGCCCAACCCCATTCCTGCAAACATCAAGAAAAAACGGTTACCTATCTATAACCGTTGTTTTTTGAGAGGTGATGCAGATGTGTATTCTACTTATGCGTGCATGCGCCCAGGGTACCGCAGCTGGAGAACTTTGCCTAGCAGTATCCATAGGAGCAGTGCTCATGTCCTGCAGCCCTACCCCTTCCTCTGGCCATATAAGGGTGGTCAGAGGACTGCAGGATTGCCTTCCCATAGTTTACATCTGATCTAGATGCAGCAGTACGGCATAGTGGCGTATAAAAGTAGGCACAGAGGACCAAGTGGCAGCCCTGCAAATGTTCAATATAGGAATGTCACTTAGAAATGCATTCAATGTTGCGTGGGTGCTTGTGGAATGAGCTCTCAGCACCCTTTGAGAAGGCGTAATCTGGGCTACTTTGTAGGCTGTCATGATACAGGAAGTTATTCACCCGGAGATCATCTGTGAAGAGACCGCTTGACCCTTCATTCAGTCTGCATATGAAACAGACAAATGAGATGAGGAATGCAAAGGTTTGGTCCTCTCTAGATAAAAAGCTAAAAATTTCTTGACATCCAATGTGTGAAGACATTGTTCCTCTGGTGTTGAATGTGGCTTAGGAAAGAATACTGGTAAATAGATTGCTTGATTCAAGTGAAACTGGGTAATCACTTTGGATAAAAACTTAGGGTGCGGCCACAGGGTTATTTTGTCTTTAGAAAACTGTGCATAAGGGGTCTCTGCCATCAGAACCTACAACTCACCCAACCTCCTTGCAGATGTTAATGCCATAAAGAAAGCAGTTTTTGACACAGACGGGAGAAAAGAAGAAGTGGCCAGAGGCTCGAATGGCCCACAAGAGCTGCTGAGATAGTATTAAGGTCTCAAAAAGGAATCGGCTCTAAGTGGCAGGTGGAGACGAGTGACTCCTTTCAAGAACCTCGCTGACATGGGGTTTGAAAACACCAATCTTCCATCGATGGGCAGATGAAACGCCAAAATCGCTCCCATGTGCACTCTCAACGAACTAAGCACAAGACCAGAAGACTGAAGGTGTAACAGGTACTCCAAGATATCCTAGATACAAACCAGCTTCAGATTAACTCCCTGGGCTAGCGACCATATCAAGAACCACTTCCACTTGACCAAAGAGGTGGCTCAGTGGAGGGCTTCCTACTATTGAGTAAGACTTGCTGGACAGCCACCGAACATTGTTCCTCCTCCTCTTCATGTAACCATGCAACATCCATGTTGAGACATGCAGGAAGTTGAGTGTGGGATGCAAAACCTGACCATGGTGCTGAATAAGGAGGTCAGAATGAAGAACAAGAGATATGGAAGGCCAAACTGATGATGCAAGGAGGCTGGAGAACCAACACCGTCTTGGCTACCCTGGAGCAATGAGAATGAGCTTGACACAGTCCAATTTCAGCTTGAGAATGACCTACAGGATGATTGGAATTGGAGGAAAGGCATACAGGAGTGCTGATTTGCAGCTCAGGCGAAAAGCATTGGTCAAGGAGCCTGGACTGAGACCCCCCCAAGAGCAAAACAGCTGGTGAACAGGCAGATTGTTGGGATGCTCCGAAGTGCAAAAGTAGACTGCAGGGCACTGGGGTTCAGAGACCATTTATGATTAAAGGAGAAATTCCTACTGGAGTGATCCACCAGGTGATTCTGGATCCCAGTAAGTGATCGGCCACGGGGGGTAATGTTTTTCCCAGTGCAAAACTGTCAGAGCCTGATCACCTCCTGTCTGTTCATGTCATACACTGTGGTGGCATTGTTGGTAAGAATGTGCAATGCCGAGTCCCTGATGTGATCTCGAAGGGCCTGACAGTCATTGTAGATGGCACAAAGCTCCAGGACATAGATATGCAGAGAAGCTTCCTGTTTTGACTATAGGCCTTGAACTTTCAGCTTCCCCTCCCCTCGCATTCCCCAACCTATTAAGAAAGCATCGATGACAATCGTCCTGGTCGGTGGGGACTGAGTGAAAGGAAAGCCCTGGAACACGTTGCCCTGAACCATCCACCATTGTAAGGGGTCTAGGATCGGTGGAGGAAGTCGGACCAGTCTGCCCAAGGGATGACGGCTCAGATGATAGACCAACTTCAGCCACATCTGGAAAGGACACAGGTGCAGCCTGGCATACTGATCTACCTGCGTGCATGCAGGCATATCGCCTAGCAACCTCAGAGGTACTCAGGCTGTGGTTGAGGATTGAGACTGCAGCTCTAGACATAGGTGGTGAATCACCGAGAATTGCTTGGTTGGCAGAAAAGCTCTCTAACTCATCGTCTATCGGGGCCCCACTGAGCATAATTCTTTGAGTTGGAACCAATGTTGACTTCCACTGTTTAGGATGAGACCTAGGAGGCATGGTATGATTTATGTGATGTGGACAGGACAGAGGATTTCCTCTCTGGACTTGACCCTCAGTAAACAGTTGTCCAAATACAGGAAGACATGAATACCCCTCTTACACCGTCTTCCACTTGTGTTCCCCTTGTTATACACAGCTTACTGCTACTGCTGACTTCGGAAACTAATTCCAAATCCAGCTCCCACTGAAATCAAAGGGAGTCTTTTTAGTGACTACAAGACGACGTTGGATCAGTCCCTAATGCTGCAAAAATTTTTAGTTGTCCCTATAGGGCCAGCTCTAAGTAATGCAAACTTATGGATTTAGATAAGCCCAGGAAAAATGCAAAGTACAATTTCAAAAAGGAGAAAAATACTAAAACTCTAAACAAGACAACCATTTTCAATTTCCAATATCATGGTTGAAGATAACCCTCTGATTCAATAGATTTAAGACTTAGTCAAGCAGCAAAAAAGAAGAATCCAATTTCCACCCCTTTGAAAGATCAATATAATTTGTTATTAATCAATCATAAAAGTGCATGCAATGTGTTTAAAAGGGATTCAGATAACAGGTTTACAAAAAACACAACACGAAGGATTTTACGCTCTAGACTTTAAAAATTACACTGGCAATAAGAAAAAATAATTATTTGGGCATCACCCTGACGACAGATTGTGTGTTTAATGTAACTTCTCTCACAAGCATGGCATGATTTAACCAGTGCATATTAATCCCTTTCTAAAATAAACCTACAATTTAGCTACTACAAAAGAGATTTTTTTTCCCTTTTACAGTGTTCCAACTAGATGCAAAGAAAAAGAAAATTAAAAGAATGGTTGTGGAGTTTCAAGATCATTGAGAATAGGTAGTATTTTGATTTTATTATTTTAATTAGAAATTAAAGTCTAGGCAGCTAGTGGAGACTAGACAACCATGAAGAGGCCACAGAAAGGACTACAACCAACCAGCCACCAGGGATACAGCACGGCACAGACTTACCCAGAGCCTCAGCTGGCGGGAAGGTGCACATGATGAGAAATTGCAGGATGCAAAATTGATACAAAAAGGAAAATAAAAAAGAAGTCAAACTGGTATTCCGGCATTCCTAGTGTTTATACATCAATATCAGCTCCAGGATAAGAGAGTGAGTCACTTCAGATTACACTACTTTCACTTCTTCATGTGCTGGTATCAAGGAAAAACTGCTAGCGTTGATTTACAACAGCTCATCAATAAACAAACCTCCCATTACATGCCCAGCAGTTATATTTTAAAGGGAGTTTAACTTTAACCCCATTTAGTAATTTTTAAAATCAACATTGTTTAACTTACAGCAAGAACACAGTAGCTGATCCTTAAAGAAATTCTCAGATTCATTAAGTTAATAAACAAGAATGAAGTAAATGTCCTTTTGTCTAACTTTCCCTGTCCCTCTATTTAAAGCAACAGTGATACATATAACAGTAGTTCAAGTCCTTGCAATGCTGACATACTGCACTGATTGCTGCAGCATGCTCCAGGATACTTTCTGCTGCAGTTTTATAAGCTAAAGGTTGATGCAGTAAAAAATAATGCCAGAAGGCTGCTACTGCGAAGGGGAAACAATCCCTCTGCAAGTTGGGATTTTAAACATGATAAAAGGAAGGAGTAGCAAAACAAGATTTCTGGTCAATGATTTCCCTAACACCTTTATTTTCATTTTGTCCCCAGCAGAGCTTACATGATAGAGGTGTGAGAAATAACATGTTCCTAGGTGTCTTGTTTACACTACAATTTTCTCCTAAAGTTTCTAAAAGTTGTTACCTCCAATTTAGCAATAATCACTGTTCCAAGCCTGGTTGTACTGCAGTCAGCTCTATCTACATTCCCACTACTGGAGCCATAGGTGCCGACTCTGTGGGTGCTCCGGGGCTGGAGCACCCACAGGGAAAAATTAGCGGGTGCTTAGCACCCACCAGCAGTCAAACTCCCCCCACCTCCTCCTCCTCCCCCGAGCACACCGTGTCACTGCTCCTCCGCCTACCTCCCAGCGCTTCCTGCCCAACCGCCGCCAAACAGCTGTTTGGTGGCGCTTTGGACTTTCCGGCAGGGAGGGGGAGGAGCGGGGATGCGGCATGCTCAGGGGAGGAGGTGGAGAAGAGATGGGGCAGGGGCCAGGACTTGGGGGAAGGGGGGGAAGGGGGCGGGGCGAGGGCAGGGCAGGGACGGGGAAGGGACAGGGCAGGGTCGAGCACCCATCGGGCAAAGGGGAAGTCGGTGCCTATGGCTGGAGCTGCATGCACTGTGGTAGCACATGTGCTTACTTTAAGGGGGAAAATCCTAGTGTAGACACATTCTAAAACTGGACCTGATCAGAGGTCCTTTACCTGCACGCAACTCCAGTGAGAGTTGACGAGAGCTTTCCGTACTAAGGACTGCAAAATTGAGCTAAGAGATTTTAAACAAAATGCTAATCGATTTAAGTATTTATATGGCTGCCATCACTATAATATTGGCATGCAATTATTTATTTTCTCCCTCAGAAAAGGTGCCAGGTACATAATCATCCTTAATATTCTACAGCTGTGATAAAAATTCAGAAATTAAAATGTCAAAATCAACTGACAAAAGGAATCCTAAAAATGGGAGCATTTATCTTGTCTAACAAAAAAAAAGAGAATTTAAAGAGCTTCTAAAGCTACTTAATAAAAAGCAAATCTCATATATACATGTATACACAAAAATTCTGAAGAGCAAGTTCTCAAGAACTGCTGAGTAACTCAAAAGTACTGAGAATCGGTATCTAAAGTAAATACATTAGATTTGCTTTACCATTAGCCCTACATGTCATGAACTTAGACACTGGCTACTGATGGGATGAGAAATGTCCCCATTCAGATATATTAAGTGCAAGTAGTGCTCTAAAGGGACTTTATTGCGTAGTTGAGATCCAAAATGCAGGTTTTGTATAAGTTTTATAAAATTTATTGGGGGAGGGGAGAAGGGATTTTTGACTATTAATTGCTTCCGCTCCCCCAAAAGATTTATCTATCTGAAATTGCTTCAGATTTAATCATTTTCCCTTGCAGTGTTTGCAGCCCTTGGACTAACACAATGCTCCACAAAGACCCTGAAAGCAAAACCTACCAAACACAAATTAAGCAATAGTGAAATCTGAGTAGTCTAGCTAGATGTAATTAGATTTTATATTTTTTTCAATTATAACCTATGAGGTTATTCATGATTTTAGTTAATTTTTTTTAAAATATGATTTTTAGTTCAAATGTGCCTAACAAAGTTAACTCACCCCTGTCCCCCTCCCCCGAAATGTTTACACCTACAAAAATAGCTACAACAATTTACACCAGCTGGGGACCTGGTCCCAATTCATCACAACACTTGAAGTATACACCTCATTTTAAGCACATGCTTACATGATTTACTGAATCAGTTCCTATGCACACGGAGTACACAAAAAAGTGGGAAGGACTGATTTTTTTGGTGCCAAAGAGATCAATGTGAAAAAGGAGTGCAATTTAAAGATGGAACATGTAATTACATCCATTGGAAACAAAAAAATAAATGAAAAATGTAGATCAATTAAAACATATGCTTTTCCTATAGTCTTAATAAGTTTGTCATAAAGCAGCCACAAGAAACAACTGCAATGTACAAAAACAAAAAGATTCCCAAGAAAGTTGTAAAATCTCCATTTCCCTTTCCATAAAAGTCCTACCATTTTGCCAAATACCTTTTTGCAAACTCGGAAAAAGCAATCCTAAAATCATTCATTTAGTTTAGCGTTCTAGTGCTTCCCATTCATCTTAAAAGGAAACACATTTATCCCAATTAACACCACTGATTCCATAGGTATAATTTCTAATTACTGATCTCAAGAAAGTCCAAAGTTGAGTTTCCACATAGTCACATGGGATTGGAATATAGTCTACACAAAACAAAAAAAGATGGCCCAAATACATTTAACCCTCTTTGAATTCTAAGTGACGGGGATGAAGGATGCATTGTGTTGAGGCGGAAGATTATACTCAAATCTCTGGATCCAATGCTACCCATATAGTTTGTATCCAAAGCCAAGAGGGGTCTACTTTCCAATTCAGTTGTGGCAGAAATCTTGCTATGCAAAGCTAGCAAAATTCTGGCACCAAATCTTACCTTAAATTTAATCTGGATCCAGATCTCAGCACTGCCCCATTGACCCATCTTGGATCATAAGGTTTGTTAAAATATATTTGAGGAGTGGAAGGTGAAAGATTATCTTATTTGTTGTTTTATAGTTCTCCAAAGTGTGCTAGGAACATCACAGAAAACAAAAGGGATAAATTCCTGCTTGGAAAGGGTTTAATTTTAATGAGGAATGTAACAGACAAATGAGTTTATGACTAACAGGAAGTGGGAGGGGGGAAGAAACAGGTGATAGACACACTGGTATGAGTACATGGATACTCATTTGAAACTTACATGTGTCATGTCGTCAAGATTTTTGGATTTTAAAGTTAATACACTTACTTGTTAGTTCCCCGGCCCTCTAGAGATTGTGGTTCAAATCCTGCTTCTATCTAGAATGGAATTAGCTTAGTGTTGTCAATGTAGTGCCTGGTAGAAGCTTTGACAATTACCAAGCCCTACTTCAGTTTGTCACTACTAGAAGTTTCTGCTTATAAGACACTGCAGATTGATAGCAAGAATAATGCAGTCAGGACTGAGGCATATTAAGCAGATATTTAGAAGGAAGCATAAAAACAGTTTTGCCTTCATGATGCCTGCTTTTGGCTAGACACAGATTTTATTTTAAGGACAATGTCTTGATGCTTCAAGTATGGGGATCAGAAAGCAGGGGATAGGGAGAAGAGAAAGCACCTGACACTTATTTTCTTCTACACTTCATTGTTTTTTCCAATGTTAGAGGAAGTAGCTACTCTCCTCTCCATTGTGTGTGATATCCACTGGGCTGACAGACTCAGGAATTCATTTTTTTCACTTCTACATAAGCTTTAGTCTGTAGCTAGGTAGCTGTGTATCCATACTCAAAGTAGAGAGAGAGAGAGAGAAGGCACAAAGGTTTCCTAAGAAACATGGTGGACCCTGATTTCACTGTGTATTGGATTGGCTATTTGGCTGGCTTCCTTTGCTCTTCTAATTTCCAACCTCCCTTGCTGCTCCCTTTGCCATTAATCTTGTCCTCAATTCCTACCTTAAAGAAACTTTGGATTCTTCAAGACAGAGATGACTCAGGGAGCTGAAGTGTCACAAGAATGCATTGCACACCAGCATGGGTGATTCAGTAAGGAGTCTGACAGCATATCCCAAGGTGCCAACATTTAGAAAGGGTGACTGGATTTTTAAACCAGTACCTATTCACAGTATTACCACCATGGAATCTGTGTCACGATGGAGACACTAACGCAAATGGCCTTTTACTTTTCCCCTTTTAATCCTTTCACAAAATAAAATAAAAGACACCACATTGAGCTGATCTTCTTTTAGCCAGCTCTGGTTCCTTTAAAAAAATAAATAAATAAAGGCAACACGCTCCACTGCACACCCTCCTGTACATGGAGACAGGATAAGAGAACACACACATTAGTCACCTTGCTTAATGCATTTCTGGAAGATGCTCAGATACTATGGTGATGAGCCTGGTATAAGAAACTAGATAGGACAGCACTGAACATATCTCCATGCTCCAGCAGAGAAGGCATTAAGTGTTCCTTCTCTCCAGGGAATCTCTGCACCACTGAGTGTGCCGGCTGGCCTGGGAGAGCGCAAGGGATAACCCGCTAGGGGATAACCTCTGAGACAAAACTCATGTAAAGATGGTTCCATGGTCCCACTCTGGACACGTTCTCTGTAACTCTCCATCTGAAGGATGCCATGCACTGCAGGGTTGCTCATGGTATCCAATGAAGAAGAAAGGGGGACTGCAGGTGGTTGGGAGGGGAATAGCATACACTAGTTCGATAAAATTAAGACTGAAATCAGCCAATTTTTCAAACAAGGAGTAAACAAAGCTAAGAACCTAAACCGATGTTATGATTTGATATTGGATTCTTCCCCAGAAGAACTCCTGATACCAGCAAAGACTGCTGGCCCCACTGTGCTAATCCCCTATTTTGCAGTCTTTTGCTATTTTTTTTCCTTCCTCTCCATTCTTCCTTTAAATAGCTAGAAAAGCTTCAAGAGCAATTTATTTACTATGAAATAATTTAGTCATATGATCATCCATTAGAATACTTGTTCATAAACTCTGCTAACTCAGTGGTCAGAAAGGGAAGTTAGGGATGCCTTGGATAAAACATGAATTCATCTGAATCTCTGAGATGTAGAAAGTTAAGGAAACTCCACATCCCACCACTCACTTGGCTTGGCTCTACACTTCCAGGTTTCAGCCAGCATGGGAAGCATAAGTTCCAACAGGGGACCTGTCCAAAGCGTATTTCCGACCCAGCTGATATCAGAGAGCACAGGACCAGGAAGTAAGGAGAGCCTGGTCCTGCAAGGTTTCCAGTCCAGTTTTGCAAGCGTACGGAGGCGGTAGTAAGAATCTGAAACTTACGGGCTGGTGAGGTTTGGGCATCGCTCAGCAGAGCTCGGAACCTCACTTTGCAGTGTTACCACCATAGCTCTCTGACTTCAAGAAGGTGCAAATTTAAAATAAAGCACTGACAAGTCACCAATGGGGAACAAACCACTGTGAAAACCCACAGATTCTGCTACTAAACATTGTATCACTGGATGAGAGAAAGAGCTTGGGAATTTTGTTGGGGAGGAGGAGGAGGAGGAGGAGGAGGAAACTATTGTACTGCCTTTCTTTACCTCATCTTCTGGCTTTTTACTATTGCTAAGTGCACTCTCTGACAGCGACCTATACCAGCTTCCTACAGCTGTCATTTTATGAATCTTGTAACAAACAATGGGAAGTTTAGGAGATTATAGGTTGTAAAAGATGGGGGTGGAAAAGGGGGAACAGCATAATTTCCTGCTATAACTACTACAGAGCATTTGCATAATGGCTTTTCTATACTATTCCAAAGCTTCCAGGAAATTTTGCATGTATAACACAGCACAAGTCATACAACATTATCAGTTTCTTAACATGAAAAAAAACCACAAAAATATTCCATTTTAAAAACTCTCTCTGCTGATCAATTTTGTATATAGAGATTTTTCACACTCTTAAGGCATTTTAAAACAGACAGTAGCGTTTATGCTTTCTACTAGAACACCATGACAGGTACACATTAGATGTGACACTATATGGAATGATGGTTTCCACAGAACATCCTATAGCTAGGCAATTTTTGCCAATGAATCCTTCACAGAAGTATCTCAATGATAAAAGTATGGAGAAAGTTACCTTTCTTTGCTTTCTTCTGCAGTTTCAGCGTGTCTGACGACTTCTTTTTTATCTCTTGGCGGGCTTTTTTGTACTCTAAAAAACACAGTCTGTATATCAACACATTTGATACTTGGTTCAGTCTTTGGTTTTACAAAAAAGACTATGTTTTAAGACACTATAAATGTTCCCTAGACTAGAAATTTTAGCACAGCACACAGGGATATTCACTTTTAATCAGAGCAGCTTAAAAATCAGATTGACATTTTGTAGTGTCTGTAGCTTTGGTTTTGGGTGAAACAGTGCTCACAGGGTACACCTACACACACAGCACTGAATCCGAGAGCCTGGGTCAGCTGAATCAGGCTCGTGGAGCTTGTGCGGTGGGGCTAAAAATCGCAGTGGAGACATTCGGGCTTGGGCTGGCTCCCGGGCTTTCAGACACTTCCCCCTGGCAGAGCCTCAGAGCCCAGGCTCTAGCCTGAGTCCAAATGTCTACACTGGAATTTTATAGTAGACCGTCTGCACCCCATCAGCCTGAGTCAGCT
This sequence comes from Terrapene triunguis, assembly GCF_002925995.2. Lineage (NCBI taxonomy): Eukaryota > Metazoa > Chordata > Testudines > Emydidae > Terrapene > Terrapene triunguis. The sequence continues at coordinate 94,316,993 of NW_020664409.1, forward strand.
AACGCGAGCCAACCGCTCCTGTGCCATGCAGTGTACACGTACCCCCAATGGCCTTTTTTCCAAATAAACTAGGTCTTTACAGAAATATCAGTGAACACAACACAAAATGAGAGAACTAGCTTGATTCATGACTTATCCACTAATAGCAATGGAACACAGGAGGATTTTGACAGGCCTCTCAGAACATGTGTGTTCAAAAATTAGTATCCACTAACTGTAAAATAGAGAACATTATATTTACTATCCCCTTTGAAAGTCAGGGAAGGGATGTCATATCTAGAGCTAGGCAAAACTTTTTGGCTGAAACTCTTTTTGCAAAAAAAAAAAATGTAAAAGAAAATGCAGATTCTGGTTGACCGACACATTTCGTGAATGTGTGTCCATTTTGGAAAATTGTTTTGGTCCCAGGTATGCAATCTCTCATCTGTTTTAACAGCAATACCACCTTGCTCTTATATACTATTTTCCATCAGTAGATCTCAAAGGGGTTTATAGTGGAGGTCGGTATCATAATCCCAATTTTACAGATGGAAAAACTGAGGCATAGAAAAGGAAGTGACTTGCCCAACATCACCCAGCAGGACAGTGGCATGGCCAGCAATTGAACCGAGGTCTCCTGCACCCCATTCCAGTGCTCTATCCACTTGGCTGCACTGAGCCCCAACCTCCACTCTTCAGAGAGCCCCACATTTAGGAGCCTAGCTGATCCCTCCTGCCCACTGCTTCTCTCTGCTTAAATCTCCCCCAGGCACCTCTGTAGTTGCAAGGGTGAAGGATAGGATGGAAATTCTTTCAGAGACTGTTGATGCTTCTATTAGGCCACAACATCAACTGGGTGCTAAGAGGCACTTCCTCCCATAGGGACCACTGTGCAGCCTCCACAGGAGTCTCAACTGCTCAGTCCAACAAGCCCGGGTCGCTGCACAGCCACACAGGAGACCCTGATCTGAATGCTCAGAGCATTATTAGATCAGCAAGCATGATTTTGCTTTGTTCACGCAGACCCAAGGACTTGAATTTTAAAGGCTAACAGCAAAACATAAACAAGTTCAAACGGCTGTGTCGGAGGTCAACCGCCCCCAATGCAACGCCTCGTATGTCTGAAATTGTTTCCTGGCAACAGCCATGGCTCCAGCTGTGTGCAACTATCCCTCTCTCCCCACATTGTGCATTCTACGGGAGAGATCACCCCACCATGGAACAGCACTGCCACTCTCGCTCTGCCGAGTGGGAAGTTGGCTTCTCCTGCCCTCTAACAGATGGTTTTCCAAGTTCTCTTTGAATATTTCTCTCTTATATCCTATTGGATATAAACCAAAAAAAACCTGAATGCTTTACAAGACTACACGATATCTGGAGGGTGGTCTGGCTGAGACTTGCCTTAACCTTACAGGTAGTCTGCAATCCCAGGGCTGTCGAGTGGTGGGTGCCATACCCCCAGCAGAGTGCATGACAAGACATCACGCAGCAAGAGATTGCTGAGAAAAACACCATGCCAGACTTAAATTTACAAGAGAAGATTCACCTAGGTTTAGTAATATGCTGAAAACAGCTCATTACAGAGTTCATTTAGACCCTTCAGCACCTAGCTTCAAAATTAAGCCTGTAAAGCTTGAAGAATTAGCTAACTATATTTGCTAAGTAGTTTTTTCAAAAACTAATGAGGAAAATTAGTATAGATCTTAAGCAGGTGTAATATGGTTTCCCCAATACCCAGTAAAAGGGGAAGTGCCATGTTAGGAAGAAATCTTGTATTACAACCTTGTCCTATTATACTACAGTGTTCTTCCTCTATAACTACCTTTTGCATGGTCTTTATCCAGTTGATTGGCCACTTTCTTCCACTCTTCCATCTGTTCTTGAAGTGGGTTTATCAGACAGTCAATTAAAGCACTAATTTTGTTGAAAAAACACAAAGAGCAATCAAATCCTGCAGATGCCCTTATTTCTATATCCAGAGCCAAGGTCAATATTGGAGTATTTTACTCTGCTCCAACAGTTAATAGTGCCATGGAATGCAAATATCTAAACTTGAAAGTGTTTAAGTGCCTGCTATAGAATCAGGTGGTTAAATAGTTGTTACAACGTGACCCAAATTTCTCTGGTTGGATGAAAGCCAAAGATGACACACACAAAAAACACACATAACAGGACAACAAGAATTAGTGTGTAGAAGTTCAGGGGCAGCGTGGAATAGAATATAAACCAGAAGAGTGACCTGAAACAGGGACAATGTAAACAATTAGATTTTTCATTTGTCACATGCTTGCAGAAGTCAGTGTTTGCAGAATGCTCTAGATTGATGTCCTGAAGACTAATGGCTTCTATTTATCCAAAAAGATTGTACAAATATGTAATGCACACGCAGAGCACAAACAGCAGCAGTGTAAGCTTCTATATTCTGCCCCATCCATGTGCCCCAATCCTCATCAGTGGGGACCATGGTGCTGGGGTAATTCAGTTTCTATGCCCACTAAATTCCTGGCATCTCTGCTGAGAATGCTAAATAGGAGTTTCAATTGTGGTTGTGGATTCTGTGATATGGCATTGGGAACTGTCCATTAGGGAACTGGATTGAGACCAAACTCATTTAAAATAAGCTACTGACCAGCCAATTTTTGGTCACAGCTGACATGAACTGAATTCAAACCAGTAATTGAGAGATGACAGAACTACCCCCTTTTACCAATCTTCAGTCCCTCAAATTTACCCCATTTAAAAAAATGTATCTAGGTCAAAGAAATGGCAGGTCACAGTTTCCTCTTATCACTGGCAGAGTATGCACTTTACTTCTATGATAAAAGGTGTTGAAGTAAGCACACTGGCAGCTTTCTTCCTAACACACAACAAGATTGCGTTCTCCTCCCCCACCTCACTATTTTTACATTCTGTAGAAATCTACTGAAATGGGGTGCAGTGGAGGAGTTCTTCAGTTCATGTCAGTTTGCTCCCAAACTTTCTTGGCTGCAAGTTATTCACATTCCCATGCATTTGAGAAAACGGGGTGAAGTACTTGCATTTACTTTAACTCAGTGACAACACAGAAATTCTAAGCCCGGTCCCCAACACCATGAATTGACTGCTCACTGCTGAGCTACAGTAACTTTGAGGACAGGAATTTCCAGCATTTAAAGCAGCTTGAGCTGGCAAGTCCAACTCTCAGAATGAGCAGCTAAATCCCTGTTCCTCTCTATTTCTATAAAGTCCAATTTGTTGGGGGAGAGAAAAGAAAGCCTGTTCTTACTGACTAAGTCAGAGGTCAGCTGGAAGCCAACACTGGTAAACAGCTTAACGTGCTCCTGAATGAAAGGGGCTGTGTAACAATTATGTTTTGACTGTAGTCCAGTAGCCAGTGAAGAGTGATTCCCAAGCTTTGGGCCAGGCTGTGTAACTGCTCACCTTGAAAACTGCCTGAGTTTGGACTCTATACTTCTGTGTCTCATGCACATTCTCGTCAGGGCAGACCCAATTTCTCTGGTACCACCTGAAAACGAAATACAAAAGAGTTAAGGGACAGGGATCTCTCGGATGTGAAACTCTCACTGTGATGTAGAGGGAAGCTGAATTAAATATCACATTGTAAAATCAAGTCCCTAGTGTACTATTAACACAGCAGAACTACTAAACAATATTTGACATTTAGGAAAAGAGATTTATTGCTGATCACCAGAAGCCCAGAACTGGATTAACAAGAGGACAAAATAGTTTTCTCTCTAGAGACCTTAGCGTGCCAAGAATGTGTAGAGGATCAACATACTCTCAACATTTTACTTGGAAGGGATCCAAAAGGAGCACAAGAGCTGGGAGACCAGAGCTGGGTGTGTAGGAGGAAGAAGCAGGGTAAAGAGAGGAGAGAGAGAGTTGGGAGCAGTAACAAACACTGATCAGGTCAGTGTCTAGAGAGACACAGTAATCCAAAGTCTTGAAACAACATATCCAGGACTTTTGACTAATTTCCTTTTGCCAGATTCTTCACAGCCAATATTGCAAAGGTTTTGGTATTTAAAACACCCATTTCAGCACAGATTACGCTCTCTCTTCCCAAACCCAATCCTGTATATAGAACACAGATCGGTAGTCGTCATAGACCATGCATCTATCACTTCACAATATTGCCAGAAGATGGCACTGTTTATGTGCGCTACACTCCCAGTCACTCATTTCAGTGCCTCCAAATGAGAACGTCTCTTGACAGCAAATGATTAATTTTTAGGACTTTTTCTCCCCAAAGTATATTTTCTTTTAAAGCAAGCATTTGCCCGCTCTATAATTTAATTAAACAATCATCTCGGCCTTTTCTGTATTCAGTTAGCTTTTGTTTTGATAGCCAGATGGTTCTAGCTGTAGCATCTCAGCAAACTTCTACACAAAGTCCTAACTAATTTGTTAAAAATATTCACCAGGATTGTGTGAAACACCCATAACAGTTTTAAAATCTCAAGATGTAAAGTTTTTCATTTTGATTGTGATATTGATCTGATTTTGCAATATACTTTGAAATGTTGTGAGTTTTCCTAAAAACTAGACTGTTTAAGCAGAAAGTATTTATTTTCAAGTGAAAAGCTCAATATGGTCAATATTTCAATTTGAAAATCAATTTTTACATTTAAAAAAAATTGCCAAATGTCACGTTTTGATGTTAAAATTATTTTCACAAATAGCAAAATTTTGGGCCCACCAAATGACCCAGAATGAAATTGCAAATATTTTGCACAAAATGATGTGGGTTTTTATTTTTTGGCTCTTATTATGGCAGAAGCCTTTTATTTACCCTTTTGAACATGTTCAGAATTAAATTCCTTTAAAGAATTAATTTAAACTTCTTTATGTTCATTATTAAAGTTTTACTAACGTTTATAAGTATTAAGGTGCCGTAGTATAGCTAACAATTGTGCAAAAACAATGACTGAAGAAAGCTTGCAGACTTGAATGGGTCTTTACAGTGGAGGCAGATCAGTCTTCTCTCGTTAGTACTGCAGTTTCATACAAAAGTTGTTACTGCACATAGAGCCGGGTACCAAAAAGTGGAAAAGTCAGACCCCTTGTTTCCCACAGTGAAAAACTATGTCTGCTACTGACAGTATCTTTCTTGTCCCACATGCTCAGTATGGTCTTATTCTTCATTCCCCCTAACAGAGAACTACCAGGCCATTAAAAAACAAGCAAAGAACAGAACTTCTTGTCCTAATGGAAGCAGAACTCCTACTGGAGATTTCAAGGAAGGTCTCCTAAGAAATGAGTGCTAAAACTTTCTCCACTGTCATTTGTGGAGTAACTTATCATTCAAGATACAGTTAAATGCTGCATTATGCAAGAACTGGGGAAACTTGAACAGGAACACAAGTATTCTAGGGTTTTTATAGGTTAATATTTATGCTTCCCTAACCTTACACCATGAGAAAAGGAAGAGCCATTTAAGAACAGAAAATGGGGAACGTGTTTTGTAAAATGGGGAATAAGGGTCAGCTAAAATAAATAAGGGCACTAATAAAAACTGCCAGGTAGTACTATTATAACCCAAGTAGCAGTAACCAACCAACATAAATATGCACATTCAACACACAAGGATATACCCACAACAAAATTGTATGAAACAAGGTCTACATATTATTTCTGTTTATTAATAATAATAAAGCACATTTGCAGATTTTCAAAGTATTTACTATTAATTGCAACAAGCTCTTTCAGAGGTGTGAAAAAACTGGGTTTTTCCAGAAAACAACACTAGTTTTGGGATGGAGGGAGTGTTTGTTAAAAAAAAAAGCCCCCCCCCCCCAATCTTTTGAATTTCCATGTTCTTTGGAAGTATTTCTAGAATCACAGTATATATTTAAAAGGGTTTTTTTTTAATACCATAAACATTAGGTCTAAATTTCAATCTATGAATGAAAATTATCCTAAAAAGTTAAAAAAAGGGAAGTGATGAGCACATCTAAGTTTTTGTATGCCTGTTAGGAAACAAAGTCTAGAACTGTTATAGAAGCCTAGAAGGGAAGAAGAATGGGTAGAGGCAATGGTGACAAGGAGAAGCCGGACCAGCACATGAAATTAAATGTCAGTGAATATTAAAGAGAAGAGACTGGGAGAAGTTGTCAATGGTTAGCGCGAGGCTTAGTTTGTTAAAATCTTGCTGGGAGTGGGTAGGGCATCTGATAATATGATTGTGACGGGGCGGACCTGGCTCTGAGGGTCCCTGCTGGAGGCCTCGCAGCCCTGCCACACCCCGCCCCAGAAAAGGGCAGTGGAGAGGGTCGTCCAAGCTGCCTAGAGTGGCTGTATGGGACACAGTCAATCAGAAAGGGGCTGCAGGGAGCAGCCAATCAGGACCCAGCAGGGTAGTATAAGAAATGTTGCAGGGCCAGAGTGAGATCAGTTCCTTGCTAGAGCTGGAGGAGAGTGGACCATGTGCTTGGCTAGCTGAGGGAGCTACAGGACCTAGGACAGAGCAGTGCTGGCAGAGGCTGGGGGGGGACATGAAGGAGCCGGGCTGGCTGGTGGGACTCAACCAGGACAAGGCCCTGAGGTCAGGGTGAAGAATGTTCTCGGGCCATGGGCAAGTGGCCCAGGGAACTGTAGCACTGACACAGTTTATTTAAAAGGATGTGGCGGATGGCTGCTATCTATAGGGTCCCTGGACTGGGACCCAGAGTAGAGGGCGGGGCCGAGTCAGCCCCACCAGCCACTGGGAAAGTGGCCTGGACTTTAATGCACCCCAGAAGAGGAACTGAACTCTTTTAGTGGCCCAGATGAAGAGCTGAGGCCAGAAAGGCCCAGAGGGAGCAAAGACATTGCCTCCAGGGAGGGAGCTCTGGGGCACTGCTCCATACCAGAGGAGGGACAATTTGAGAGAGGCCAGAAGGGGCTGAAAGGCAGTTTGAACCAGGGTACTACAATAGACCCTGCTGGACTGATTGAGGAGTGAGCCCAGAGATAGGGCTGCAGATAAAGGGACCTGGGATGGGCCCCCTGTTGGATTTATATCCCGAATGGGGTTTGATTTATCTCACATACAGATTGAGTGTGACTTGGCCAGAGGGCTGGATCGCTGAAAACTCACCACAGAGCAGAGAGAAAGTGCAGACGCACACACTCTGCCAGGGGGGCGCTCGCGAAAGGTGAGTGCACCCCGTTACAATGATGCTGTATAATGTCAGTTAGCTTAATCTTATTTTTCTCTGTTCACAGTGTTGAATTCACCAAGCAATTTCTCATTCTAAATGGTAAATGTGAAACTTGATGATCAGTACCGCAAAATGAGTGGTTAATGTTTAAGTCATTTCCAACCAGCACACGAATGTATCTGACTCAGCTCGTTTAAAACCAAAGGAAGTGTTAGGAAACAAGTGACTGTCAAAAGTTGCTAAGTAACAAAAGAGGATTCATGCTCATGTTCTAAAGCACAAAGAATTGGTTTCTTCAGAACCTTCAAGATCAAATGTGCTACTGAATGTAAATGTATGCCTAAATGGAAGAGCAGAGGGACACTGAGTCTGATGATCCCAGAAACAAGACATTTGCAGTGCCACAGTCAGTATCAAAATATAGCTGCAAAGATTATTTAAGTCCCAGATCCAGACCTTTCAGTAGCTCATCATCATCTTCATTCCAGGGTAACAATGCTATGGAACCATTAAAAAAAAACAAAAAACAGTTGCATATAGCAACTTGCCATAAACAATTACAGTGCTGTTTGATGCAGACCGTGGTGATCTTTGTTGTATTCCTCAAAGCCTTCTCATTTGCAGGCTGCTGCCATCTCAACACAGCAGGCAGCTAATGGATACACAGTCAATCAGTCCATAGAGGGGTGCAGGTGGCAAGCATGCACTGAAAAAGCTGTTCTGTATGAGCAGGCTTCTGCTGCAGCAAAAAAACAAAAACAAACCTGGGGTTCATTCAAAGCATACTGCGACAACAAAGTCACTCTGCATTTCAAATTCCCATTTAAAAGCTAATGTTGTTGAAGTATAATTAAGTGTAGAAGACTGAATTGCTGGAAGAGACAATTGGATTTTTAATCTTGACACGCTTTTGATCAGAAAAGCCAGAAAACCACGTAAATGTCTGTAAATACCTATCCAAGTGAGAAGGCACGCTGCGTTTATAGGTTTCAGAGTGATAGCCGTGTTAGTCTGTATCAGCAAAAAGAACGAGGAGTACTTAGCACCTTAGAAACTAACATTTATTTGGACATAAGCTTTCGTGGGCTAAAACCCACGTCATCAGATGCATGGAGTAGAAAATACATACATACATACATACATACATACATACACACACACACACACAACATGAAAAGATGGGGGGTTGCCATACCAAATCTAACGAGACTAATCAATTAAGGTGGGCTATTAACAGCAGGAGAAAAAAAAATTTCGTAGTGGTAATCAGGATGGCCCATTTCAAACAGTTTTCAAGAAGGTGTGAGTAACAGTAGGGGGGAAATTAGCATGGGGAAATAGTTTTTAGTTTGTGTAATGACCCATCCACTTCCAGTCCTTATTCAAGCCTAATTTAATGGTGTCCAGTTTGCAAATTAATTCCAATTCTGCAGTTTCTTGTTGGAGTCTGTTTTTGACATTTTTTGTTGAAGAATTGCGACTTTTAGGTCTGTAATTGAGTGTCCAGGGAGGTTGAAGTGTTCTCCGACTGGTTTTTGAATGTTACAATTCTTGACATCTGATTTATATCCATTTATTCTTTTGTATAGAGACTGTCCAGTTTGGCCAATGTACATGGCAGAGGGGCATTGCTGGCACATGATGGCATATATCACATTGGTAGATGTGCAGGTGAACGAGCCCCTGATGGTGTGGCTGATGTTATTAGGTCCTATGATGGTGTCCCTTGAATAGATATGTGGACAGAGTTGGCAACGGGCTTTGTTGCAAGGATAGGTTCCTGGGTTAGTGTTTTTGTTGTGTGGTTGCTGGTATTTGCTTCAGGCTGGGGGGCTGTCTGTAAGCGAGGACTGGCCTATCTCCCGAGATCTGTGAGAGTGAGGGATCGTCCTTCAGGATAGGTTGTAGATCCTTGATGATGCGCTGGAGAGGTTTTAGTTGGGGGCTGAAGGTGACAGCTAGTGGCGTTCTGTTACTTTCTTTGTTGGGCCTGTCCTGTAGTAGGTGACTTCTGGGTACTCTTCGGCTCTGTCAATCTGTTTCTTCACTTCACCAGGTGGATACTGTAGTTTTAAGAACCTCAGCCATGCAGAACACAACGCGATCCACAGCCTCAGGAACTCTGACATCATAATCAAAATGGCTGACAAAGGAGGTGCTGTCGTCATCATGAATAGGTCGGAATATGAACAAGAGTCTGCTAGGCAGCTCTCTAACACTGCATTCTACAGGGCATTACCCTCTGATCCCACTGAGGGTTACCAAAAGAAACTACACCATCTGCTCAAGATGCTTAAAGATACTGGGATCGGCTGGTGGGACACTGCCCACATAGACTAGCACCAGGCAGAAGAAGGTCTCTTCAAGTCATAGGATCTTAGTAGAGCTGATCCAAAATTTTTGAATCTTCAGAATTGCTGAAGCTTGCTGTTGGTTTTGTTTTTGTTTTTAAACTAGCGTTAATTTTTAGCTTCCCCCAGAGGGTCATCACAGATGGGAAGGCAGTCCCATACTTTGGTTCAGCGTTACAGTAACTTAGTGTCTTGCCCATAGAATGAGATGTTAACGAACCATTTGGTTTGTTACAGAATTATGAAAGTTCACATGGCAATAAGTACTTCAGCCACTAACTAATCCACTAGGGAAACCCTCAGCATTATACATGGGAGTTTAGCCTCACAATAACATGAATGGAATGTGGGAGAAAGTTTGTGTATTAAATATACAGTACAAGTGGTGGAGTCTAGTGCTTAAGAGCACAAAGCAGGATTTTAAAATCCATATGGGAAAGTAGTTTCATATTCAAAATAAAAGTTTTAATGCAAGTATGCATGGACCCTGAAAAGTGAAGTCTACCTACAGTCAAGCACAGGCAGCTGCAGTGAAAAAGCTTTCCAGCACTAACTCATCCACCTTCCCCAACCATGACCCAGAGGGACCCACCTCTAAAAAGTGAGATGATAGTCTAATCTCTGTGCCTGTTCACTTCTTACCCACCAAGACTCTCTATGAGTGGCCAATTGCAAAGGGAAAACCTATTTACTGAAGAATGTCAGTTTGTTTCCCAGAAGCAAACGGAGCACCAGCGTTCAGCTGCTACCAAACCCAACTGGATAGAGCCAGACAAAAGGCTTTGCACTGCAGTACCATCCACTCCCATGCATTCCTGTAGCTTAGAAATTGAACCAATTTAAACTCCATTTTGTTTAAAAGCTGACACTTTGTCTCAAGTCCCAGCACTCTTCTATGACACTTACAGTCCCCTGAAGAGAAGAGATTATAATGGCATATTTGGCAGTTTCCTAGTAAAAGAGATGATAAAGTGTTAGAAGACCTGAGTTCCACTCCCTGCTCTATGACTCCTTGGGCAAGTTACCTAACTACCATGTCTCAGTTTCTCCGCCTATAAAATGTGGATAAAATTTATGTACCGTACAGGGCGCATTATAATGATTCATTAACATCCCTAAAATTCTCTGACCCTGTCTAAAGCAATATTCTACACGTGGAGAATGGCATTACTGCTATGCAATGGAACCTTTCATCAGTGTTTTTTTTTAAAAACTGTCAAATTTTATCAAATTAAAAAAAAGGGTAAAAGAAATAAATCAAAGATTCTGTGTTCTCAGAAATAAAATGCATGATTCACAACACACACATGCGTCCCAAAACCAAGCCTAAGACGACCAAAAACCTCTTCATTATAAACTAATTAAATGAAATGCTGTGTAATACTGCTACAAGGAGGCCACTGTAAAAGCTTAAATGGTTCTATTTCCGTGCCCATTTGTTATTCAACACCACAGAGGAATAAAAAGGAGTAGGGGATGGGGGCAGGGGGAGAGACAGACTAAATTGCTTGATTAGAATCATTCTGTTCTACTTAATGATCATACATCAATGAAATGATTATTTGATGAAACGTGCAGCTGTATAACTACAAGGCCTTCTGTATACTCAAAGCAGTTGGCTACAATCAGCCTCTTATCTCTTCTAGCCTTTAACTTCATTGTTGAGCAGGGTACAGAAGGTTAGCATGACAACTGTCTTTCAGGAAGTGACTTTAAGACTCCACTTAAGTGATTCCTTTTTATCTTCAAGGGCGAAGTCCAATTATGTCAGACACCCTTTTCCTTCCAAAAGGGAAGGGAGACCATGAAAAGAGGACATAATATTTTGCAATTTCAAAGTTATCAAGATGCTTCCATCTCAGAGCATAGATTAAAGAAGCAGCTGACTATAGGCTCGATTATTAAATACATTAAATACCAAGGCTGTGACAAGCTGACGAGCAGCAGGACATTCTCAGTTTATCACTCAACCCTTATTTAAACTCAAGCTGTTAAAACAGTAGCAAGTTTCCTTTATGGGTTACAAGCCACAGGCCCTGATCCCGCAAGCTGTTCATGTGGGGGGACACTTGTGCCCACATGCAGGCCCAGGAAAGTAAAGGATGGATTGATGGATCAGTGCCTCAGAGACTTGCCCATTGGGATTTCTTGGGCTATGTGGAGCCTAGCATGGCTGCAACCCTGTTTTCATGAAAACCAAACACTGTTACACTATTACAAACTTGTTTAAAACCATGCTATAAACTACCTTTTGGGGGAGGAAGGAGCTTTTATTTATTGCATTATTTAGGTTAGCACAGGTCTTCCCCCCCCCGAAAAGAATTGTTGGCAAAACAATTGAGTGTTGGGCAACTCCTAGCTGAACTGCACTTGGCAAACATTTCTAAACATTGTTTGCGCAAGGTGATAAAAAACTAAGCAATTTTCTGAGGTACTTAATTTTTAAAGTTTTCATTAACTTTTTTAAAAATTAGACCTCTTTGAAACAAGTGTGATTTTGCAATTGTTATACGGTCTAAACTCCCTCTTAACTATTTTCATTTAAATAAAAAAAAAAAAAACCCCACAATTGTGACAAGCCAAAGTCATGCACTACAAAGCCATGCAATTGGCAACACAGAATAGATGAAGTGTAATATTCAGTACTACAGCCTATTTGAAAAAGTACTGGATAATGTATTTAAATAGGCTTGGATATGAACATGACTGAAAATTTGCCCAGGCTATGGGATTCTGTTCCCAGCTTGGCTGAGAAAGAAGTATGCTAAATAACTATTTTCTCTGTAACTAAGGATGCCAAAGTCTTTGCAGATACAAATCAGAGGAAAACTGCCTCAGAGATGCAGATTCTCGTTGAAGGAAAAGCTGCATCTGTGCTATTTGTGTCAATGGTTCTAAGGCTTTGTTTAAAATGGAAAGGGTCTAGCTATACATGTATAGTTATACCAGCAAACCCTCTAGTGGCGATGCAGCTTATACTAGCAAAAGGGCTTCTTTTTGACAGTATAGCTTATATCAGTTCCCCTGAATAAAATAAACTATACTGACATAAGTGCTTGAACCATATGGCTTTTGCCAATATAGTTATGTCAGTCAGGGGTGAGATATTTCATACTCCTTACCAACGTATCTGTGCTGGCAAAACTTTTAAGATGTGGACCAGACCTGATAATTAATGAATGTAAATGATGGAGCTCAGTAAGATACAGAGGCGCAGACTATTCCTGAAGAGCAACAAAACTCTGCCCTCTGAGGATCTCCAAACAAGGTTTGGGAATTTAAAAACAAAACCCACAAAAACAAAATAAAACCCCTCAATCTGAGAAAACACGTAAATGGTTTCAGTCCAAATCCATTAGTTAATATCTGTATTCAAAATGTTCCATTTGGAATATAATGTTTGGTTAGGTCTTTTACGTCCATATACAGTGGGTGCACTTAGTGCAATACTTGATTGAGTTTAGGAAATGGGAAGAGCATGCAAATACACAAGTGTTCACTGGGCTATGCCAGATAACTGGGCACCAGAACGCTCTGTGACACCCTATATATATTAAGGGTTAGATGAAACTGATGGCATATACAGGACATCACTGCTACTGGAATTCTGTTTGATATTCATATGGAAGGGTGAGTTGGAACCAAACACAGCTAAATCTAACAGGTGCAAAAGGCAGAACAAAGAATTTGTCACTAAAGGCAACAGATACAACTGAGAGAACACACAGTGAGCAGTTCTGCAGAGTATGACAGTGCTATTTTTATACGGTCACTTTTCTGAGCAGAACAACTCTAGAGCATTTTCCTTGGCGGGGTACAAGGGAGGATGGTGGGGTAACAAAAGGAGGAAATTCACTAAATGCTATATTAAAGTTAACATAACATACTTTCCATGAAATTTCATAGGTCTTCATTCAACATACAGGAATACAGTACAAATGTTTAAATTAAAATGGCAAACACCAACCAATAACAACAATTAAATGCACAATTAAGCAGAACAGCCCAACAGGGCCCAATAAAGCATGTAGAGGAATGCTATGCTCCATTTCCAGGTATTCCATGATGTGCTTCATTTCCCACTTGTGAATGCCTTTCATTTTGCATTAGCGTTAACATTCTTTCACTGTGTTTAGTGTGGTATGACTGTCAGAACAAGTTTTCATTGCATTCCTAAATGCACACACTCCAAAGGCAGCTGCTGTGCATTCTGTGAAGCCAATTTTAAAAATCTGATCTCAACTGTACTTTGAATACCTGTGAACTCTATCTCCCAGGAATAATTCATTGTTGAAATTAGTTTGAACATGGATTGGTACAAAGAATTGAGCTTTAAAATTAACTGTCTTTTTCCACCACTTCTCTAGACAGCAATTTCTTAGGCAAAATTTGGAGAATTTATGAACTCCTTTAACCAAAAGACAACTAACACGAGTATTAAGTTTAAGTTGGATAACTGTACTACTAAAATGGTTACCTAGAGTCCATGAAACCTGCTAAGCTATTTTATCCAGTGCTATGTTCAAAGACCCATGCTGTGCTGTACAGCAGCACAGTATCCAAACATTTGGTCTGGCACTAATATTTTGCATTACTGCAACTACTTTCATCTCTAGCTTTCCCACATTTGTTACATATGGTAGTTATGCTTTTCCACAAATGGAGGGAGACCAGCACCACACAGCCTAACATCAGCTGGCTGTTTAAATCCAGTAGGCACAGGAATTTAGTACACAACACTGACATCAATGGAAAAAAGCAATACTCCACCTGTTATGAAAAACATAATGAGGACAATAGTCTGAACACACAAAAGCCAAGTGTCTTTGCTCTTCTGGCCACATAACTGCACTAAATGCTACAAACTCTGAAATAAACTAAATCTAATTAAAAAATTTGTCAATTTTGAATTTAAAAATGGTACTGTAGCATCTTTTCCCCCTCTGCCTATACGCACCAGTAGAGGACTATGCTTTTTACATTAATAAGCTTGCATACCCATTAACAGATTAATTTAGAGGTGGGAAATCTGATGAGGCCAGCCCTCGTTCTCCAAATAAATTTTTTGCAGGCTTGAGTTAACAGCTCAGCTGGCAAATGTACTGTTTACCCCAAAATTCTTTACCACAATCTAGATTGGCATGCTGAATTTAAAGCACCTCTGTTCAAAGCATGGAGCATAAAAGTGGGAATAGCTTCCTGAGATTTTCTTACTTTGCAAGTAAAACCTGCAAGTCTTACAAAAAATATCCTTCATTTAAAAAAGCTGTGCGTTGTTGTACTACATGGCAATTCTGGAGCAAAACAAGATGTTTAGGGTGTTCATTTACATGCAAATACCAAGCATAGCATATGCTCATGTCTCACTGCTGCAGAGCCATCAGTGAAGGCAGGCAAAAGGGAAGTAAAATGCATGGACAAGGCGGGAAATACCAATGCAGGATTTAGCACCATCTCACAAAATACAGCAAAATGTCTTTTTGATTCCTTCTTTCAGAAGATCCCCACAACTATGATGGAAACTTAAGAGCTCAGATTGTTAGACTGCACACAAATAACTTTGCTGTACAGTTGCTACTATGATATACACAAATTAAGCACAAACAAGTTTAAATTTTGGACAAGAAAGCTTAAAGACACTTTGTGCATTCCCTCACTGAAACTAATTGTAAAAAGCTCCAAGAACCCCACCCTTAGAGGTGACAGTTTTTTCCCTACCCACGGACACCAAGACAAGAAGCTAAAAGAAGGAAGGAAAGCGCACATGATGGGGGGGAAAAAAAGATTAATGGAGACTTAGCATGCCCTGCGATTCAAGACTTGAAAAGGAAGACAAGTTCCTCTGCACCCTATAAAGGACAGTGCCATCACCCCGTCTACTCTACAACTTTTAACAGTTTGTAATCAATCAAGCTTCTCTGGCTCTACACAAGAGTTCTGTCCACACACAATGCTGCTGCTGCTGCTGCTCTCTTAGTAAGTATGGCAGCTAGCAACATTCCCTTCCCTGCCAGCATGCGCGGCTGGTACATGGCTGTCTTCTTGTAACTCATTTGGCCCATTTCTTCTGCTGTGCAGATGGAACTATCTCCCCGCTCCCTTCACAAAGAGCACTTGTGTAACCGGTTTGGCTGGTTGTCCTTACTCCCCGCATTTTGTGCAGTGGAACATCTCAGAGTGCATTGCCCACTGCTGCTGTGTGCATGACTCCTAGGTGCTCGGTTCCCACCTCAGGCATTAGCTGCCCAAATTTATCGAGAATGACCTGAAAGACGTGGTGGTAAAGCAGCATGGTAGGTGTGGACAGAAACACAGTGGATGCTTGTTTGTATTGAGAAAAATGTTTTTATGTCAACACAACTGAACCACGTGTGTTAAACGGGTCAAATACCAGTGTCACAACCTAGTTACAGAGATTCTCTGGTGTACTTGAGAGGCTAAGCTCTTGGATAACACCAACATATCTGGACACAGATATTTTCTCCGTACTCCCTAAAGCACATCAAAATGCATTTTGCCCTGCTTTTCAAGGTTAAGTTGACATATGCCTAATGATATTGAGATCGGCATCTGGTCATCTGACTTTTTGGTACTGAGGTAAGTTCATGCAAACCTCACATCTTCTCAACCCTCATTGCCACGCCTTTGTTCAACTTTGCTCATCAGCCTTTGCTTAGGAAGGCATGGCTGGTTTATAAAATTGTCAGTTAAAGATGACAGGAAATGTCAGAGCAGGCAAAGGGGCTTTTGACCTAGGCTCTAAGTGCTCTGGTGCACATAATGTCAGCATCTAAATTGCAGGTTTCCAGGAAACTACTTGGAAAGATTCGCCTGCTATTTAGAATTTATTAACTATTCCCAGAGGAAGCACTTTGATTTAGCGCCATGTTCCCACATTAGTAGTGATGCTCTTGTATTATAAACTTCCCTTCCCCCCCCCCCATTCTCTCTCTCTCTCTCTCTCTCTCAACCATGAAGCAGGATTCAGTTCATTTCATTCAGCTGTTCCTCTGAAGACGGTCAACATGAGAAGCAGGCTACTCTCAGACAAAGAGCATGACCCAATTACAGACATTTTGTAAGTCTGACATTTGTAATGCTCTAATGGGATAGTAGGGAACAGTAACTCCCCCTGCAATGTCTTTTAGAGTGCATTTGTAATTTCCTGACTTTGTGGGAGACATGCCCTCTTATGGATGGACCACAGAGAGGTTAAGAGATCTACTACTACTGTGATCTCAAGTGGTGAAGACCTGTGTTTTGGAAGCTGAAGGACCTGGGTTCTAGTCTCAGATCCCCAGATCAAAGTATGATTCATTTAAAACTGTGTTTGTATGCAGCACATGAATGAGTTACAAATTATGGCCACGGGTGGGACAGAGGAGCCCAAGATGGAAGGTGCGGTCTTGAAGATCAGGAAAAACAGTCCATAGGACAAGAATGCAGCATCTCTGAAAGGGTGCGAGACGGAGGGAGATCAACCATAGCTACTGTCTCTCTACACTGTACGATTATCCCTGCCTTAAAGCATTATCAGCAATCTATTTTTTGTCAAGGACCAAATTTCTTGGTTAAGGTATAGTCGAGGTCCAGACTTCAGAGAAAACAATAAGAAGTAAATAAAAACATTTTGCAGTCTGTTCATTTTGCAGTCTGTTCAAATAAAAACATTTTGCTTCTGGTGGTCCAAATTTGGCCTACAGTCTGCTTATTGACTACCCTTTCTTTAAGGGGATCATGTGTCCCAATTAACACTATGCCCAAAATACCTGCATTATGGACACATCAATAAATGTGTCTTATACTTGACAGTAAATGTCAATGAACAACAATAAGAGATCAAATGAAACTTCTCACAAAAAAAAATCAAAGCTATACTAAGATCAGTGATCAAAGTTATTTTAGATCACATAAATTCAACCATAGGGAGCATGTTTGTTTTGTTTCCTTCTGTGTGGTCTGTCTCACACAGTTTTCCTACTAGATCTTAGGTTTTGGTTGATTTTTTAAATATGAAATTATGAATATGAATGGCAAAATATTAGCTTCTTTATACCTCAATTTCTCCAACTGTAAAATGGGAATAATGGAACTTAACCATCTTTATGAAATGCTTTGCTTTCTAAGCATGAATATTGCCACAAGTGCTAAAATGAATACAGCATGTTTAACATTCAAAAGCTCTTTCCCTTGCTTCAGCAAAATTTGTATCAGTTATCCATTAACTACAGGGCTGTTCTGCTGTA
This sequence comes from Terrapene triunguis, assembly GCF_002925995.2. Lineage (NCBI taxonomy): Eukaryota > Metazoa > Chordata > Testudines > Emydidae > Terrapene > Terrapene triunguis. The sequence continues at coordinate 94,334,711 of NW_020664409.1, forward strand.
ATTGCAGAGTTGTATCAATGATTTTCATCAAGTTTTGATACTTGTGAGACTTAAGTAGCATCCAGTTATTGAACTAGTATAAATAGTTTGTAATACTTAGTACCGGAAATGAGATATTGCACTATATGAGGGAATAGGAGGGTCAGAAAGTGTGGTGAACCTTAGAAATGTATGCTGTACGCAAAATATTCAAGTTGGTTATGCTCTGGTATGTACTGCATCTTATCAGTCTTAAGAGACATCCAATGGAATAGAAGTTTCACTGCTTTACTTCCTTGCACCCCACAAACCTGTTCACCACAATCAGTTTCCATTTGAAGCATCAATATCCAACAGCCAATCTCACCATCTGCAGCATGCAATGCCATTTACTTATGGAAAAATAGAGATCACTACTTGCAAAAGAGCAAAATAGTAGACAACAGAACTGTGATCAAATCTCTACTTCCCTCCTGTAAATAAAGCAGGGGTAGGCAACCTGTGGCACGCGTGCCGAAGGTGGCACGCGAGATGATTTTCAGTGGCACTCACACTGCCCGGGTCCTGGCCACCAGTCCGGGGGGCTCTGCATTTTAATTTAATTTTAAATGCAGCCTCTTAAACATTTTAAAAACCTTATTTACTTTACATACAACAATAGTTTAGTTATATATTATAGACTTATAGAAAGAGACTTTCTAAAAACATTAAAATGTATTACTGGCACGCGAAACCTTAAATCAGAGTGAATAAATGAAGGCTCGGCACACCACTTCTAAAAAGTTGCCGACCCCTGAAATAAAGGATCACTAGCTACTCCATTAAAGTACCGTAGCTAGGTCCCAGTTCTTCTGGTTAATTCTCTTACATACTATATGTGTATATTTCCGAATACAGAGAGAGATGAGGCTCAAAATCTCTCACTGCATATGCATTTTCAGCTTTGTACATAGTATTAGAGAGAAGGGGAGCTGAGATCAAGTGAGTATCATGCAGAAAAAGCCTTTAAAACATCAAAAACCTTAGAAAGCCTATACATTGTAAGATCTCGTCCCACTATACAGAACTAAAGCCACACCTTCCTAGGCTCCTGATGAACACTTCAACAGCCCAAATTTCTGGTTGTGATGTGGGCTCACAGTAACTGCAATGCAGCACTTGTGTGGTCTTTGATTATCTCAGAATTTGTCTTCTGAAGCTGCAACATTGCCACTCAATCTGAGAAACTCAAGGGCAAATCCTTAACAAAATAATTGGTGCAGTCAATCTGTCCAGCTGCAATCCATTCTAGATACAACTGCCTGCAACAGCATTAGCCTAGATTTCATAACAGTACGTTTAAGTAGGTAAAATAAATTATATAAAGAACTACTTCTTGATATAAGAATAAGGACAGAGTAATTAGATCTTGACCTAAGCAGCCACTCTATGGGTTACAAAAAACCTTTCCAAGGCACTCCTTTAGTCTCATTAATCTGCCATTTCCAAAAGGATCAGAAATCTGTGAAAAACTGCTTGCAGGAAAGATTGCAATAAAATGAGAGCAATGTTGGTAATTCAAAGAGAGAACAGGGATGCATGTGGGATAAATTCCATGTAATGCACTATTTTATTATCCAATAGCTATGGCAGAATCCTACACCGACAGAAATGAAAGCATAGAAAATTCTTAGGAGACTGATAAATTTCAGCACGCTAATGAACAACAGAACCAGACTGAAGGAACAGTGATCTACGTATTGCTCTACTTGATTTGTTTCAAGCAGGCAAACTAGGGGCACAGACACCACATGAAATTAAAGAGCGTGCCAAGTTCCAAACAGGAGCTGGGAGATAGGAGATTCCCCCTTTTACAGTGTTGGGATGGGTGGGTGCACATTAAGCGCTTAAAGAGGTGCCAGATTTGCAGCCATAAAATAAGTAGTGAGCAAGAAGCAGCAGTCCCAAGCTTCTCTTCCAATATGCCCCCTCTCTAAGCTTACCTATAACAATAGTAATGACCGCAATTTAATGCACTGGGAAGCCCCCTCCAGGACATTCTGTTCACCACAAGCAATGAATGAGAAGAATCTGATTTGAATGTAAAGCGCATGCACAAGGCCGTAGGATGTGGCTTCCTTTGAAGTTTCTCTGCCTTTTGCAAAAGGAAGAGCAAAACAAATCAGTTTGCAAAAGCAGCAGAGGGGTCCCATTAAGAGAAATGCCCCCCCTTTTACAAGATTCCATTTGACTTAGTTTAAATAGGTCAAAGAGCTCTCATTTTTTTTAAACGATGTGGGGTAGGATGAAAACATCAAAAAGGGATAAGACCTATCAGGCCATCGAGTTCATCTCACTGACAACACAGGGCTGTTCCCTGCACTACGTGTTTTAAGTGTCCCAAACGCAGTGCTTTGCACCAGTTGCACACTAATCTACAGCCTAACACATCTCATCATCAGGACGTTTTCATGATATTCATCCTAAAATTTCCCCCTCTTCACGTCACGCAGTCATCCCCTTGTTCTACTAAGTAATTCCTCTCCCTCCTTAGTGTTTACACCCTTCAAAGAGGCTTTTCTATATTTGGAGCCATAGCTACTATCATTGTTCTACTAAATCCCAACAAACACAATAGGAGAAAACGTAGAGGGAGTTGGCAAAGTTTCCTTCTGAGGGTGGAGGGGGAAGTGTGAGCAGTGGGCAAATCAAAATGTGCCATCATCGACCAAGTCAGCCGCATGCAGCTGATCCCTGGTCCGCCTGCATCCTGTGTTAGAGTGTACAGCTTAGCTGTCTGCAAGCTACGGACAACGTTTTGTTCTAGTTTCATGCGATCATTGTCCAATAACAGAGGTCACAGCAGCAAAGGAAGAAACCCATCGTTTACGTGCCAAACTGTCTCCAAAGCTTTGATTTCAAATCATAGAAAAAATTATTAAGGAAGCCGCCAAGCTTGAAACATGCCCCAGTGCTCTCCTAGCCAGCTCAGGGCAGCCAAGATTACTTCAAAAGAAAAATCATGCCCAGTCACTGACCCAGACTTTAAAACAGCCTAATTTGTGTACCGTGGGGAACACTTCCTGCCACAGAACACCTCTGTATAGAACACGCACAGTAACTTCCCTCAGAAGTCTTATTTTAATTGGGGCCACAAACCAATACCAACATTAAAAAATAATGACCTAATAACTGGATTTCTCAGCTGAAGATTTTGATGCTTTGCCACATGCTACAGGAGTGAATTTTCTGTCCTTTTATCTTTGGATTTTCCACCGTGAGAAGTCTACTCCAGACTAATAGTCAAGTATGACTCCACTAGGTTTGATGGCAGGATCGTTACTGTATTAGCAAATTCTCATGAATCATACCACTTATCCCAAATAAAAGAAGCAATAAACAAATGCAGCAACTTGATAGTAAAGGACCACACAGAATTATATTGGGTAGCCTTGATGGATCATCCACAGAGGAGAGTACACAATTCCACTCTACAGAAGATATGCAAGACAAGGTTTGACTCCCTGAGTTCTTCCCCCTCCAAATCCTTTAGGCAATCAATTAGAGGAGTATAGCAATGCAAGTTATATTCCAGATCTCCCTCCCTCCCCCCCGCTCTCTCCCACACACACACACACACACACACCTCTATGAAAAACATAATTAAAAAGCTGTCAAGAAGCTCCTGGTGGAAACAGAAAACCCTGTCCCCTAAGATATTTTTAGCCTAATGAGCAAGAAAGCTCTGCTAAATCCATTAGCCTGGACCAGATCAGCTGCGGGGGCTGGGAATCTGGCTCTGCTTTCACTGAGATCCACAGGAATAAAGTCAGAGCCGTAACTAAGCATTTTAGCGCCCAGGGTGAGCAAGCATATTTGTGTCCACTAGAGGTGATGCATGGAGGAGCATGAGGGGTCACAGTCCTCCTTCCCAGATTTCTGCTTTCCATTTAGCACACAGGTTTTCAAACTGTGGGGTGCGCCACCTGAGGGAGACATGCCTCACAGTTTGAAAACCGTCACCTCCTGCCAGAAGCCAGGGTACCTTGTTAAAAACTGCTACTGACAGATTTCTCTACCAGCAGCAGTTACTGACACCTATGGATGTTCTCTTTTGTTGCCCTGTCACAATTTGCTACTCTCACCTTTCCCATCCTCTGGTCCAGGAATAGCAAATTGAGACAGGGTGTCAACCATCCATCACAATTTGCTATCCCTAGATTAGAGAATGACAAATGTGAGCGGTAGCAAATTGTGATGGTGGTTGATACATACCCCTGGTGCACCCGCGCTCTAAATCAGTACAAGCACTCCTGGTGAGTACACTCATCCTGACACAAGGAGCCAAGTAGGCACATGCATAAGTGATGTACTCACTGCGGCGACTCTATGCTGACGTAACTTGAGTGAACCTAAATTTGTAGTGTAGATATGGCCTTACATATATGAACTGTTTGGGAGAGGTAACAGCAAAAGTATGAGGCTAGGCCAGGATACACTGAGGGTTTAGGCTCCTACTTTTGTGGATCCAAGCCTCCTGCACCCTAAAGGCTCAGGAACAAAAAGATACATAAAAAGAACCCAGTATCATTTATTTCTTTTTAAAAATTTCATGACTTAGGCTGCGGGTTTGTCACAGAAGTCACGGATTCTGTGACTTTCCGGGACCTCTGTGACTTCTGCAGTGGCTGGTGCAGCTTGTCCAGGGGCCACCTGAGCAGTTCAGGCAGCCCCTGGACCAGCCGCACCGGCCGCTGCTGGGGCAGTCTCAGGCCACCGCGCCTCCCTCTCCAAGCACCAGCAGGAGTCCTGGTGGCACGGGAGGGGGTGAGGACTCTGGGCGGCGCTTACCTCGGGGGAGCTCCCTGGAAATGGTGACATCCCTTGGCTCCTAGGCAGAGACGTGGCCAGGGGGCTCTCTGCGCTGCCACTGCCTGTAGGCACCACCCCCGCAGTTCCCATTGGCCACGGTTCCCAGCCAATGGGAGCTGCGGAGCCAGCTCTTGGGGCAGAGACAGCACACACAGCTGCTTGGCCACACCTCCAAGTCTGCCTAGGAGCTGAGGGATGTTGCCGCTTTTGAGGCAGCGTGGAGCCGGGCAGGGAGCCTGCCAGCCCCCCCCAGCCCCCCCCCCCTCAAAGTACCTGTGGCGCCCCCGGTCAGGGGTATATAGTACAAGTCATGGACAGGTCATGGGCCATGAATTTTTGTTTACTGCCCATGACTTTTACTAAAAATACCCATGACTAAAACAGTTTTATTCATGACTTTGGGGTATGTAACTCATGGTTTTTGAATTCTTGTGATTGTCAAACAATCTTGGGGTTGTAGATGTGTGTTCATTATGTTGTGAAGGCCAAAACTATAACTGGGTTAAAAAAAGAATTGGATAAGGTCAGAGATGAAACCCCATGCTCTGGGTGTCCATATTCCTAGCCTCTGCCTGCCTGAAGCTGGGAGTGGATGACAGGATCACTCGACTTCATTTCCTCTGAAGCACCTGGCACTGTCCACTGTCAGAAGACAAGATACTGGGCTTGATGGACCATTACTGACTCAGTCTGGCTGTTCTTACGCTCAGTAAAAATTACAACAGATGTTTGCCTTTGAGAGGATTTAATATGAGATAGTATACGGCCCTTAGTGAATATTTGGGAACCAAGTTCTGCACGCAAGCAGTGACATGCAAAAAAGCACGAAGGGCTGGATTGAGAGGCAAAATAACAGTTGAGAAAGGCAATCCCCACTGGTGGATCAAATGAAAATGAAGTTTTGACACCAGGCTAGGAAATCAGTCAGACTGGAAGTCACATGATCCAACAAAATAAACTTGTGCTATAGTAAAAACATAGAAAGTGCTATGCTAGAAACACAGATGTCATTGCTAAAACTACTAGCAACTATTTACTTATAAACATTTTCAATGATTATTTGCTATTAAAATATAAATTAAAGAGCACAATGACATCCATCTACTTAGTGTTGACAAAGGCAAATGATGAAGTGCTAAGAGTAATAAAAACATTTAAAAAACTAAACAATTAGAAGGAGCAAAACTCTATTTAAAATGGAATACCAGAAAGGGAAAGCAATTCAGGGAATCACAGCAGCAGATGAGACAAATCTGTGAACTGCTATGAGACTTTATGCAGACATATAAACTAGTAAGGGATTCTTTTAGGTACTCAGAATGTGACACACACAGTTTTGGGGGGTGTATGTATGTCACTGAATCAAGTCTCCTATACCACCTCAGTACTTTATAGGAGACAGAGAACAGCTGCCTTGTGCAGGCATTGGGATGCCTGTGCCTTTAAGAACAGAGCCTGGAAAGCGGGTGCTGAGTCGTACTGTTCCAAGGGAGGGGAAATAAAAAAGCTCTCCCCTCCCCCCATTTTTGTAAATGCTGCAGGTGGCTCAACCCATCACGATAACGGGTACCCCTCTGCACTTTCCTGTGCCAGGGTTTTCCCCTCTGCCACCATCCAGCAGCCCCTCACCCCTGGCTCCTACCCCTCTTCCCATCCTTGATTTTGCTCCTCAGCCGCTCTCCTGCCCCTGCCTCCAGCTGTTTGACACCCCCGCACAGTCAGTTTGCACCCCTGCTCAGACCCAGCCCATCCCCCCCCCACCGACTGGCTCCCTTTAACCGCTCTGAACAGCAGCAGATTTTAATTCCCAGTGAGGGCAGCAGCTTCAGCAGATGTTACTGAGCGTGCTCAGTCCATGAGAGCATGTTTAGCCCGAGCTAAGCAGCTCACTCAGCGACATGCCCACCTGCCGCCCTGGTCCTAGCGCCACAGGGAGAGCCTGTTTCAGCCAGGGTTACTGGGCCCGTAATCCTGCAGGGAGGGGGGCGCCGAGCACGCTGGGCTCCAGCAGATGCCCCACCCTAGTTACAGCCCTGAATAAAGTATTCCAAGGATTGGAGAGCTGTGTTTTATGTGGACTTAAAGTAAACCTCCACAGAAGAATGTCTCTAAAGTGGTTATGGGCTGGGGAAATGTGTGTTAAATCAGCGGATCAGGAGGCGTCAGTTTCACATACTCAAAGACTGTGCCTTGTATAAACAAGATCACTGGCTCCACAGCATGAGATGGAAGTAGTGATCAGCTGGAATCCTTCCTTTTTAAAGTGCTATTTCTCTGAAGCACCTCTCCTCACTTATCAGAGGGGTAGCCGTGTTAGTCTGGATCTGTAAAAAGCAACAGAGAGTCCTGTGGCACCTTTAAGACTAACAGATGTATTGGAGCATAAGCTTTCTTGGGTGAATACCCACTTCGTCAGATGCACCCACGAAAGCTTATGCTCCAATACATCTGTTAGTCTTAAAGGTGCCACAGGACTCTCTGTTGCTTTCTCCTCACTTACTGCAGGATGCCTTCAGACACAAACAAGTAAAACAATAAGACCATCCCAATTACCATGACTATGACCTTTCAATGTTTAACTACTGATCTATTCTTTGTGGCCAAGAAAAAACAGCAGGTGATTAGCTTCAATATGAGTCACTGTGTCCCTGTCGTGCAATAATTCAATTAGACACTTAACAATCTTCAATCTGGTTCAGGATCTGTCTTCTGCAGCCACACTCTCCCCCTGGCTGTGGTTTCATTGAACCTCACAAGTTAAGTAGGGCCAGGCCAGGTCAAAACTCAGGTACTATAGGCAATAGTGCCGATGGTTTAGTGAAGTCAGTGGCACTCAATCAGTGCCCTGGGATGGCACTTGGAGTCACTGTGAGCAGTGAGGTAATGCTAAGTTTTATAGTGCTGGAGCCCTCTCCCAACCTACCCTTTCCCACCTTACACCTGCCCCCTCCCTCCAATGCCTGCCCCCCACACTCTGCTCAAGTCGCCTCTCAGCATAGGCGGCTGGTGAAAATATTCTTAGGGGAGACGGGTGCAACTGTTGGTCTGGGCCCTGCTCTTTGGTGCATGCAGGGGTGGCTGTCTCTAGCCCAGCCTGGTGTGAAAGAGAGGACTGAGGGACTGGAGACCATGCCCGCCCCAAACCCACCCCATAGTAGCAGCTCCTGTCCCACAGAAATGGGCCCAGTTGCCTGCTCTGGCCTGTTGGCTCTCACCACTCAGAGAGTTGCTGTGGCAGGATCTTCTGAATAAGGGGGGGTGGGGGGAGGGAAGGGAAAGAAGACAGCCATATGACCACCCCAAGATGAGAGGGAAAAGGTCACCTGTCCTGCTTCAAAGCGAAAACGGGATGCAGATGCCAGGGCTAAAGGGCCCTGCAGGGTGTTCACGGGTGAGCCTCAGGGGACTGGAGAACTTGGGAAAGGGAGAGGAGAGCTGGTGCAGCCAGGAGTTGGGGGCAGTTGGGCTGATCTGTCCGGTAGATGGTCTTGCAGCCGAAGAGCCCTGGGGGAAGGAAGTAGTGGTGGAATAGTGGGAGAGGCGGGGTGAAGAGGGAGGAAGGGGGAAGGAAGTGTTTTAGGGATTGGTGGATGGGTAAGTACAAAGGGTTTAAGAGGTGGGTTTATTGGGGAAGGGGGCTGGAGGATGGTGAGCAGTAGTGGTGGAGGGTTTGGCAGGATGATGTTTTATGGGAGTGTTTTGGGGGGGTTGGGTGATGGGGTAGCTTTACTTGAAGAGATGGGGGTTGGTGTGGCTGGGTGAGGAGTTGAGGTTGTGGGGAGTTTGGGGGAGGAGGAGTGGGAAGGAGTTGGGGTGTGTTTATTTGGGGGTGGGGTATCAGGGGCCCGGATGGGTTTAAGCAGGGGCTGAGGGGAGGTGGGTGGGAGCAGGGTTATTTGGAAGTCTATAGCAGGGGTGGCGGGAGGGTTGGGAGAGCATTGTGTGGCGGTGCCAATGGCTGCAGCTGGCTGTGGCTGGCTCCCTCTGCAGCCCCTTCCCCCCTCCTCCCCTCTCTGGCCACTCCCTCCCTCACCGGCACCAGCCCCAGCTCCACTCAAAAGCACGGGGGGAGGAGGGGAATGGACTTGCCGCCACACCTGGGATGGGGCTGGCTCGCTGGGCACTGGCCACACCCAGGCTGGAGTCTGCCCACAGCACCATGCCCCCGGGGCCTTGCGCACTCACCTCACTGCCTGCTGCCAGGCTCTGGGAGCTCTCCCGGCTCATTCCTGCCTGGCAACCAGGCAGCTCAGGGACAAGCTGGCCCTAGCATCGCCGGAGGCAGGGCTTTGCCTGCTAAGCTGGGATGTGTACACAGGCAGCGGGGGTGCTTAGATCTGGGCGGGCTAGGCTCCCTTTAGCCCTACCACCTGCACCCCTTGGACCTATCCCACTGTAGTGTCTCCTGGGGCAACTGAGCAACACACATTTCAGAGAGGAGCACAAGCCTCTGAGGGAGTCAATGGGAGAGGGGCAGAGGGAGGGGGAAATTCTGAAGCGTCGGAGCTTTGCTCTAGCCTAGATTTCAGGTGCCAGAGCAATGCACCGGACCACTTTGGTAGAACCACTCCCATGATTTTGCAACTGCAGGTGGTGGGATTTTCAATTACATAAAACTGAGATGCTGACCTCCTCAGGTCACTGGTCTCATGGTGTTTTCTGCAAGGCCTAAGGCATTAACCTTGGTATCCTGGCAAACTCCAACTTGGGCAGTATATTCTGCCAGCCTAAACTGCTAACCTTCTGCAGTTTCAGTTTGCTACGTTATTCTTCATTTCCTGGCCTGAGCTGCTGCCCCCACTCCCAGAAATGGCTGTAATTCAGTGATGAATGAATCTACACATCCCTTCGCTCCCTTCACTGAATCTATTTTCCAGTTGGCTTGAGAGTGCACTAGGAAGCAGCTTGGGACTTGTTTCCCGGTATGGCAAGTAAGTGAAACCTTCAGCACAGTACGCAATGCACGACCTCATTTATGTTCAAACACTCTGAAATTTCAGAAGCTATGAGGGGAGGGAAGGTTCTGTGATGATGTGTTTATCTAAGGTGGAGGAGGGTCCTTGCAGTTAAGGCAATGGACCTAGACTCAGGAGACCTGGATTCTATTACAGGTTCTGTCACAGGCTTTCTACAGGACTTTGTGAAAAATCACTTCACTTCATTTCTGTGCTTCAGTTTCTTATGTGTAAAATGAGGATAATAATGCTACCTCTGCCCCACGCTTTGTCTATTTAGGCTGTAAATTCTTTGGGGCACCGACCATCTCTTACTATGCATTTATTCAGCATAAGGAGACTCAATACTGTAATGCAAACTAAATAACTACAAAGGTGTTCATCCCATTTAAATATGCAACTGTGGAGTTCTGATTCCCCCTCCACTCTGACAATTTAGTTACTGAAGACTTTGAATTGATGGCAAATGGCTGAAATTTCTAGCCCACAGATCTAATGGTTTGGCAGATCAACACTGAATCCAAACGCCTAGCTTTTCCAATCACAAAACCACTGAAGTAGCACAGTGCAGACCACCACATCTGCCTGAAATCCCAGGCTTTAATCTAAATCGGGGTAGGCAACCTATGGCACGGGTGCCGAAGGCGGCACGTGAGCTGATTTTCAGTGGCACTCACACTGCCCGGGTCCTGGTCACCGGTCCGGGGGGCTCTGCATTTTAATTTAATTTTAAATGAAGCTTCTTAAACATTTTAAAAACCTTATTTACTTTACATACAACAATAGTTTAGTTCTATATTATAGACTTATAGAAAGAGACTTTCTAAAAATGTTAAAATGTATTACTGGCACGCGAAACCTTAAATTAGAGTTAATAAATGAAGACTCGGCACACCACTTCTGAAAGGTTGCCGACCCCTGATCTAAATCAATAGGAATCACCATTGGCCAGTGTCAAAGTCATGAAAGCACACCACAATTATACTGATATAGCAAAAAGGATACAACCTTTCCAGAGTAGACAAGCCCTTAGAATTTTGTAACAGAGGTTTTCCAAAGTTCAAAGGGTAAACACAGCCGTAACAGCTGCAAGAGAAAGGCTTGTGTGATGGATATCAAAATATCCAGTGAGAGGAAATGAAGATGGAGGACTCCTTTATCCCCTTCCTTTAAAAAAAAAAAAAAAAAAAACAAAAAAAAAAAACACAAGAAAACACAAACAGAAAAAGGGGGGGGGGGGGGAGGGCGGGGGAGGGCAGGAGGAATCGATCCATTCCACAAAGCAAGCAGACAGCTGACAGAAGAAAAAATGGGGTGAACAGTAATCCCATCACATCACCCATGTGACTAGAAAGCAGAAATTTGAGAGTCTGAAATAGCTCACCTTTGTTTTAAGGAAGAGCCTTAAATAGATTCTCTTTTCTACTGGGGTAGTCTTACTCTTGAGTATATACAGCAATACACACTCACTCTCCGAGTACTATAATAATCATCATCATCATCTCCATCAGTCCTTTTATGTTTATAAAATCACTTACAATTTTCAAACCTCTCACTGTTCCTACAAATAAATCCTAGCAACTCCAATTACAAGCAGATCAACAGGCCCAGGTCCTTCAAGGTGACCCAGAAAAGGTCGGGGGGAACTTTTTCTTCCTTGTAGGATTCCAATTCCCCCAAACACTAGCAAAGTTTGAGACAACAATTATAGCTGCTTCAGAGCCTAAAGAATCTGAGTGACAGACTTTTGGAGTCTTGTGCCAGAATGAGGCACCCCACAGCCACCATAGATGGAGGTTTGGAAAAGAATCCAAAGAAAACGTGCTAAGCAGCTGGTTTAGAAGAAGGAGGAAGAGACTGAACTGCTTTGCAGAGGGAAAGTTCACAATCTTCAACCACAACCCACTTCACAGAAGCATGGGAGAAGGGAACATCCCTCGCACCAGAATCTGGACTGATTACCTTTGAATTTAGGGGACACAACATTCTCAGTTGATAGTCTTCAGCTGTGGCAGTCAATTCTCTCAATGGTCTATCAGAGGCAAAAGTGCTAACCTGGAAGGCATAGTATATGGCCCCTGTTTTAGCCACAAAGTTTTGCAAAGCAGAGGGTGGTCAAGTTTATTCTAAGGAGTTGAGCCTGACTGACATTTAGCAGTGCTTCTCAAAGTCGGGCCGCCTCTTGTTCAGGGAAAGCCCCTGGCGGTCCGGGCCGATTTGTTTACCTGTCGCATCCACAGGTTCGACCGATCGCGGCTCCCACTGGCCGCGGTTCGCTGCTCCAGGCCAATGGGGGCTGCGGGAAGCGGCGCAGGCCGAGGGATGTGCTGGCTGCCCTTCCCGCAGCCCCCATTGGCCTGGAGCAGCGAACCGCAGCCAGTGGGAGCCGCGATCAGCCGAACCTGCGGACGCGGCAGGTAAACAAACCGGCCTGGACCGCCAGGGGCTTTCCCTGAACAAGCGGCGGACTGGCTTTGAGAAGCACTGCTTTAGTCAATTAGTTCTGTATTGACTAACATGAAACCTGGTAGTGAGTACATTTTATCAAATCAGAAATAACCCCCGCCCCCAAACCCACAATGACTCTTGTTTTAACTCAACAACTCAGAGGGACTGGGCAAAACCAGCTGCTTAACAGACACAGTGTTCTAATAAATGTTTAGTTCTGCTAAGAGAACTTTAGAGCTACTTTACTACTGACTAGACGCACCATGCTTAATCTCCTTGCTGCATTTGGAAATTAGACCAGAGAGTTGATTTCCTAACCAATAATTAGCACAGGAGGTGGCAGAAGAGCAGTGAATAGGGCATATCAGCATACTGACAAGACCAGGGGTAGCCTAATAAAATAACCAAATTCTTCCTCTCTGGCTGGGACATCTGGGTTATGTCTACACTGCAATAAAAAACCCATGGCTGGCTTGTGCCAGCTTACTCAGGTTCACAGGGCTATAACAATAGCAGAGTAGATGTTCGGGCTCTGGGCTGGAGCCCAAACATCTACACTGCAATTTTGTACCCCCCCCCCCTCCACAGCCTGAGCCCAAGTCACAGAATCATAGAATATTAGTGTGGGAAGAGACCTCAGGAGGTCATCTAGTCCAATCCCCTGTTCAAAGCAGGACCAACACCAACTAACTCAGCTGACATGGGCCAGCCGTGGGTGTTTTATTGCAGTGTAGACATACCCCCGATCACTTCATGGAGGCTGGAAAGAAGAAGAAATCATAAAATTAAGAGGGATACGCGTTTTGAAACCCTAAGTACTCCAGAGACGGGCTTGGGCACGTTCATTAGCTTTGATATTTTTCTTCCTCTCCATTTCAGGACTTTATGTTGCCAAAAGGGTAGGTGGCGGACAGACCACGACAGGATGTTCCAACGTGTTGCTATGGTTACTGTATCAGTACATGACATATTGGCAGACAAAGTACTCCCCTCATTGGTAACTTTTTGCCTCCCTACCCATCATGAGTCAAGAAATATGTTCCTATCTTCAATAACTCACGACAACACATTCAGCCTCAAAAGTCATCACCATGCAACTCTCTCTCATTTCAGGACAGATGGAATGACACCTGTAGCAGCACTAGCTATATTCAGAACCAACTGTCTTCACTGCACCTTTCATCCCAGCATCTCAGAATAGCATTAAACATTACATCTCATAACAGCCCTGTGAAGTAGGGAAATCTTCCCATTTTACAGATGGAAGGACAGTCTCGGAGGTTAAGTCTATGCTGCAATCACAGGGTGTGACCGCAACTCGAGCAGACACACCTGAGTCAGCTTTGCTCTATCTAGTTTGGGTCCTGGAGCAGCGTAGCGGCTGCACGGGCAGGCCACATGAGTAATTCCCCAGGGTTCTGAGCTGGGCTGTACAGCTGCAGATTCACTGCTCTGTTACCCGTGTTAGCTAGGGAACGTGTACTCAAGTTGCAGTCACACCCAGAGACTGAAGTACAGACATACCTCAAAGAGGCTGATTTGTTTATATCAGTGCTACTGCCCAGAGCTCCTTACTCCTAGTCTGGGCTCCAACCATGCACCACCTCTTTAGGAACTGCCTCCAAAATGACAAAAGTCAAAAGACTCAGGTGAGCCCTTTGATATGTACATGATTAAAATGGACTGTTTGATCATTTAAAACTGAAGTTTATTTGATAAGCAGCCTATAATCTGTGGTGCAGATGGACAAGACACTAGCATATATCTGGTTCAATTAAGTGTAGTACTTAAGCGCCACATTTATTTAACCCCAGACTGTAGTCGTTTGCATAGTATTTATTATTAGTAGGACCTGTCCACCCTCACACCTACACAACTCCCTTTTCTTCCTTGTTCCACATTATGCAGCAGGTACCAGAACTGGCAGGCAATATGATTCTCTCTTGATTTTCCCAAGGCAAAAGAAGCTGCAACACCACATGCAAGAGAGAATTTCCTGGTTAAAAACAACCTGATAATGTATTAAATCACGAGTGGGGTTTTTAAATAACCAAGTCGCTTCTTGTTCTTCAGCAGCCAATAAAAATGCACTGTTACCACTTCAGTAATAAACAACAGAAAGAGGTCCCCGCAGTGCCATTACTGCTCATCCCCTCAACCGCATGTCTACGTCCATTAGTGCGGATGGGAGTTACGTACATATATCCAAAGGAGACCAAACCTCAAAGTATGCTACACATGCACGTCAGAGCAGTACCTGCCTTTCAAAAGCCTTATACTATAACTGCCATAACTACGCCATCAAAAGCCATAGACTCATCTCGGGCCTAGACGTATAGCCCTCAGTCATACAAGTAGTCCATATGGGACTCCTCTTCTAAGTAACTGCTCACCAACATGAATAAGTGTTGCACAATGGGGTCAAATAGTGAGGACGATTTTGTAGTACTGTGCATGACAAGGGCTAGTTGCATTGCTATAGGCTGGTCGTGCAGGAAGTGCATGCACCTATAGTCCTTTAAGAACGTTTACTGGTATTCTGGTGGAAAGTGTGTTCAGAAAGGTAGCAGCAGTTTTAGAAGAGCTGTGAGGCATAATCAGAACTGGTCTCCTCCTGAAAGTTAAACAGGAAGGCCTGACCCATTCCCACTTTCATCCAGAACTGGGACAGGTTCTGTAGTATTCCTAACTGCCCCAATTTTGCTTACCTTGTGAATGGAAACAACTACCAAGATGCTTCCTGCTCCAACCTGTATATGTAGCACTGTTTGAGACAAGCTACCACAGATCTGACTTGGGTGGGGCACATCTGGCAGAGATTCTCCTGGGTGAGCCATGGTGGTTTTTGAAACAACCAAAGCCAAGAGTAAACCCAAGTGGCTTTAAAATACATATAACTTAGGCATAAGTAGCACCTGCACTGTGAAGATATCCTGTGTCACAATCACACTATCAGATATACACTTTCACACTGAAATGCTCAGCTCTGAAAATTCGCTTTTGGCTGGAGTACAGCATGCAAGTCCTTGCCTATGGAGTCTTATTTCTGGCCTCTCCCAACAGTTGCTTTCACCTAGAGCAGCCAATTTTAAGTAAATGGTGAGTAACAGCAAACGAGAAGTCCTGAATGCCAAGTTAATGGGCATGTGCAACAGCCAGGTTGACAAGATGACAACAAGCTGGAACCACTCCACAATGTCAGTCCACTAGGCCTTAACGCCCATGAGTCATGTCAGTGATCCAAGGATTATGGTAGTGATAAGAGTGGGTAATCTTACTGCCCAGCACTCTTTTTAATTAGAAACAAAGGGTCCTAACTCACAAGGTCAAGGCAAGCAAGGTAGGAGCTGGTGCTAATGCTACTGGTGTTATAATATGACACTGGATTGCAAACACCACAGGATCTTGTATACTTAAACCGACACCATACGCTGAAATAAATCACCTTTACGTGTTTATTAGAACTAAAAGGGCAGAGAGAAAATGTATTCTCCCTCCTCCACAACTCCATTTACTTTGTCCAGCTGACGCCATTTGACCAGTCATGATGGACAAAAAGGGTATGGTTTTTGGATCATGTGAGCTTGTTCATATTAACTTAATTGAGGTAACACGATTGACGCACACACTCTCTCTCTTCATCAAGACATGACCTTTGTACAGCCGGTTTCACACTTGGTCTGTGTAGTCAAAGTCCTGGTCATCCCAGAAAAGACTAGTGTTAATTATAAACAACACAGAGAAAGATATTAGGGTTACAAAGAGAATGTATATAAAAATAAAGGCAGGGTTTAAAATACTTTAACAAATTAGGCAAGTATTTAGGAGAACCCTTACAAGAGGCTGGTACTAACATGATGTGCACCTATCATCAACCTGATTGCTCTATGTTATATCCTATCTCACCCCCCACCCCCATTCTCCCTCCTCCCTTTGTCTCTTTAGACTGTAAACTCTGAGGCAAGAAGATATCCTAGGTCTTCATATGGCAGCTTGCATGAGGCCTCTGACTGGGGCCTTTGGGCACCGTTGCAATAAAGATTTGAAGGGTGGATACATTTGGAGGCTACTTTTTGAAATATTGGTGATTGTAGTGCTCCTGAAAGGTGCCAGATTGGCACCTCTGCAGAATTAAATCCTTTATTTAGCCACAAAACCCACACTACACAGACAGTGGCAGTGCACGCTTTCCCAAATCACTTTACAATATGCCTTATTCTTCATAAAGGTGGACTCAGAGCATCATTTCATCTGCCTAACCAAACCTCTAGCCTCTTTGCTAAGGCTTTCAGTGAGTGCTGAATTTGGTGCTGGTTTGCATGCTTTGGATCATCCACTAGGAACAACACCGTGGAACCAATACTCAGTCACTACCAATCTCGGTTTATTTGAACCGGCAACCTACAAGTAACAGGCTCTATATTTTACTACCAAGCTCCTAAAGCACCAATTTCCCAATGTATTAATGACTAAATGAACTAGAATTTAAGTATCGAGGGCAGCTGAAGTGAAGTTGAAATTGAGCTCAGTCTTAACAGAGAGAAAGATCTTAAGGACCTGCCCAACTCAAAGGCTGTGACCAGGACCAGGACACATATGTCCCATATGTATAAAATAAAGATTATCGTGGAAACAGTAACTAGGTTGCAATTGTAATACTGAAGTCTATATGCTACTTCATTGTGCCAAAAGGCCCTAGCTGAACTGGCTCACACAGGCGTACTATGTGATGCCAGAAAGGTTTCAAAAGTAAGTCATGGCTATGTCCTGGGAATATATTAGCACACACTGGGTGTTGTCCTTTGCGCATCACCAATGGTAACTCATTTCACAGTTGGTACTCCTGTTTGTAGAATTAAGATAGGGTGACCAGACAGCAAGTGTGAAAAATTGGGACGGGGTGGGGCGTAATAGGCACCTATATAAGACAAAGACCCAAATATCGGGACTGTCCCTATAAAATCAGGACATCTGGTCACCCTAAACTAAGATACGATGCATGTTTGCAAAGAACAAAGATGGCACAATGCACTATTGCTCCCAACAAGCTACAGAGTAACTTTGCCTTGATTTTTCCAGACAAACTGAAGCAGATCTTGTAAGAGAGGCCCAGAGCGGAAGGACTGCAGTCAGCACAGCCACTCTGCATTACGTGGCAAGGGGAGAAGAGTCATGTGGTACATTATCCTCATCACGTCCATTATGCCAAAGGTTGACAGAGTAGCCCAGCAGTTTCTGAGGCGATTATCACCTCTCAAAATCTCCAGGTCAGCAGCAACAACAGTTCAGGACTTTGGATGGAGTATGGGTAAAAAACGATAACGGGAATGAAAAAGCTAACATAAACCCCATTAACAAAGCTCTGCATGCTCCCATATCTAATATACGATGTGAGCAAGGAGAATGAAGAATCCTATGCCGAGGTGCTCAGGGGAAAAAATATATATACGTATGTAAAGTCATTAATCGCAATGCAAATCTGAGCGCGTTAGTCTCTTCTTTGTTTTCAGGGGCACTCAGACAGCTGCATATTGAAAATGAAAGTTACTACAAAACAAAAATGCAAATTTCAATAAATCATTAAGCTAAAGCTCTACATGTTTATCTACAAAAACAGACGTGCTTTTTTATCAACTGTTAAAATGTCTTGTAGATATTATGAAGATTAAAACTGATCACTGATGAGAGAGGTTTCTTTTTACTTCATATAAGAGGAGTAATTTGTTCTTTTGTATCACAAACAGAATTTTTTTGGGGGGAATATATGGAAAGTCATAAAGAAGAGACTGTAAACATAACCCTTAGCTGCTGCCATTGTGTTGACAGACAAATAGGCCCAGAACAAGTGAAGCTTTAAGTAGTGTTCATTAATAAGGCAGCTATGGGGAACCAATCTTATTGGCTTCGCTCCACTTCCTCCATTGATTCCTCCTGCCCCCATGTTTGCAACTGTAACATAGTGGCAATTCTTATGTACAGGTTTATTGAAAGTCCAATGTCTGGAAAACCCTGGTTAGAGTCTGCCAGTGCCAAATACATGTAGTAACTTGAACAAGGAAATAAGTCGGCTAATACACGCAGCCAGGACATTGCTCATAATGAAATCTCTTGACTTTGTCAGAGTAGCTTGGAAAGAATACGTCTGCATTGCTGAAGGTCTACACGTCAGTCTACAGGTGGCAAAGAAAGGAAAAAAGCCACGTTTATTCTATTCACAACATGCATGGTGCAGTGCTGCTACACAATACCTCCTTGAAAGCCCATTGACTGGGGGAAAGCACCAGGACTCATTCCTGAGAGTGACCCCAGAAGCTGCTGACATTTTCCCACACAGCTATACAATACAGACACAGACCTTTACCTCACTTCTCGGCACCTCAGCCCCATTCATAAGGATACAGGGGACCCCTGCAGCAACATGCATCACAGGTATTCTACCCACTTTTTTTCTAAAATCGCATTGAATACTCTGCTTTAGAACCACATTTCAGTGTATAAATAGTGAGTGTGGCAAAAAATTATCTCCCCACAGTGTCTGATAACCAAATAGCACTTATTTTATGGCAGAGGAATATCTCTATCCAGTTCAGATTCAATACACTTATCTAAAAAGAAAGTAAATATTAAAATAAAGGGTGGAGGGGGAATGGTAGGACAAGTTGCACCTGATTGCAATATTTATACACTGAAATCTATCAGAGTCCTGTACTAATACAATTGCTGCATTTCCAGATGGTATGGATGAGGAGGATTCAAGAATCACCTGGGACTTTCCAGTAGCTTGCTTTGTCTACAGAGTATGAGGCAGAATGTAAATGGATGTTGAATACAGCCTGGGAGGCTGGCTCTTTAAGACATAATTCGAAGCACACTCTTCTCTATTGAAGACTTTTGAATATATTAAACTACAAACAAATCTCTCTGTTTCTTTGTGCATGTAACTCAAACATCTCTGAAATGTTGAAGTACTGTACTGTTTACCCGATAAGGTCTGAAATTAGGCTGCAGCACATGACTAAGATTCACTGAAGTTCAACCCTGACTTATGTAAGAAGAGATGGAACTGGGGATTTAAAAAAAAAAAAAAATTAGACAAAGACTAGGGTCAGCAACATGCGGCCTGATATTTAACAACAGTAAACTGGAACGTTAATAGGGTATGCAGCCTTAAAACAGCTCAAGGCAACAGATGTGACATGATCCTTCTGACAGCTGTGACAAATTCGGTTTCATTTGCTTGAGAGCCAGCCATGTTCATTTAACTACAATTACTGGCGCACCATGATCCCCACCCCCAGAGAATGCATCCAGTCATCCATCCAGGCAGTGAAATAAAGCATCTTGTACAGATCAACATGTTTAAATCATTCCTCTGTAACCACAGCAAAATACTCAAATCTTCAAGACAGCCAAGTGGGTATGCATGTCTGCAGATTCCAGAGTTGTTTAGCAGATCCTCTATTTTTCAGCAAATAGGGAACAGTAAGACCCATTTTTAATGCTTTGAAATATTCACCCGTCCACTATGCATCTGGCTACTGAACACTGCATAAAAACCCAACAGTCCATACTCGCCTGTAAGATATATTCTGGTTTCTGACCTTGTATAATAACTGGAGTTCTTTGAGATGTTTGGTCCCTATGTGTACTCCACTCGAGGTGCTGCATGAGCCTAAAACCAGAAAATTTGTAATTAGCAGTGTCCGTTGTTCTGCACCTGCCCTCCTCTCCTCCTCATGCTCTGAGCTGAGGATGTTAGGGGCAGTGCAGACCAACTACCTCTCCAGTTCCTTTTGAACCCTGAATACCCACAGGATAAGGATCCACTGCAGAGGGGAAGGAGGGCAGGTGGTGGAATATACATGGGGGGCCACACAGCTTGAAGAACTCGTTACTGTACAAGCTAAGTAACCAGTCGTTCTTCAAGTAATGGTCCTTAGGTTTATTCCACTCGAGTTGACTCTCAATTAGTATTCATTGAGGAGGAAGGTGTGAGGAACCCTGCTGTACCACAGATTGGAGGACTGCTATGCCAAAGGAGACATCTGTAGAAAGTTGCACCAGGGCGTAATGTCTTGCAAATTTATGCACAGAGCCCCACATTGCTGCATTACAGAAGAGGAGCATCTCAAAGGGAAGCGTCCAATGCAGCCTGAGCTCTAGTCAAGTAGGCTCTTATACCGTGTGCAGGAGGGGCCACTACCAACTCATAGCAAAGCAGGTTGCATCCTGAAATCCATTTAGAAAAAGTCTCTATGGTGACTGCCACCAGGAAGGCAACCTTCATAGATAGATGAATGAAGGAACATGAGGCTAAAGGCTCAAATGGGAAATTTGTGCACATAGGACTAGATTAAGGTCCCATATCAGGACAGGTTTCCGCACTGGAAGAAAGATTTACAAGGCCCTTCAGAAACCTTACACTGTAGTCAGACAGGCGAAGACAAAATGTTGTCCACCAGAAGGTGAAATGCGCTAATAGCTGAGACACAACCCCAACATTTTCACAGAAAGGAGATAGTCCAGAATGGCAGAGATCTTGAGACCCTCTGGAGGTATCTGATGCCATATAGAGAATCTTTTCCATTTTTCTGAATAGCATTTTCTCACTGAGTTTTTACTGCTATTGCGAAGGATGGAATATACAGGCACTGAGCATGATCGCTCTAAGTTCGTCAGCCATCCAAATACCAAGCTGCCAGATGGACAGATTGGATCTTGCCTCTGTCCTGGGTCAATAGATCTGGAAAGAGCTGAATATGGATGCATGGATGCAAGCCCATCTGGAAGATACAAGTGAGCCAGGACTGCCTCAGACAGCTGGGAGCCATGAGGGTCACCATCATTTCGTCTTGTCTGATCCTCCTCAGGACTGGTGGTAAGAGAGGGATGGGCAGAGATCCGTACATTAGGGGTTATGACCATTGTATTCCAAATGTGTCCCCTCTGGAGTTGTGGCCCTGGAGCAGTAGGCAGGGCATTTTTTGTTTTCTTGAGATGTGAAGAGATCCCATGACGGGAATCCCCACTGCTAAAAGATGCTCTGCACCACTGAGTCATGGTCTCTGGAGAAGCATTTGCTGGGGCTGCCTGCCGGCGTCTTCTGCACCCTTGGAAAATGCTCTGCCAAGAGGTAATCTGGTGGCAGATGCATCAGTTCCAGACACTGACAGCCTCTATGCAAAGAAGGATGGACCTTGCCCCTCAGTTTGTTGATATAACAAACTACTGTCATGTTGTCCAACGTGACTTGAAATTGCCGGGTCCAGATCAGCAGCAGAAACCATCTGCAGGCTTCATGGACTGCACCCAGTTCCTAGTAGGTTTATGTGTAAGCTGGAATCCTGTTATGTTGAAGTACCTTGTGCTATATGTACATTCAGCCTAGCAGAGAGGCATCTATAATCAGTCTTTTTGTCGGAAGATGGAGTGGAAACAAAGGGAACTCCTATACACACTACACTCACCTGATGGAAAAACATGAAGGAAGTCAGAACTCTGTGGGGGATCTGTCCAAACTGTGCTCATTTGTGCATAGAGTATCCACAACCAAGCCTGTACACATTGAGATGAAGTCTTGCAAAAAGTACGACATGTACATGATCCCATGTGGCCCAGTAGCACAAAACAGGATCTTAGTGTTGTCCAAGGGCTCACTCAGAGCTGAATAATGAGATCTTTCATAGCTTGGAACCTGTTCTGAAATAGGTAGGCTTTGGCCCTGACCAAATTGAGGGTCAGTTCAATAAAGTCTATGGTCTGTGTGGGAGCTAAAGTGGACTTTTCTGCATTTACTTGGAGTCCTAATGATTATAGGAGTTGGAGCAGAGTCCAGTTGCCACTTGCACTTCTTGGTATGACTTTCCTGTGTGTGGTTGTCGAGGTAGGGGAACGCTCACATACCCCGACAATGCAGATGTGCTGCTACTGCTGAAAACATCTTCGCGGACACTTGTGGCACGGCTGAGAGGCCAAAGGGGAGCAGTCTGTACTGGTAATGGTCTAGGCCTACAGCAAACTGCAGGAATCGCCTGTGTGCAGGGTGGATATTTATGTTGAAATAGTGCCCTTCAAGTCAAGAACTGCAAACCAATCACCTTTGTTTAGCAGTGGGGCTATAGCTGCCAGGGTGATCATTCTGAAGTCACGTGGCAGATGAAAGGTTTTTTGGGGGGAAGGGAAGATGGACAAGAACTTTATCATACAGTAATGATTCCCAGAACCCATGTCTGATGTTATATGGCACCACACAGAGGAAAGGCCACCGAATGTTCCACGTGTATTCAGTCTGAGTAGGTCCATCTCAGACTGTGGGCAGTAGAAAGGAAGCAGTCAGTCCATGCCACCTCTAATATCCACAAGTTCAGAGCACAAGGAAGAGAAGGGTGCATGAGTGGAATACTCATAGGGACAATCACTCAAAGAAGAATCTTACTCTCTGATCAAACCCAAACCAGAGTACTCAATTTGGACACTAAATAGCTTCCATATATACCGTTATGGAATGGGAAAGTCTGCTGGAATTTAATCTATAGGATTTTAGAGTGATTTCTACCATGTTTCATCCCTACTATGTTCGCTAAAACTGATCCATAACGTCATTCTGAGATCTTTAGGGCCAAGTTCTGCCCTTGAACGTATGCCAACAGCTCCCACTGACTTCAGTGGGCACTGAGCATGGTTGATGAACGAGAGTTAAATTTCACCTCAAAGGGGGAATGACCTTGTTTTCCAGATTCACAGAAGGATTAGGTGCTTTAGTGTCCTCATAGTTATCCTCCCTAAACTACAGGCTCAAAACAGAAGAAAGTTTCATTCAATTGTAAATTCACCAGTGAAACAATTTTTCTTCAAAGAGCGTCTAAAAAAAAAAGCACTCACTGCTGATTGGCTTTAACGCTCCCAGATACACCTGTCTTGGTTTTAAATAATCAATTTAGCAACATCACAAAATGTTTCCAAATATCAACATCATTTGTGTTCAAAAACAATTTTATATAAATTCCAAAGCGTGACATGTAACAAATACATGCAATTTGTAGGGAAGAATTTGTTCTCTTAAATGCTGTTGTTCAGGCACCAGCTGTTCTTTCAAGCTATGGCCTGTAGTAACAGGTGGCTTATGTTTTTCTTTTCAAAAGAACATCCTAGTCCACAACTTCAATGGAACGCAAGAAACACACTGGCATATGTGTATTCCAAGGCAGAATTTGCTCTTTAGCAGGAGTCAGTCTCCCATCAACACATGGGGAGACTTACTGTACAGTACATATATAACGCCAACGGGATGCCATAAGTATGCCAAAAGAAGCCAGGAATCCTTACATGGCATTAGCTAATGGCTCAAACTTCCTGTTCATTCAGGACCACAAGAAAGATACTTTACTGGGCAGATATGTTCCTGAAAATAGTTGCCCTGATGAATAATGCGCCGAAACAATTTACAACTTTGAGAACAGGCAAGACGTTAAAAGAAAATGAAACCAGAAGGATAAGGAAAGCAAGTGACAGGGAAGGGAAAAACATACAGATGAACTTTTGATAATAAACTAAACAGCAATCAAAGGGCAAAAGGCCCTGAGCTAGTCAACTAAAACACTTTAGCTAATAATCAAAAATGGGTAAAAAGTAGGCAATGGCAAGGAATTCTACACATTTAAAAAATTAAATATTTTACAAGTGGAACTAAGTATGTCCGTGGCCTTACAGACTTACGCACATGCTTAACTGGATGAGCTGCAAGTAGTCCCATCGACATTAACAGGGATACTGACTGTGCATGGAGATAAACCATGTGCTTAAATCATTGTAGGATTCCAGCTTAGACATGAGCCAGTCACAACCCTTTATCCCCATTTCCCAGGTTCTTTGTATGTCTCCTAGTTTAAACTGCAAGCTCCACATGCCAGAGGCTGTTTTTGTTCATCTTCACAGTGCCTAGTACACTCTGGATGCGAGTGCAATACAAACAAATGAAGTTACTACCCCAAACCAATTCATACTGTCCATGTTCATATTTTAAAAACTATGTTCATTCCAAAACCAACAGCTTTTGAAAAGGTTATTCCCCTCCTCTTCTGCAGACAGAAAGGTTAAGCTCAACATCCACTGCATACATGTCTGCAACAACAGTACAAAGGACGGAGCTATAAAGTCCACAGCATTAAATACCTCTAGACTAAAGACAGCTTGTCACTGAGAATGCCACATTGCGAACGAACATACAACAAAACTTCCTGAACCCAACCCAGCTAACACCCTACCACAGCTTGCTTACTGGTCTGAATAAAGGCTCCACCAAAAACAATCCTCCAAAATGTGCGTTTACAAACAAAGCCTTGAACAGTAAATGTAAATTAAAAAATAATTTCTTCCTGTATTTTTATTGCGGGCATTAAAAAAAAGACTACAGACATCACCAATGGGTAAGCAGAGGCACAGACGTTAACTGACTTGCTCAAAGGCATAGTTAATCAATTGTTGAGATGGGAACAGAACCCAGGAGCCTTGGTCCCAGCTCCCTATTTTGACAAAAAGATCTTTCAACGTCCTAAGAAAATAGCTCTTTCCACACTAGTGGGATGGACATGATCTGATGTGTTTTATTTACAATTATTTGTGAAGCAGTTGAGTTTTACTGGAAAATAACCTGGAGACTATAGAGCACAAAAACTCAACAGCTCTGCAAGCAGTTGTTGGCCTGATTTTCTATCTACTCCTCCCCCCTAGTTTTAAATCATGAAGTCTCTCTTGCTGGAGTCTATTTGCAGACATTACTTTTCATGGCCAATACCTTTTCTCAGCAGCCAGCCAGCCATGCAACACACCTTAGTGCAGGGCTGCACAGACAGCATTTTCTAAATCTATTAATTGATGGGAAGTTATTATAAAGTTTAAGGTATTCAGTTCTATTTACTTGTCGACTAAGTCTACCTGGTTCTTAAACAGAAGAGGAAAATTTGTCATTAGGTTTTCCAAATTAAAATAAATAGAATTCTGTTTATTTTTAAATGGAAATAGAGCGAGAAAGAGGCGCTCTCTCTCAAAAAAAAAATCTACTTCCTACACCAAAAGCACTCTAACTCTTTGGGCATTTTTGAAGAAGTTATTCAGAGTGAGAAACAAATGCATCTTCCGCCCTTGGTATTTCTAATGAGGCTCCATCATCCCCAAGAGCCAAGGCAGAAGGAAAATGGGTCACATATCTAATTACCACTGTTGAAGCATGAAGCCAAAACATCCCTGAAATGTAATAGATTTTTAATAACTCCAGCTTCATTAGAATATCCCAGTCACCTATGTATTGCCAGCAGCTTAAGCGGAGTACTATAAAGCAAGAACGTATCAGACACCATGCTGTTTCACCATCAAGACAGGCAACACACTTGACAACGTCTAACCTGCCATTAATTGAGTAGTAAAATGAGTAGAAAAATCAACCTCATACAGACTGTTCTTTAATTTAATCAAAAACATCCTCCTCCATAAAAACAACCAACCTAGACATATCCAGGCACTAACCAAATCCAAAGAATTCCGTTTCTAAGCAAACAGCTGGACAGAAACCACTGCGGACTCCAACTTGTGTTTCACAGAATTTTTTTTTTTTAAAAAACTTGCATTTTTCATCAAGTTCATTACTTCCCTGTAACACAGTAAGGATTCCACAGCAAGTTCTTTGCCCAGCTGTTGACTTAATTCAGCCCTCATTCCCTCCCACACACAGATACCGCACCCTCATACACAAACTATTAGACACAGCCACGCATTTAGGCTTTGTCATAGGCAGATTATGTTTTTAAATGACAGGTGCATACACTGGCTGTACTGGGCAGTATACCTGTGATCAAGCTTATCAGGTAGAAGACGAAATCAGGAAGTCACATGGGGGAAAAAATCTCACTATCGGGCATGTTTATAGGACGCTAAGCTCGAAACAGGATGCAAGACCAGCAGCATGTCAGTTGGCCACACTTTCCACACCAATTTAATAGTCTGCTGTTTGTTCTTGCTTCCTAAACCTTGTTTTCATTTGGACCAGTGCGACCCCCCAGACTCCCGAGTCAAACCCAATTTCATGGATAGGTTCACATTACCTCCTGATGTGTAGCACCAGCATACCATTTGCTTTGGATGATATCAATGACAGTGAAGCTCTGGTGGGGTGTTTAAGAAAGCACCAACAGGGAGATCAGTCTCTCCAGCCAAAGAGCATGTGGCTATAACAGATTTCCACCACTCACCAAGTGGCTGGATAACAGTTAGAACTCTGCACACTATAATTCAATGCATCACAGCTACAGACAAGATGCAATACAAGCAAGTCACCACAACGTTTTAGAAATCAAACATCTTGCAGAGGAGACCTCCTATTTGATAGATCTGCAGATTTCTTTCTGTACATGTCAAACAGCACAGTTCTCATGCTACTCCATCAGCTTTTACATGAGAGAAGAGCATCGACGCTAGGCAAGGGGGGCACAAAACCAGAGTGAGATATTCATTCTGAATGGTACATCCGTGACTACGTTCCTGCCCTGCAGGCTAGCATGCCTTTTTGTGGGTTTCGCACGCCAGCACAGCAGCATTCACTGCACTGATTTCACATTTCTGTTATTAAATTGTGAGCTCTCCTTTTACAAAGTCCTCATGTACTACAGTGAGGACAAAGACACAAATCACATTTGAGTAAAACCCACAAAGTTACATTTACAGATAAGTCCCTTGATCAATCCAAGTAAAACATTAACATTAATACTTCAAATAAAAAGATATATATAAAAATGTCTTTTCTCGACTTAATATAGGAAAAGACAAAAACACAGTGGCAACAGGGTCTAATGCAGTGGTTCTCAAACTTTTGTACTGGTGACCCCTTTCACATAGCAAGCCTCTGAGTGCGACCTCCCCCCCCTATAAATTAAGAACATTTTTTAATATATTTAACACCATTAATAATGCTGGAGGCAAAGCGGGGTTTGGGGTAGCAGCTGACAACTCGCGACCCTCCATGTAATAACTTTGCGACTCCCTGAGGGGTCCCAACCCCCAGTTTGAGAACCCCTGGTCTAATGAGTTAAGCACAGTTTTGGCACCCAGGAATATATGGATCTAAGGACTGGTCTACACTCAAAAGTTTTACTGGCACAATTATTTTAGTTAGGGGTGCAGGTTTTTTGTTTTTTTTTAACCGAAATAGTTATACTACTACATCCCCTACTGTGGATGCAGTAATACAGATATAGAAGTGCCTTATATGGGCATAGCTTATAGATTCCTACACCAGAAGGGACAACTGTGATCATCTAGTCCAGGGGTAGGCAACCTATGGCACACGTGCCGAAGGCGGCACGCGAGCTGATTTTCAGTGGCACTCACACTGCCCAGGTCCTGGCCACCGGTCTGGGGTGCTCTGCATTTTAATTTAATTTTAAATGAAGCTTCTTAAACATTTTAAAAACCATATTTACTTTACATACAATAATAGTTTAGTTATATATTATAGATTTATAGAAAGAAACCTTCTAAAAATGTTAAAATGTATTACTGGCACGCGAAACCTTAAATTAGAGTGAATAAATGAAGACTCGGCACACCACTTCTGAAAGGTTGCCGACCCCTGATCTAGTCTGACCTCCTGTATAACACAGGCCATAGAACTTCCCCAAAATAATTTCTTTTGAACTAGAACTTAGCTTTAAAAAAAATGTCTTGATTTCGAAATTCCAAGAGATGGAGACTCTATCACGACCGTTGGTAAATGTTCCAAGGATTAATTACCCCCACCATTAAAAATGTACACCTTATTTCCAGTCTGAATTTGTTTAGCTTCAATTTCTAGCCATTGATCGTGTCACATCTTTTTTTGCTAGACCGAAGAGCCTATTATCAAATATTTGTTACCCATGTAGGTACTTGTAGATTGTAATCAAGTCATCCCTTAACCATTTGTTAAACTAAACAGATTGAGCTGTTTGAGCCTATCACTACAAGGCATGTTTTTTAAACACTGATTCATTCTCATGGCTCTTCTCTGAACCCTCTCCAACATCCTTCTTGAACTGTGGACACCAGAACTGGACACAATATTCCAGTAGTTGTCACACCCGTGCCAAATACAGAGGTAATATAACCTCCCTTCTCCTATTCAATATTCCCCTATTTATGAATTCATAGATTGTATTAGCCCTTTTGGTCAAAGCATCACACTGGGAACTCATGTTCAGCTGATTGTAAAAGATTTGGAGGTCATGGCTGATAGAATCACTGCTTCCCAGGACTGAGTCCCCCATTGTGTAAGGATGGCCTACATTCTCTGTTCTTAGATGTATACATTTACATTTAGCAATATTAAAACACATATTGTTTGTGTCCAGCTTACCGAGCAATCCAGAATGCTCTGCATCAGTGACCTGTCCTCTTCATATTTACCATTCTCCCAATCTTAGTCTCAGCTGCAAACCTCATCAGCGATGATTTTATATTCTCATTTCAGGTCAAGGTGTTAAATAGTGAAAGGCCAAAAACTGACCCTTGTGGAACACCCCCGCACAACGATGATTCCCCATTTACAATTACATTTTGGGACCTATCAGCTAGTTTTTAATCCACTGAATGTGTGCCATGTTTATTTTGTATCATTCTAGTTTCTAGCTTATTCCCTTTCCTTTACAGGAATAGCTATACAGATAAAACTGCATTCACACTAAGGGTTTGTACCACTTTAAGTATGCTGGTATAGTTAAAACAATACAACTTTCTGCTGCAGACAAGACAAAAGCATAAGCAGCAGCAAAGTAGTTAGCTACCTTGCTTTAGCGGACCTGGGGCCAGATTTTCTGAACAGCTCTGCTCCCATTCAGACACCAAAATATAGCTGAGATTTTCATAAATGCTCAGCATGTTGTGTAGTAAGCACTTACGAAAATCTGGCCACTTATCTAAGTACCTAAATGGGAGCAGAGCTCTTCTGAAAATCAGATTCCTACAGTGCACTTCCACAGCACCTTCTATGCAAGGATCTACAAGTGTTAACCCTCTGAGCAGGATATTACCCCATATTATAGCTGGGAGCTGTGGCACACATTTTAAGGGTCTAACCCCATTCTTATCGATATCATCAGAAATATTCCCACTGACTTCAGTGGGCTCTGAATCAGGCCCTAAATGCCTTGCCCATGACCATACAGCAGTCGTGGCAGAGCCAGAAACCAGATCTCCTATCTCCTAGTCCAGTGCCTTAACCACATCATTCTCTCATTTACTGTGAAACAAAACTAGGGTAAATGAGGCTTTCAATGGAAAATGCAATGTGAATGGAAAGCAAGAGTGAAAGCAAGAGTAAAAGCCTCGTCAGCACATTTCATAGACTTTGTCTCTGTTTAATGAGGAGATAAACAGATAAACCTTTCAACCTACATATGGAGTATTTTTATTTAAAAAAAAACTACTCAAGCATACGGAACCCAATGACAAACAAAGGCAGAATAGAATGCATTTTCTGACAACGGCCTACATGTTAAGTGAAAAACGTCACAATTCTCATACAACAGGAAGAGGAAGTAGAGGGTTTCCCCATCTTCTGTGCCTGGTCAAATTTGTTTCCTCTAGTTATCTACTCCCATTCAAATACAGTAACTCCTTGCTTAATGTTGTAGTTATGTTCCTGAAAAATGCGACTTTAAGCGAAACAATGTTAAGTGAATCCAATTTCCCCATAAGAATTAATGTAAATGGGGGGGAGGGTTAGGTTCCAGGGAAAAATTTTTCACTAGACAAAGACTATATTTATATATATAAAAATGTACAGTATACGTTTTAAACAATTTAATAGTGTACACAGCAATGATGATTGTGAAGCTTCGTTGAGGTGGTGGAGTCAGAGGGTGGGATATTTCCCAGGGAATGCCTTACTGCTAAGTGATGAACTAGCACTCGGCTGAGCCCTCAGGGGTTAACATATTGTTGTTAATGTAGCCTCACTCTACAAGGCAGCATGAATGGAGGGAGGGGAGACAGCATGGCAGACAGAGACAGAGACACACACCCTGTGTGTGTCGGGGAGGGGGGGGAAGAGAGAGAGAGATGTGCATTGCCCCTTTAAGTAAGCTCACTGCACTCTAAGTACATTGCCTTTTTAAGTAGATCAGGCAGTTGAGACCGCAGCTGCTGCTAGCAAGCTCCCTCTGTCCTGAGCCCTGTTGTGTCCCATCCCTCCCGCTCTACAGAGATGGGGTAAGCAGGGGACAGGAGCACGGCAGAGGGGGACACCCTGACATTAGCCCCCCATTTCCCCCTCCCCCTCCACAGCAAGGAGGAGGCTCCCGGGAGCAGCTCCAAGGCAGAGGGCAGGAGCTGCACATGATGCAAGAGTCCATTGCAACCAGGTGCTCAATTTATATTGTTGATCATTCCTGAGTTCATGGCATAATCCCAGTTAAACAGAAAACTATTAGTGTAATTCCCGGAATATGACGAAATCTCAGTAAACACCAGGAACTAGAGGTAATGGTATTAGGCCTACCTTTTCCAAAGATCAGAGACTATTGCTCAATCATTTTAATCAATTCCCATCAACCAAGCCTCATCAGGCTAGGTTCCCAGCTGTAAATTCCATTTATCATTAAGCAACAACATAAATGCTTTATGGTAAGCAGACAATCCCCAAATAATCATAATAAAATACTAGGTTCTTTTTTAAAAAGTTGCCTCATCTCTATAGTTACACTTCCATGTGAACAGCAGTTTCAGATACAGTAACTCCTCACTTAACGTTGTAGTTATGTTCCTGAAAAATGCAACTTTAAGCGAAACGATATTAAGTGAATCCAATTTCCCCATAAGAATTAATGTAAATGGGGGGGTTAGGGTCCAGGGAATTTTTTTTCACCAGACAAAAAACTATTATATATATATATATATACACACACACACACACACACACACACACAGTATAAGTTTTAAACAATTTAATGTTGTACACAGCAATGATGATTGTGAAGCTTGGTTGAGGTGGTGAAGTTATAGGGTGGAAGAGGATGGGATATTTCGCAGGGAATGCCTTACTGCTAAATGATGAACTAGCACTCGGCTGAGTCCTTAAGGATTAACATATTGTTGTTAATGTAGCCTCAACTCTACAAAGCATCCCGAATGGAGGGAGGGGAGACAGCATGGCAGACAGAGACACACACCCTGTGTGTATGTGAGTGAGAGAGAGAGAGAGATGCG
Source organism: Terrapene triunguis (assembly GCF_002925995.2). Lineage (NCBI taxonomy): Eukaryota > Metazoa > Chordata > Testudines > Emydidae > Terrapene > Terrapene triunguis. Next base: position 94,366,174 of record NW_020664409.1, read on the forward strand.
CATTGCCCCTTTAAGTATGCTGACACCGTTCTAAGTACCTTGCCTTTAAAAAGATCAGGAAGTTGAGATAGCAGCTGCGGCCAGCAAGCTCTCTCCATCCTGAGCCCTGTCCTGTCCCCACCCTGCTCTATATGGAGAAGGGGTAAGCGGGGGGCAGAAGTAGGGGGGAGGGGGACACCCTGGCATTAGCTCCCCTCTTTCCCCCTCCCCTGCACAGCAAGCAGGAGGCTCCCAGGAGCAGCTCCAAGGCAGAGGGCAGGAGCCGCACATGGCAGTGGGGGGAGGGACGTCTGAACTGCCAGCAATTGCTAGCCTGCTGGGCGGCTGCTGCACAGGGAACTTAGGGGAGCGGGGAGCTGATAAGGGAGCTGATGAGGGGCTGCCAGTCCACCCTGGTTCCAAGCCCCCACCAGCCAGCTGCAACGGGCTGCTCTTCCTGCAAGCAGTGGACAAAGCAGGAGGCTGCCAAACAACATTATAAGGGAGCATTGTGCAACTTTAACCGAGCATGTTCCCTAATTGATCAGCAACGTACCAACGAAACAACATTAACCGGGACGACTTTAAGCGAGGAGTTACTGTACATTCATTTAGTTCACATTTTTGGTAGCGTTTACCAGGTTATTGTTTCAGTCATCATAGAAACTGAGAAAGGCACAGACTAGTAAGCCCTCTGTCCATTCCTGACCAACTCGGAAGTTCCCTATAGTGTATTCAAATATTTTGTCCAGGGTAGTCATGAATGATTCAAGTGACAAGATTGCTACCATTTCCTTTGACAGACTATTACACCAAAGAGAAGGGTAAAGAAATTCCCCTAAGTTTTATTTCATGCAATTCCTCTCCCTCCCTTTATATTTTGAATAGGTTAATATCCCAATTTACTGAAACCGTTGACTGATCAAACTCTGATCTAGAGCTTGTCTACTCAGGGGGCTAATGAGCTCTACAGGAGGGTGATTTCCAGCGTGCACTAAAGGTTCCCTAGCGTGCTTTAGATATCATACCCCCACAGTGTGCATTACCCTACTGTGTAGACAAGTCCCTAGATCAGTGATGAGCAACCTGCAGCCCGTCAGGGTAATCTGCTGGCGGGCCGTGAGACAGTTTGTTTACACTGACCGTCTGCAGGCCCGGCCGCAGGCACGGCCGCCCGCAGCTCCCAGTGGCCACGGTTCGCCGTTCCCAGCCACTTCCCACAGCTCCCATTGGCCTGGAACGGCGAACCGCAGCCACTGAGAGCTGCAGATCGCCGTGCCTGCGGACGATCAATGTAAACAAACTGTCTCGTGGCCGGCCAGTGGATTACCCTGATGGGCCACGTGCTGCCCACCACTGCCCTAGATTACTTGTTTTTCTTGTTAAATTTTTAAAGAGAAATTCAATAGTTTAACTATTTTAGAATAATTTTTATCTTCTTAACAGGCTATTTCCTCTAGTCCATAATATTCACTCTACACTCCCCCAGTAAAATAATTTGTAAATGTTCTAAAAGTGTGGGATTGAAGCAAAGAAGATTCCATGAGACATCCTACAACGCAAAATATCTACACGGATGGATGGTGAATTGCCAGCATTTGCTTCCAAGCAGATCATTTTCTTAGCCTATTGCTTTGACCACGTCACCCCTCTCTTTTCATCCCTCCACTGCTTCCCCCTTCTCTATCACATCAAACATAAGCTACTAGTCTTCACTTTCAAGGCCCTTCACTGCCCATTCCGTGCTACTTATCTCATATACTACAACAGTGTTTCTCAACCTTTTTGATACCAGAGACCAGCTTGCTGCCTTCCCATGCTGTGTCAGGAAGATCTCAAAGCGAGTGGTGCCGGTCCACGGACTGGCAATTGAGAAACACTGCACTACAGACATGTCGACTCCCGCCTTCGATCAGCCCATGATGCCAGCCTCCATCACCCATTTATTAAACTCTCCAACAGGCACCTTCGTGCTTTCTCCCATGCTGTCCCTTCACTTCATTATCCTCCTTCAAACTCTTTGCCAGGATGCCTACAAAAAACATTAACAGGCAGCTGGTGTACTAAGACCATTGCCTACCAGGATGACCAGCACTGTCTCATTGTTTCCTGGTGCTTTCCTGTCTGTCTCCATCTGTCGTAAGCTCTTTGGGATGGGGGCAGTGTTTTTGTTCTGTGTTTGTACAGCACCTAGCACAATGAGGGCCTGGCTCATAACCAAGGCTCCTAGGTGCTATCACAATACAAATAATAAATAAAATCAGAGCAAGCTCACATTTCCTTAAATACAAATCATCATCATCATCAAGTATCTCAAAAAGATTCCTAAAAATTACACTACCAAAAACATTCAAAGACGTCTTACTGTCCTGAAACTCTGATTTCTGTCTTTTTAAAAAAATTAGTGTCTCCTACGGATCGTAGCCTTCTACTATGGTATGTAAATGGCCCTCATCACCATAGTATCTGAGCACTGCACCATCTTTTGTGTATCTATCCTCACAACACCGCTGCAAGGTAGGGCATTGCCATTACCCTCACTGAACAGGTGGGGAATTGAGGCACAGAAAGTGAACTGATCTGAACCCAAGTCTCCCAAGTCCTAGGCTAGTCCTTTAACCACTGAAGGATGCTCTCTTTATCAGGACTATACCGCAGGGTGGACTGCAACATTTTAAAACTGCAACCACTTTTAAATAAGCAAACAACTTCAGAATGAAGGATTTAAGGAAAAGGTCTTCCCATATATGTCAACCCTGGCTCTGAATACAAAATACAAAAGAAGTAAGCCAACACAAACATTATACGAGACAAAACAGATCTAGGCAAGACCACCATTGTTTCTGTTTGGCATAACTGGTAACACCCTCGCCTTCGGGATGCTGAGCAGTGATTTCATTTCTGAAATTAGGATTCACTTACTGCATATCCTGCAGTACACAAAGCTGGGACAGTGAAGCACCTTTACATGAATGTAAAGGAATTTTCTTCTCCTTGTCTAGTGACTCTCCAGTTAGAAACTTTCCACAGCACTGTTTGAAACAATTCATGTCTTTATTTTCCCCCTACAATTTCCTATGGTACCCCTTCTGGAAATATGACAGACTAAATTACAGATTCTACCCGTGGACAACTCCTCAAGGGAAAAAAAAATACAATGTGCAACTTCAGTGATATGGACTGGTTTTGACATGACCTATAGGATTATCTATAATCCTGGTGTAACTAGACATGGTATTTCCAATGTTTGCTGTCTGGGAAAGAGAATTTAATGACAACCCCCACTTTACACATTCCCAAGGGGTGGGGAGAAGATTGGGGAAGGGATGATGTGTAAATATATTCAGTACCTATAATCTCCAGTGAAATGGTTACATATGTTTTTCTAGTTTACTGCAGAGGAAGCATAAAACGTTTTCATTAATAAGAAAAGAACAGGAGAATAATCCAGGTATCCTTGCCAATGTTTCCTCTCAATAAAACAAGTTTCAGCATCCACAACTTCACAGGGGCTATTTCCAAGCACTTAAAAATAGCTGGTCTATTTGTCCTCCTCCCCCTCCCTCTCCCCCACCCCCCCCCGCCACACACACACACACACAGTCAGGATTCAACTCTTTACTTCATAAAGCACTAAAATATCTCAAGTTAAAATGGTGCCATATCAAATCAAAATTATGTTCTAAACAGAATCTTGCAAAGTTGCCATGAAAATTTAATGGCCCAGACAAAAATCTACTCACCTGTCCTATACTATGATTGACAATGAAAAAAATCAAACTATATTCGACATGCTAAAAAAATTACCCATCCTGGGCAAGTAGCATTTTGCAAGGCTGTTCTACTGTTACGTTGGGCTGAAAGTCAAACATTAAACTCAGCCACTACAAAAAAAAGGGGAAAAAAATAATAAATAAGGCTGTGAATAGCCAAATCTTACAACTTTTTCAGAGGCCAAATGAGAATTTCCCCTTTCGATGGTGGAACCTCAGAGTAACCAAGGTTGCTCCACATGATGGATCATATCCTTCCTACACAGTCCAGTCTAATAATACATCAGCAAGTTAAATGAGGACAGCTTTTTCGAAAAATACCACCTCTAGGACTGCCTAAGGGACGAGACGGGGTAGACCAGTTTCCTAGGACTTGATACACTTACTTTTCTGGTTGAAAGGGACTGTCCTCCTAAGCCACCACCTGAACTCAAGGACTAGAATCTTGGCGTTCCCAGTGAGGGAGACCTGGCTGGACAGCTCTACATCTGTTGGTAGACCAGAGACATAGGTGCTAGAACTAGGGGTGCTGGGGCGGCTGCTGCTGCACGCCGTGGCGTGAAGTGATTTCCCATCATATAAAGGGTTTACAGATCGGTTCAATGGCTCTCAGTACCCCCACTATGCAAATTGTTCCAGCTCCCCTGACCAGAGATAGAGTTTGCTGACCACCATCACATAGTGAAAGGCCCCTCTGTAAACCCTAGCATTTCCTTGATTTGGGGGTTAGAAGTGGTGAAGTTTAAGCCATAGGTAGGCAACTACAGGGGTAGGTGGCTGTGATGGCTGCCCACCCAGGACAGGATCATTCACTGTATTGTTTAACATTCTATAAACGTGACCGGAGGACACTGCAAGAGGTGGATATGGAACTGACACACAAACAAACAGCCTTTAATCCAGGAATCCTTGAGAACATGCAAGCTCCAGAATGTGAACAAGACATTTTTGGACATAACTGTTTTCCAGGTTTTGCAAATGGTTCTGAAGCCACCTGTGCTGGACTGCCCCTCCTTAGCTGCCTGCCAGTCAGTTCCACACTATCTTCTTACGTGGCTGTTCTTGGTCACCGCTCTGTTTTCCTAAGATCTACTGAGACTCATTCTAATTTAGTCTGTAGAGAGGCAAGAAGTACAATGGCCCATACTGGAGCTCATTCGTTTTACCATTTCTTGACTTTGTATTCATAGTTGAAAGCAAAACGAGTCAGACATCTTGAGAAGTCACAAGACTGCTTGGCCTCAGGAGCAGAAGCACGTGGTTAGGCCTGTTGAGGCAACCACTCTGTATAGGAAGTTCCCATAGACTCCTGGCGTTTGCAGCCTCAAGGTCTCAGCCTTATATTTCAGTGTGGTTGTTGGACAGCTGGCATTAAGGTTTATATTAGTCTATCTATAAAAGAGTAAGATGCAAAAGGACAATAAAATCCATGTCTTGTGGGTAAAATCAGTGATACCCCAGAAGTAGCTACTACAAGGGAATTGATGCTTCAAGTATGAACAATTAAAAAACTAAACTTCTGAAAAGTTTAGCTATGTTGCTGTTGGAGGCTCTAATATTTCCTAGATACACATTAAGCTGTATCATTAATATGAAACTTGGTGCTGAGTTTATGGGACTCAAGCGTGTTGCATAGCAGGGTGCTTTTTAATGTTTCCAGCAGCCCCCAAAAAATTATAGAATACAAGCTCCTACCTATTTCACCTCTGATGAGATACCCAAGATACTAGAAAAACTCAGCATTCAAATCTTTGTACTTCCGCTGCAAGACTTGAAGTAGTGTATACACGTGCATGGACATACTTGAGATGCGCACAAAGAATTACTGGCAATATAAGCAGAAACAATTTTGAAGTTGCCCCATATTGGTGTTTCTGCCACCAAATTCCTGAATATTTTAAAACCCCATTGGAATGGAGCCAAGTTTCAGTTTTCACTCATCTAGCTGCTGCTGAACATGACACGTCTCACCCACCACCAGATACAGAAGCTTTACCTCCTGTAGCAAACGCCTTGCACCTTTGTTCCATTTCAGAAGTACTCCATTGGCAGATAAGCTACACAAGGAGTGCCAAAGTGTGAAGGAAGGAAAACTTTGGTATCTGTCACAAAACAGATCAATACATCAGGCAACTGCCCAGGACTGGTTTTCTCAGCAGTGTTTGGGATTTAACCCCCGTGCCTACTTACCATTGCCCATTTTTTATTCCATTGCAGTCTATTATTCCTACCGTCTTTCTTTATCCTAAGGTTATGCACAGTTTTTCATCATGACTTCCTAATGGGAAGTCTCAATTTCTGATAATCTGAGGAAACTTTTCTTCTTTGTCATACTGACTGCACAGTTGTTTCTTTGGATTTGTGCTTTGTATTGTCTCCTCCCGTTTCCACCTCTATTTCTAGTTACCAATTCTGTTTTTTTACCCCATCGTCTTTTGCAAACTGAATGTTTTAACCAATCCAGTTAAAGTGTCAACAACACAGTTTTTTCCTGGAGATAGCATCCTAAACTTGCTCCTGCAAACAACTGTCACACCAACTACCTAACCCATTAATATTAACTAAACAAGGAGATCGATTCCCATAAACTAAGACTTACTGGTGTTTCAGTGCCTAGTGGAAGTTTTATTGCCCCAGTTTACTGCCCTTTGACCACCAAAGTTTGAACAGATTGTTAATTGCACCTTTGCTGGAGAGCTGAGGTTCCTGTGGCTTAGCCCGGTCTTCTCTCTGCGTGTAAATATTGCCCTTTACTGATCTGCCCATAGAATGCAACTAAGAATTTTACCATCTCAAGAAACAAGCTGCCCTAAACACAGAGGTGCCATTTCAAATTAAAAGGCAGGTATTAGGGTAGCACTAAGTGAACATACAAACACACAATATATATTCATGATGGTAACAAATTACAGGTAAGTGCACTAGTAAGATCCATTAAATACAAGAAATAAATGAAACAAAAACAATAATTATATCACAGATTTGACTTATTTAAAAAGGAACACAACATAACTTTAAAAAAATCCACAATTTTTTTTGTTACCAATAGCTTAGATCGGGGTTCTCTCTTAGATCAGGGGTTTTCTTTCTGAGGCCCCCACAACATGCTATAAAAACTCGACAGCACGCCTGTTCCACAACAACTGTTTTTCTGCATATAAAAGCATAGGTGCTGGAACTAGGGGAGCTGAGGGTACAGCTGCACCCCCTGGCTTGAAGTGGTTTCCATCATACACAGGGTTTACAGTTTGGTTCAAGGGCTCCCAGCCCCCCACTATACAAATTGTTCCAGCTCCCCTGTATAAAAGCCAGGGATGGCATTGGGGGTAGCAAGCAGGGCAATTGCCCAGGGCCCCACGCCACAGGGGGCTCCACGAACCTAAGTTGCTCAGGATTCGGTTTCAGCCCCAGGTGGCAGAGCTCAGGGCACTGGGGCTTCAGCTTTCTGCTCTGGGCTCTAGTGAGTCTAATGCCAGCTCTGACTGGCGGACCCCCTGAAACCTGCTCAGGGCCCCCCAGGGGCCTCAGACCTCTGGTTAAGAACTGCTGACTTAGATGACCAGAACTAAAAAATGTTTTAAAGCCCTAATTGAACTTTTACCTTTTATGTTTTGAATTATTCTCAGCTTAAACAATGAAAGAATAAATGATTTTATGAAAACTGACTATAATTTCATCGTCTGGTTCAAATGCACTAGAGCAGTGGTTCTCAAACTATTGTACTGGTGACCCCTTTCACATAGCAAGCCTCTGAGTGCGACCCCCCCCCCCAATAAATTAAAAACACTTGTTTATATATTTAACACCATTATAAATGCTGGAGGCAAAGCAGGGGTGGAGGCTGACAGCTCGTGACCCCCCCATGTAGTAACCTCATGACCCCTGAGGAGTCCCGACCCCCAGATTGACAACCCCTGCACTATAATCTTTGGTTCAAAACATGTAGAGAAATGTTTAGATTAAAAACCCTTCACTGAAAATTAAGAAGCATCATAAAATATTTGCAATACCAGATTTTAGAAAATAAACGCTCTTTAAAAAACAATCCAAACTTTGTGCTTAAAAGTTGTGTACAATATACCTTCCAGTAATGTTCCTTTGAACACAATGGAAACAAGCAACTACAGAGCTCCCCTATGCACAGCATATCTACTGCATTACAAATGTTTTGTAAATGTGTATTCTCTTTATGTAATCTCACTTTAAAACGAGGGTCAAATCTGACCATACGTTTTAAATAATCAGCAACTTTTTAATTTATGGGGAGGCAAATATTAATCTCTCAGCATCCTGCTAGTAAGGTGTTAGATGGTAGCTGGCTACCATTTGAAGAAAATATCTGGTCGTGACTGATAACGTACAGTGAAAAAACTGATTTACAGATTAAATGTTTGGACGCTTCATAGGAGAACCTGATCATTGCAAAGCCAACTGTTAAATCTCCTCTTTAAAAAAAACCACACAAAGCCAGGATTAGGTAGCATTGCTCTACTAGAAGCTATTGAATGTAGTATTCATGCAGCTTCTGTGAGCAAAGTGGTCTACACAGCATAGCAAGGTCTTTCACAGAGGGCCGAACACTTTGCTGCTCTTGTAGGCTGAGTGCTGTGTGTGAGCCAACTTTAAGTTCAAATGGCATTTTGGGTTTAAGGACCACCTGAGAAGGTAATCAGCAGGCAGAATCTCAGCTTGGCTGCTCCCAGGAACTGAGAATGTAGCTGTGGAAGCTAAGGCTGGACACAACTGCCGCAATGAAATCAGGCAGGGAGAGGAAAACTCCCAGAGATTTGTATGAGTGGAAGATTGATTGTGACAGTGATGCAAAAGTGTCCTGACAGAAAATCACACACACACACACACAC
>NW_020664409.1:94374797-94381586 GCF_002925995.2 Terrapene triunguis
CACACACACACACACACACTTCAGAGATTCTGTAAGCCATACGCATTCCACACAAGGAACTCCTTGCATGCCTCCATTCCCCCCCTTCCCCCAGCTCCCTGTGAGACACCTTCCCCTGCCACTCTCCACCCCCCCACCCAGCCCATTTCAGGGACTTGCTGCAACAACTCTCATTGCAGAGGCTCTGTGTTTCCCCTATTCCTCATGTCAGGGACTCTGCGGGCCCATGTCGCCCTCCCCCTCATATCATTGCCCCTATTCTCCCCACCTATTCCAGGGACTATGTGTGCCCCCCTTTGCCCCTTCCACCCATACCAGGCTCCCCCATTCTCCCCACCATGCCAGGTACCCCCATGTCTCCCACCATTCTCATCTGTCTTTCTTTCTATGCTGGAGGGAATTCATTCAGGGGGTCACACTGAATTGGGATGATGGACAGAGTATTATATTATTATGCAGGAAGGTGTTAATAGTGGCCATCAACCTTTTTTTTTTTTTTTTTTTTTTACACCTATAGACAATTATAGAGACTAATGAAGCTGCCAGCTCTGCTAATGGGATGACAGCAGCTCTGTCTAGCCCCGAGAGCCCCCAAAATCCATAGATTTCTACCCACAGATGCTTAGAACACTCCCTGAATTTTGGAATTGATGGTATGTGGCATTCAAATATTATGGTGTTACATCCAAACAGAGATGAAGAAATTCCATCAAGTTGAATGTAAACCCACATCATACGTGGAGCGCCTTACTGGTGTAGGGATATCGGTATACTATACTAGCAAAGCCCTCCTCATTACATAGTAGACATATCCTGGCAAAGCTGTGCTGAGTGCCAGTACAGAAAAACCATCCCTCACAAGCGAAACAAGTTACATTGTTAAAAGCACAGCTTTGCTGGTTTAGCTGCATCTACCCTAGGGACTTCTGCCAGCACAGCTATGTTGGTCAGGGAGTACACCTCTTCTCTTCACAGCTCTGACCGACACAGACTCTACCGTCAGAATCTATAGTGTAGACTTGGCCTAAAACCTCGCTTCACTCAGCCAATTACATAGAGGTGATCTAGGCCTTGTCTATACTACACACTTGTCGACAAAAGTCAGCTTTTGTCCTCAAAACAATGAAGGGGTGATACACACTGAAATGCTCCTCCCACCGATGTCCCACCCTGCTAGGCTGACATAATAAAACCACCTCAACAAGAAGCGTAAGGCTTATGTCAGTATACTTAGGGTGACGCAGTATCTGTGTAGACACTACGTTTCTTACGTAGGCTGTTGGCTGTCATTCTTGTCAATTTCATGGCTCCTAAGCTGCCCAGCTCCCAGCAGCTGGAGCCAAGAAGCCGGGGCAGCTGGACCCTGCTCCCTGGGGGCGAGAAGCCCTGAGTGGTGTCCCCATTGCTCCTGGCAGGGGAGGGGAGGCAAGAAGCCCCAGGCGGCTCTCCCCCACCACTCCCAGCAGGGAACAGGGAGCCCACTGCGAGCCTGTGGGGCAGCTGCCAAGGAGCTGAGACCGGGCTCTCAGCGCCCCACACTGCCCCTCTCAGGTCGGTGGGAAGCATTCCTGGTGACGACGCGCACCACTGACCCCAGGAGACATGCACCACCACAGTAATTAATTAACAACTTTATCTTTGTAGTGTAGACATAGCTTTAGTATGGATTGCAGTGGAGCAAGATACTCATATCTGCACTGTCAACCCTAAGTATTCAAAAATCATGTAACTTCTGAAATATAATAAATTTAGGGTATTTTTATTTTCCTTCAAATTTGATTTATTATGGTGGCACTAGGGCCACATTTTCAAGCTTTTATCTGCAACTATGAGGGCTCGGACACTTACATTTTTATTAAAATAAAAGCAGAGATACTCTCTTGTAATCACATGAATCCAGGAGTTGAGGATTTAAGGACACCATAATACATGACAAGGCTTGTGATAAATTTGTTAAAGTTGGCAGCAATGAATCTGGATACTCACATCAATAAATGGTGCATTATATCTGTAGCTTGTGTGACAGACCCAGACCAGTGGGGTACAGGAGTCTGGTAGAGGGCAAATATACTGGTCACTGGATGAGTAGTTTTCTGTTCCCTGAGTGACCACAGCAGGGGCTGCACTAGAGTAATCAGGAACCTGCTAGAACCAGTTAAGGCAGGCAGGCTAATTAGGACACCTGGAGCCAATTAAGAAGCTGCTAGAATCAATTAAGGCAGGCTAAATCAGGGCACCTGGGTTTTAAAAAGGAGCTCACTTCAGTTTGTGGTGCGAGTGTGAGGAGCTGGGAGCAAGAGGCGCAAGGAGCGGAGAGTGAGAGGGTGTGCTGCTGGAGGACCGAGCAGCACAAGTGTTATCAGACACCAGGAGGAAGGTCCTGTGGTGAGAATAAGGAAGGTGTTTGGAGGAGGCCATGGGGAAGTAGCCCAGGGAGTTGTAGCTGTCATGCAGCTGTTCCAGGAGGCACTATAGACAGCTGCAGTCCACAGGGCCCTGGGCTGGAACCCGCAGTAGAGGGCGGGCCTGGGTTCCCCCCAAACCTCCCAATTGACCTGGACTGTGGGTTCTTCCAGAGGGGAAGGTCTCTGGGCTGTTCCCCAACCCACATGGTGAATCTCTGAGGCAAGAAAATCCGCCAATAAGCGGAGGACCCACCAAGATAGAGGAGGAACTTTGTCACACATGCTAGAGAGCAGCCCTGAAAAACTATCCCTATAATAATAAACAGACATTTATTTTTTCAGTTAGGTTTATTTTTGGTTCAGATGTTTGGAGTAACTGAGCCAGTTTGCAGAACTTTAGCTGCTGTGCTCTGCAGTTTGGATTGCCCTAGAGGAACATAATTAATGTGGAGTTAAAACCTTGTGCCTCCGGCACCCAGGAAATAATTGAAATCCTTGCAGTCCCAAGACTTCCTTGAAACTGGGGAGCTGCTAAACCAAAATGTAGAGTTGTGGCAAGATGTTTCTATGAATACACACACACACACCAATTATATCAATCATCAAGGGGCTCCTATTTGAGGGCACTTTTCATGTTTAAATTATTAGTGTACAATGCATCATAACCAAATAATGCAACAAAGCTGTTCCAGCTAAGAGTGTGCGGTGACTTCTCAACTCCCAGGGAACTAGTCACTCAAACATTAGCTTGTAACGATCCCTACATGATTTAGTTTCCACAAAAATACTTCCCATAGTGGCTTGGAAGCATCAATCCCTGATAAGACTTAGTTTAACAAGTGAACCTGAGTTTCATATAATTTACTCTAATTAAACAAAGTGTGCATATTGTTGTATGTATGACATTTAACAACAACCATTTGTTTAGTGTTTGCATTTTACAACACTAATCTCTGGGGTGTCTTCAGACTTTTCCCTTAAGATCTCTCTGGACAAAATCTTGAGACCAATCTGGATAAAGTCTAAGTAAAGATGAAGTCCAACTCTAAAATAAGCATCCCATACATGAGTAAATTAGGTTGTCTACCTCGTCCACTAATCAATTTGATTAACAGATGACCCATTAAAAAAAAAAGAAAGGGGCCAAAGAATCTGGTATTTTCAAGACAGCATGCAACATAACCTAACCATAATAAGAATCACGGCAGTTTAGTCAACTCAGCAGGCTGAAGACTAAAGGCATGCAAGGTGATGACTGAAACGCAGCCTCCCCAGAATGAGTGGATCAAAGGCTTCCATTTTATGCAGAAGTTATGTCACTTCGGTGGTCTTGTAAAGCCAGGATTTTTATGATACAAAAAGTGCGTGCTGAATGATTCCCATAGTGCAGTGTAATCAGAGTAGGTATTAGCTCTATGCACATGCCGCTTCTCCAGCCTGGAGAAATCGGATCAGCAGAACTTCTCCATCTGAAGTTTAAAGTTTGATTGTTTTGTTTGTCTACTTAGAAGCACAAATACCCCCGTCACGGATCCACAGGTCGGGCGCTCTTGAACAGCTCTGGAACAGTCCCTGGGAGGACTCCTTCAGTGATGTCCACCCCCTTAGGGTCACATTCTTTCATTAGGGCAAGCCTCCTGAGACCATCCCTCACAGCCTTCAGCACCTTTTTCTGTTCTGCCCTCAAACTTGCTCTGAAAATGGATCGAGTGCACAAGTATGCCTATTTTACACAGTTGCATCTGTATTCTTGGAATATTTAACAGTAGACTAGGGCAGAAAACATTAAGAGGAGCTTATCAACTGCCGTCAGCAGTAACCTAAGCACACAGTACTTACTGCACAGAGTTTTGGCTTTTGTCTAAGGATCAATATATTGGACATTTAATTTTCTAACCTACTTCTCTCTCTCTCCAGCCAACAGTGATGTGATGCCACACTGTAAATGTTAAGAATCGACTCACTGTCACTCCAAAGTATTTTTTGGTTTGTTATTTTGGAAAAAACCCTCAATTGGTAGAAAACTTGCCTATGTAAGGCCATGGGTTCAGGCACCACACCAGGACTAGGGACAATATTCAGCATTCTTCTTGGTGCCTCACCTTCCCACTCTATAAGAAGTGCAAAGTACTATTTCTGAAGCCACCTGCTGTTTTGTGGTTAGTGGGATCCAGAGCTAAAACAATCCTAAGGAGTAATGTCCTTTCACATATTCAGCATACATCTGACAGATTCAACACAGGTGCATTTACTGAGGGCAGCATGCCTTCTTACCAGTATAGCGCCTCTTTTGGCGTGGTCAATCTATGACCAACATTAGCTCTGGTCCATATCAAAGTAGGTGTACAGTCATTGATGACTAACATGTGTGAACAACAGTAGCAGGTACAGGGGAATTCTACTTACAAGACAACAGAGCAAATGAGGTCAGATTTTATAAAATAAAACTTATGCCAGAGGCAATGTATCAAGCAGCTAAGATATATTAAACCTTCCCAAAAAGAAAGGCTCCCCAGCTCCCTCCTAATTCACTGATTTGATATTTTAGGACTGACAGTGCTGAAAAAATCTGCCATATGATTAGCTAACCAGTTGTCCTGGCTTTAGGGGAAACACCATTACTGTAATGGAAAGAGATTTAAGTCTTGTTTGCAGTCAGTCTGGGCCTGTACTGAACAGCTGTTTAAAATTCTATGTAACCACTAAAGACTTGTGCTGCCAAAGTAATTTCTCAGGAAGCCACAAACTGAATCATAACTTGAAGGCTGGTAAGTTTCTAAAAATGAAAAACATTTCTCTTCTTTCAGCAAAGGAATGTGGCTAAACTGATAGGCAGGGAATTGGGAGGAATAAGTACTGTTAATAACGTCAACAAAAACTATTGAAGGAAGCTGCTAAAGAAAGTATATACTAAGACACATCACACATTTACAAAAGGGGATTTGTGTTGCTTTATGGATCTATGTAAATCATGACAGTTAGCACATGGTTCCTCCAAAGATTTAGGCTGAAGCCACTCCAGCATGTCGTATCCAATATTTCGTGCATATGGTACAAAATTAAAAATACACTTCACATTTTTATCCCTATCCATTTGCTTCCTTAAATCTCCCCATCCCCACACTTCTACAGAAGGAAAAGCAAAAGCCAATGACTCATGTTGGCTGCAACGTATTTTATTCTTTTTCCAAGTTTCTCCCATTCTGGGGGACTCCAGTGAGAGGATCTCTAAAATCTGGGTTAGGTGGTAACCTTTTCCTCCACCCTTTGTCTTCTCAGAGTGTAAGCTTCTGAGGCCTTCTTATAGGTCTGTATCTAGCATATCTAGGGTAAACATAGTATCTGTAGGAACCAAAGCATAGTATTATAGAAAGTATCTAGTTATACAACCGGTAACTCATTTTGACACAAATATTTATACACTGCTCGCTAGGTTAGCAAAACAGCTACAAACCCAAGTTCTGGAACAGTCACCATAACAGACAGCAGGGGTAGTTAGACATTACAAGTTTGCTCTCCAGCTAAGAGCGATCTCAGTGCTTACAATGCAAGAGAAAGGTTAAATCAATACAGAAGACAAACACTTTAGAAGAAATAGATTAAAGGGGACCCCAAATATTAATAGGAATAACATTAGTGCATCCCATTTATATACATATGTTAGTGTGCCTGTCTTCCCACCATATGCAAGCACGTACGCCACCCTCTACTGGATGGGATATGTCACAGCAAGACCCAGACACCCTCTAGCGCAGAGGTGGGAAAACTACGGCCCGCGGGACCGTCCTGCCCAGCCCCCGAACTCCTGGCCCGGGAGGCTAGCTCCCGGCCCCTCCCCTGCTGTCCCCCCTCCCCCGCAGCCTCAGCTCCGATGCTCCACCGCCGGCGCAATGCTCTGGGTGGCGGGGCTGCAGAGCCCGGCCTGACTCGGTCTCTGTGCTGCATGGAGGTGGTGGCGGTGGCGGCATGGCCCGGCTCCAGCCGGGTGGCGCGGCTGTAGCGCCACCAGTGCTCCAGGAAGTGTGGTAAGGGGGCACGGAGCGGGGGGGGGGGTTGGATAGAGGACAGGGGAGTTTGGGGTGGTGGTCAAGGGGCAGGGATGTGGATAGGGGTTGGGGCGGTCGGGGGGGGGAACAGGGGGTTTAATGGGGGCAGGGGTGCCAGGGGAGGCAATCAGGAAGGAGGAGGGGTTGGATGGGGCGGCAGGGGATAGTCAGGGGTAGGGGTTCCAGGGGCAGTCAGGGGACAGGGAGAAGGGGTGGTTGGATGGGGCAGGGGTCCCGGGGGGCCTTCAGGAATGAGAGGAGGGGTTGGATGGAGCGATGGGGGTCCGGGGACGAGGAGCGGTGGGGTGTGGATGGGGCCGGGGTCCCGGGGGGGGGGG
>NW_020664409.1:94381686-94552214 GCF_002925995.2 Terrapene triunguis
ACCCCCTCCCCTAACCGGCCCTCCATACAATTTACAAAACCCGATGCGGCCCTCAGGCCAAAAAGTTTGCCCGCCCCTGCTCTAGCAGCTGTAGTTCAAAGAATATGCACTATAGAGTCATAGATTCCAAGGTCAAAAGGGACCACTGTGATCATGTAGTCTGACCTCATGCCATAAAACTTCCCCAAAATAATTCTTAGAGCAGATCTTTTAGAAAAACATCCAATTTTGATTTAAAGGACGTCAGCGACAGAGAATCCATCATGATCCTCGGTAAATTTTTCCAATAGTTAATTACTCTCACTGTTAAAAATGTATGCCTTATTTCAAGTCTGAATTTGTCTAGTTTAACTTCTAGCCACTGGATCGTGTTCTACCATCCTCTGCTAAATTGAAGAGCCCCTTATTATATATTTGTTCCCCATGTAGATACTTACAGATGGTGATCAAGTCACCCCTTACCCTTCTCTTTGTTAAGCTAAATAGATAGACTCAAGGAGCTCAATCACTTAAAGGGATGTTTTCTAACCCTTTAATCATTCTCGTGGCTCTTCTCTGAACCCTCTCTAATTTATCAATGTCCTTCTTGAAATGTGGACACCAGAAGTGGACACAGTATTCCAGCAGCGGTCACACCACTGCCAAATACAGAGGTAAAATATCCTCTCTACTGCTACTTGAAATTCCCCTGTTTATACATCGAAGGATCACATTAGCCCTTTTGGCCACTGAATTTGCAATGGGAACTAACCTCACTATTCACCCTGACCACAAGTCCTTTTCAGAGTCACTGATTCCCAGGATGAAGTCCCCATCCCTCCAAATAAATAATAAATAAATAAATAAATCACATAAGTATGGCCTAAATTATTTGTTCCTAGATGTACACATTTTACATTTAGCCGTATTAAAACCCATACTGTTTATGTGTGCCCAATTTATCAAGCTAGCACTACTCAATCTGATAATTCATGGGTTTGGTAGTGTTCTTGAAATCTGTATGTGATATGCCACTACCCCCACCTCATGTATACCTGCTCCTAGTTCATCGGCATGGGAAGAGTCACTCCATCACAGTTACTATGATAATTTTCAGAGTGGTACCCTTGTATCAGCAAAAAGAACGAGGAGTACTTGTGGGACCTTGGAGACTAACAAATGTATTTGGGCATAAGCTTTCGTGGGCTAAAACCCACTTCATCGGCTGCATGCAGTGGAAAATACAGTAAGAAGATATATATACACACAGAGAACATGAAAAAATGGCTGTTGCCATACCAATTAATTGATTAGTCTCATTATAGTTGGGATGGCAACAGCCATTTTTTCATGTCCTCTGTGTATATATATCTTCTTACTGTATTTTCCACTGCATGCATTCGATGAAGTGGGTTTTAGCCCATGAAAGCTTATGATAATTTTGAGTAGTAAGAGTGCTATACGTCCATATTCCTCTTCTGATCCTTTCCCCTGCTTTCCGGATCACAGAAGCAGCAGCATAGCTGGTTGAATGCCATCCTAACCAGCTGGCTCTCTCAGCAGCCCATACAACTGACCAATAATGACCTTCAAAATGCTAACCAAGGATAATATCCAAGAGAAGGCAAAATACTAATGTCCTCTCCTGGATTTTAAGCTATTCCAAACTCAGATTAGTCACAGGACTATGTCCCCCTTAAACAAGAACACCAATATGTATGTACTCTGCGTTCATCAGCAGTACATTTGACAGTTTGAGTTAAGAAAAGAAGGTTACAAAGATATTACCATATTGTACAGCATGAGAAATATATTTTGGTCTCCAATATGGTTGGGCAGGCTCCAGAGACCTACTCCTGTCCTCTGTCCTAAGTCATATGACTAAACTACAACATTACTACAATACATACTCACCGATCCAATCAGAGATGGCATCCTGACAATGATTCTGACACCTGCATCATGCCAATGGAATGCTACAACAAAGCTCGATCACAGAAAGTGTCATATGCTGTGATTTACTTAACACAGGTTTCTTTGAAGCCCTAACCCAGCAAAGCACTTGCTCAAATTTATAACACACCCACACACAGACTCCCACACACCCACCCTATTAGGCAGAGACAAAGACCCTAAAATTTCAACACAGAAGGTTCAGAATGTTTATGAGCAATTGGAAACAGGGTTAGAATGGAAGCAATTGTACAACCATAGCAACAGCTGTCTCACCCCTATCATCTTAAGATCATTTAATCGCATTTGGGGGTGGGATAGAAGATGAATGGGATTTCAGATAAGGGAATACATGAAGGACAGCATGAGAAATGGCACTGGAACCCACACCTTTCAGCAGCTTTTCTATGGTAAAGTGGGGAGGAAAAAAATGCAAAATAGAGAGGAGCAGGCAGGCAGAAGTCACGCACAGAGCATACAAGCAAGCTCTCTCGTTAATATGGACATTCTATTTAAACAGACTTCATAGCAGACATGATGCTCTATCCAAAGAGTCCCCCACTTTACACAGAAAAGCTAGTAAAAAAAAAAGCAATTCCTATTTCTTTCAGCTTTACAATAGCATTCAGAGAAGGGCCTGCACATTGCTAAATAGACTGGGCACTTAGCTTTGGTATGCCTACGACAGCCTGAGAAGAGGACTTCAAATCAGCCCAGTAAATGAAAAGATACATGAGCAGCCAGGCAGTTTAGAGAGAGACAGGGCCCACTTGGGTGCCTAGGCATCACTGCTGATGAAGTACCCATCTTTTCTTAGCACTCTCTGGACAGTTGGTGCTGTACAATAGAACACTGAGGCTAGAGGCCTGCAGGCCCTTGTGGCTAGCTACAGCCGCAGTTTCACGTAACTATGCAACAACTCTCTGGCCACATCAACAGGCTCTAAACAGATAAATTCAGATTCTACTTCTATCATCACTATAAACCTCTTGCACCATGGGGCTGCCTAGCCCCAACACAACATTCACAGTTCCATTTACGTTATCATTCTCAAGGTTTAAAATTTTTTTATTTTAAAAAAAGGTCAGCAAAACCAGGGAAAGCCTTGAATGCAAGTTGATGCCCCATTCAAACAAGAAAAGTACACTGAAATATTTAATTTCAGTCCAAACCACAACCATTTCTTTGTATTCCTGTGCTGTATGTGCAGTCATAAAACATTTTACAAGCATGTGTCATTTACTAACCCTGCCAATCAGAACACATTTCTATACTCAAAGAATTTAACAGCAATGTTACTTAAATGAGATTTCCTCATCACTGTTACTACAAACCAGTGCGTGGTTTCAAACCCCATATCCATACCCTTTAGGGAAACAGGGTACAGGTCTGTCGCATCTTACGCGCATTTAACATGTGTGATTTCATCTTTACACGGTCGGCAAAAACAAAAACAAAAAACAAAAAAAGAGAAAAATAACCATTTTAATACTGTACCTGTAGTGCGGGCGATTCCGCCTGCCATTGAAATCAATGTAATTTTGACTATACGCGGTTTAAGCTTTCGTGGGTGAATGCCCACTTTGTCGGATGCATGCCATCGGATGCATGCATGCATCCGACAAAGTGGGCATTCACCCACGAAAGCTTATGCTCCAATACATCTGTTAGTCTTAAAGGTGCCACAGGACTCTCTGTTGCTTTTTACAGATCCAGACTAACATGGCTACCCCTCTGATACTTACTCGCACTGACTTTCAGTGAGAGTTAGGTGCCTAAAAGCCATTGGTGCCAATGATGACCATCTTCTAAATCCAATCACATTCAAGATAATCCACCTCATTCACACCAGAGTGACTGTACATAATTGTTTATCCGAAGCGTATATTTTTTGGGCTAACATGACACTCAAAACATACATTACAACTTAAGGTGGGGTCATATATAGTAAACATAGTATCTGTAGGAACCAAAGCATAGTATTATAGAAAGTATCTAGTTATACAACCGGTAACTCATTTTGACACAAATATTTATACACTGCTCGCTAGGTTAGCAAAACAGCTACAAACCCAAGTTCTGGAACAGTCACCATTGCTATTTATAGACGTTTGCTTTCTATTTGAAAATACTCAGGAAGAAATGCATCCTTCTCATCCATTCAATATTTAAACCCTAAAATACGTAAGTGGTTTTAAACCCACCTTTTCTGAGTTCATTTTCCATTTCCAATTAAACAATTAATAAAAAGAAGCGCATGAGACATTATCTAGATGTTACTAACCGTTTCCATACTACAGCTGAGACCGTGACTAATTATGTTAGTGGTTATCAAGGTAACAGCGTTATCTCCAATATTTTTCCAATGAGCCTGTGAAGGAAACCCCATCCCTCCAAAATCAATTTAATGTTTTTGACCATCAGTACATTTCAAGAACTTGAACTAGAGAATACAAGCGTTCCAAGTGGAACTGCACTTAAAACTTGAACAAACACATATTTATTAAAAAGCTACTTTGATTTAACATCTACTCTTTCACTCCTTTGAAACCCCCATATTCCCTTTCAGTGGGAAAGACACAGGACGCCCCAAGACCTTGGTAGATAATTTTCTGACCATGAGCCATATCTTCAACTTCAAGATGCAGTATTTCAAACCGGGGGTGGGGTGGGGTCTAACAATTGAAGCAACAGAAGCCAATTTACTTTTTGGCAGAATAAGTCATAAGGCATTATCTTAACTTGATTTAGCCACCTCTGAAAACATAAACAATAGGGAAAACTGAACTACGGCATAACCACCTACTCTTGCATTGTTAACTCAGCACCAGTATATAGATTCATCAACATTGCTGCACTTCAAATAAAATCACTAGGATAGCTTGAACAGCTCCGCTATTCTCAGTGCAAAGTTCCAGGGCTTTGGAGCTGTGCTCCGGCTCCGCTCCAGCTCCAGGCAAAAACCTGCAGCTCCACTGCTCCGGAGCGGCTCCGCGCTCCAGCTCTGGGCTCCGCTCCAAAGCCCTGGACTGCAAACGGTACACAGCTAGAAGCCCATCACTTGCATCCCAAAATGGTTTTCCCTTTTAATTTTCAGAAGGATTGCAGGCACATAAGAAAAATGGCAAAAACAGAGTTACAATTCCATGAAAACTTGAAAGTTTACTAAATTTCTATCCAACGTAAGCACTAGGTCCCGCTTCCACATTCCCCAGATGAAAGGTCCTGCTGCTTTGGCTCCTAGATTCATACTAAATACAATTTGTCCAACACGGGAGAGCAGGAGCTGTTCATTTCAGCTCAGGTTTTCAAAAGTGACTAGTGATTTTAGGTCTCTCATTTTTCCAAAGACCAAACTGAGACATCTTAAAGGACTGATTTTAAGGAAGGGCTGAGCTCCCCCCACTGACAATCAGGCTCCTGTGCAAATAAGGCCTCCAATAGGCTTATTCGTGTATGCAAATATAGTAAATGCACACTTTTGGTGTGGACCTGCCTCCTTTGCAAATTTAGCCCCAAAATGCCTATTATTGGCTACACCATTAAACAATCTGAAATGCCATATGTGCTGCTATAATTAAGTTCTTTCTGCAATTATTTGTTAATTTCACATAACCCAGCTAACCAAATCATTAAATAACCCTACCATTAAATGCATACATATCTTTGGTCAACATCTATTTTTCCTCATATACAATAGGTTATGTGGAACTGCCTATCCTCCATTTCTGTTTCTATGGTTACATCCCTATTAAAAAAAAAGCCAATGCTGATTACTTAAACCATGTTGTGTGGACAGTTATTATTGGATGGATGTAGAGGATCAGAAGAAGCCAAAACAACGTGTATTCTCAATCATACAGGAACAGATTTATATTTTGTTTCCAAAATGACTAAATTATAGCATTTCCCCCAACGCTAAAGATACTAGGCTCCAGTTTCAGCACTACAGCTCTTCTGTGAACTTTCAATTATCTCTAAAAATGGCACCAGCGAGTTAGGGTGTGGTAAGCACAACAGCAACACAACATGCTTTCAAAAGGCTACTCATCAAAGCCACCTTTCAGGAAAGAACGGTACAAATTCCGTAATTAAGGTGATGCTCCACCCAGGAAAAATTATTATTCCTGCACTCGGTAACTTCTTTTCACCAATTAATCATTGCCATGCACGGGTCTCTTTTTGCATTTCGTTCTTTTTAAAAGTACATGTGGAGTAATTAAAAGAGACCTGCTTTCAAAACCACATTAACTTCTACTTTAACCAGTCCTGATGCAATTTGTGAATTTGCTGTTGAACTAATTTGTTTCCCCGTTAAGAATGGTTGACTGCATGAAGAAAAACATTTCACATATAGTCTGAGTCAATATATCTCTTCTTCCTCTTCTGCCTTCCAAATATTATATTATATATAAAAATAATATTCTAATTAAAACTATTTGAAAAACAAACCATGGGCAAGTTCTTCCCTGGTGTAATGCAACGGAGTGATACCAGAGCTAAATTTGGCTGCAAGTCTAGTTGCTCCACATTTCACGTGCAAGTTTGTCTTGAACAGATTAGGAATCAGTTTCATTATGACAAATTTAAGTTCCTGTTTACCTCCCCTGACTCTCCAGATACTGTGCACAGACTGCAGTTGTATTAGCTTTAATTCAGAGGAGTTAAAGCCGTTTCTTGGTGCAAATGCTAGGTCAACTCTGCACTGCAGCTTCCTCTTAAAAGAATGAGGAAACATCACCAGGCTACTTTTTCTCCTCCTTTTTTTAAAGTTATTCTTGATTCACAGTTGAACACAAGCCTTTAGAAGCTAAAGTAATACAGTCTCACTCAAAGTAATTACTAACAGTCAGATGTACTCTACAAAGAGTTAAGAAAAAGGATAGATATAGGCTTTACCAGGCATTAAGAAATGCTGAGAAGTAACTTTTACACTGAAAAATTACTCCATATGCCCAGAGATCAAAAGCCAAAAAGTGAGCCGTCACAACTAAAGTTACAGGACAGGGAAGAGAATCACTCTTCTACATAAAGCAAAACATTGTAATAACTGATTCTCTAGCTAATAGTTAGACGTTTTTAAATAGTTAAGACTTGAAAAAAATGGCAACATGGGAGAGCATGCAGATACAGTGGAGCAGAAGGAAAGTTCTAATTTAACACCTGAAAAGATGCAGAAGTAGGCAATAAGTGCCAGTTTACCTTTTGCAGACTAGAAAAACAGACAAAGCTCAGTGGACTCTGACAGCTGGCAGCATTTTAAGGTTACTTAGATCCTATCTGCTCTCATTTTTTGTTTGTTTGGAAATCTGGGCTGGTTTGGAGACCACACACATTTCTTATATTAAGTGTATTTCTTTTTAAAAGTTATTAGAGACACTGATCTAAAACAGATCTGTTCCCAGCTAGAGCCCAGATGTTGATAGTGGGATCATTCTTCATGCAGAGTCAAAGCCAAGATTCCAGATTCCTGTACAAGAGGATCGACAGGAGATTAAATGAAAGCTGTCTTCAGCATTTCCATCCTATGTGCTATTTCGAGACATATGACTTCATACTTGTTTGTTCTCGAGTTGCACAGATGTACTGTATCAATTCGTATTACTGGAAGAAGATAAGTAGAACCAGTTTTAAAACCACTCTTGACTCCATAGTTTGAGAAATATGAATTTGGACCGTCAGCATGTTTTACCGCATAAGCATGGGGGGTTAAAAAACTGATAAAATTAAGTTTTTTGACATTAACATTTAATCAAACCATGAACAGATCTGAAAATAGATGTTTTGAAACCAAAAACAACCACCACCACCAAAAAGCTATGACGGAGCTACTGAAAAAGCAGTTGCACTTATTTTCATGTTCTTTCACTACTTTTTAAGTCGCCGGGCATTCCAAACTCTTGCAAACAATACATCTTGCTTTCAAAACCATAACAGAGAATCATAGAACAGTTGAAATGAATGCCAGCTAGACTACTTTTCACCACTTCCAATGTAGGTGATCCCAGGATGTCTAAAGGGTTGATTCTCTACGCCTAAGTCCTCCTTTGTCTCTAATGAAGAACGAGCTTTAAAAGGGAGAGCGCTCCAACGTCTCATACAGTTCCAAAATTGCAACTTTGCTTTAAAATGTATTTTCCCCTACTGCTGTCTCTTAAAAACTATTGGGGAGTGTCCCTGGTTCCCACGATGTATCTTTATTGCTTCTCTCACTTACACATGCACAAATTCCATTTACCACTAACTCGAACACAGCCAAAAGATCAGAACTTATGCCAAATTCAGTAATTACTTTTGGAACTCCATGAACATCTTTTACAGTAAAACCTCACTAATCCATGCTTCAATAATCTGCATGCAAAAATAGCAGCCTCTCTCGTCTTCTCTAAATTTTAAAAGCCCAAAATGGTAGTGATATATTTCTAAGACCTTACTGAATATGTCATAACATATCATGAACTATTAAGGAATTAAAACTAAAACTGTCAAAATAAATTAGGTAGATTTTGATGCACTGTCCTTGCGTCATTTGTTTTCATTATACCTTACAGATTGCAAAAATGCAGTAAATTACTGCAAGTCTCCAGTCATTAGTACAAATGAGTGAGGTTCTTTGTTATGAAATGCCAAATTCACCTAAGACTGAAACTTATTATGCATTTGTCTTTTAAAGTTATGTTTGGTTTTTATTCCACTAGCTGCTTAAGGTGACATTATAGAACGACAATTGTGTTACTTGCCATGAATTACATGCCATAACATCTCACTTATAAAAAAATGTTTGAATTCACAAGTGCTTACAAGCGCAAACAATCCCCCACCCCCATCCCCCCCCCAAAAAAATGTAGTGCTAGGCTACCTAGGACTTTCAGAATTAGACTCAAACAAAAACTTTTGCGATCAGCCAGAAGCTTCAGTTATAGTGCCCTTCCTTTAAGTCGGTGCTGGAGGTCTACAAACAGGCCCCCTATATTTTATAATCAGGATGGAGCTTGTCTGAACTACTAATCAAAGATGTATGTTTCATTAAAGGCTTACAAGAGAAATGCAAAGAGTTGTGTTTCACATTAGCTTACTCCAAATAAAATTATTGTTAAAATTTTAAAAATCTTCAGACCTACAAATGCAAAGCAAGTAGGTCTCTGTACACAAATGTACACCACAGTGTACAATGCCGAAATAATTGCCCCAAGATTTAGAGGACCTTTAATTTCCATGAGTATAATCCCTTTCATCCAAGCATCTCGGCTCCTGTGAGATGAGGAAACTGCGGTAACATTAAATCAGTTTTTCAAATGATGCTGAGCGTGCAGAGATAAACTGGGCATCAAAAGGTTTTTCAATCAGAAAAGCAGGAGTTTTTACAAAAAATATATAAATATACTAGAATAGCTATTAGCCCCCACTATCACAACTCAAGAAGCACAAAAGAACACTTTGATGTAACCTAGGTTTTCATAACTACATCTTTTATGTAAATTTACACACACCAAATGTAGATAAGACTGCAGTAAAACAAGCAGCAACATTTTTATATGAACTCTAATCCTCTCTAATATATACAAAATATTGTTTTATAAATCTGTTGCTGCTTGTTTTACAGTTATATTAAGGTAAGTAATATTTGTGGAGTCAGAGTTGAACTGAGCCTGCATGTATGTTTACATAGAGGTAGGGCTCCACCAACTGAAATCATCCTCTCACAGGTCTTTTGCTACCTCTGCCATTGTGGGTTTACTGCAATTCTGAGGGGACAATCACAGAAGACTTGTTCAGGTATTCCCCAAGTTCTCATTCTCTGGAGAAAGAGCATTCTCTAACTTTGCTTGGCCTCGCTGCCATATGTTCCTACACACGTGACAGTCCAGGTAGTATTTTCCCAAAGGCCAACCGTCTGTCCCTCAGCAAGGGAAGAACTTTGGAATGGCTACAGACAGATTTTGTTGGGTGCTTCTCCCTAGTTGACTGTCCCCTTTCATCTATCCTCTACTGCCCCTGTATTGACTGGCAAACTACCGGAAAGACCCACGTGACCAAAAAAAAAAAAAAAAAGCAGTAATGCACAAGCCCAGTATTAATCATCCTTTCTTAACCGCCCCTCAAAGCACTTCAAAAAGATAACCCTCACAATTCTAGAAGACAGACCGCCAACCCTGTTTGTCAGCTCCTCTCTCCAACCAGCCACAGTGTAGGAGGTACCCGACTGTAGTTCGGGTAACTGCTATTTACTGGCAAAGAAAGGATTCAGCATGCACTGTGGAAGAGGAGACTCATTCACAAACTTTCTGACTTCTTATTTAGCTCCCCAACCTTGTCCATGGAGAAAAAAAAAGTGTTCCAAATTCTGATTGGAATTGCACTGACTGATTCAAGTTCAGATCAGTCTTTCCTCCAAATAGACCATCCTCCTACGGAACAAGGATCCACAAGCTTTGCGTACCTTGTTTGGCCAGGAATTTTCTACTGGATTAAGAACAAGTAATGCAAAGCAAGATCTACTAAACTGCCTTGCCAATACCTTCCATCTTGTAAAGTGCAAGATTTGAATGAAAGAGTCCAGCATAGCTAATTTATCCCCTTTTCAAACCAAGTGCCACAAAACCATAGGGGGAGGGGCAATATGTGTATGTGCTACAATAGTGCAAGGTTCATGGTCCTCAGTGTGATTAGACGAACGTACAAACCATACTGCCAGAGAACATAAACCAGGGACCTAGCTATTAAAGGTGTTACTGTTTAGAAAACAAAGGGCATAGTTACTCTAGAGCCGGGGTTCTCAACCTGGGGGTCGGGACCCCTCAGGGGGGTCGCAAGGTTATTACAAGGGGGGGAGGTTGCGAGCTGTCCACCTCCACCTCAAACCCCACTTAGCCTCCAGCATTTATAATGGTGTTAAATTAAAAACACTGTTTTATATATTTATAAGGGGGGTTTCACTCAGAGGTTTGCTATGTGAAAGGGGTCACCAGTACAAAAGTTTGAGAACCACTGCTCTAATTTGGAGAAATGGCCCAGCTGCTTAAATATGTACCAGAAGAAAATAATCTTTAAGGTATTATTTCAAAGGTATTTTTATATATAGTCCCATCTCAAATCTGTCAGTCTGCGTAGAAGTGCTGGAGAAATTGTGAAGTGAGAGGCAATTTTATCCACATATGGTGGACGTATCCAATTAAAGATTTCTGGGATGATTCGAAACCACATATTACAAGCTGTTGGACAATTTGTTTTCAACTAGAGCAAAAATGTGTCAGTTAGTCGGCAATTTTCCAGGGTAATTCCAAGTTGCAGGACACTATATTCCGTACAACCCAGGGCTCCTAAAGGAGCTAATAAAAAATTAAGATAATTCTTTCTTCACCCAAATTATCAAATTAAAATAAATCTGCCAGGCTTACAGTTTAAAATATATCTTAGAATACACTTTGACTTATTTTTAGTTATTCCAGCTTTAAAGCAGCAACGTACAGGTTTCGAAAATGGGACCGTTACTCGGAGATAGCTGTGCTTACATAGAAGGAAACAAGCCTCCCTATTGTCCAGCCCCTTCCTGCAGCGTAAATGGTGGGAAGAGGGGTAGAAGAGCATATTGAAGTTCAAAGGTAGTCCCCTTATAGTATTTCAAAAAGCTGCTTGGGCGACAATCCTACCAAGTAATATACCTCAAAGCACTCTAAACTGTCATAATTATCGTCGTTACGGGCAACCTTGTCTCAAATCGAAATGCAGCATCTCTACATCTGTTCACGCCTCTTATTGGTCTCCCTTGATGCTACAGGAAAACTCTTATCCAGAGCACTGGCCAAAGTACAACAGACCTCTGAGGTCTCCGACAAGAAGTAGGAGAATCAGTTTGTTTCAGTGCGTCTTATTGTACGAAAGTAAACCAGCGAGGGATCCGCAAATGCATCTGCACGTTGGGCAGACGTGGCCTCATGTTTTTACCACAGCCTGCTTTCTTCACTCACACTTCTCTTTGGCATTTTCTGTTCTGCTATTCTCGAAGGCTTTAACCGCAGACCAACAGGCCTGCCGCCATCCTGATCTATTGGCGGCGGCAGCAGCAGCTTCCCATGTGTTCGGGTCAACTTTGTCAGCTTTTAGGTGATCTTTGAGAGTGTCCTTATATTATTTTCATTGGCTTCCCGGGGTATGTGCTCCCGTTTTCAACTGCCCATAAAATATGGCTTTGGGAGTCACATATCAGTTTTCTTGCGGCTGACAGAGTACAAATCACTTTGCCGATCCAGAAAAGAAGTCCACTTGATGCTGCATGTCTTCAACAGTATGCGCTACAAGTGCACACTCATCAGCAAAGAGGAACTCCCTACAGAACAAGCCCCAGCCAAAGAACAGCAGTGCTACCTGTGTTGTTACAAACCACTTTGCAAAATAGGCACTGTTCTTAGGCATTTTACAAGCCATTAGGTCTGAAGTACACCAGACAGAGAAACTGCCAGCACCTTTCTGGGAAGGAGAGTTTAAAAGAACATAAAAAAATGTTTTATAGTTATTTGTAACACAACCTGCTATTGCAGGGCCTCAGGCACTGGCATACCTTGATCCCTCCTGTTCTCTGCCTGTGGCATATAATAGTCTAGTCTGCTGTGAGCTGTAATACTTTGGTCTCATTTCAGTTGTGGGGTTTAGTGTGTGGGTGCTGGTGGTCTCGGACGTACAGGAGGTCAGACTCGATGATCTGGTGGTCCCTTCTGGCCTTAAACTCTATGACTGAAGATCACTCTACTATTTAGTGCTTTTTGTTTGGTTTTAATTTTATGTCAAAGATGCCTAGAGGTTGAGATAGGCACCCTTTTGTATGTAAATCAAAATAAATACAGCTGAAAGATGATTTGTGCATTCAACTGTTTGTCTAGTCTGTTGATCTGTAATCTCTTTCCTCTGTTTCTATGGGTTTTTCACGAAACAACAGAGGATAGAAACATAGGAATGCGTAGCTGTAAAACCATAAACTCTGGCAGGGGACTTCAGGCAAGCATAGTACCCAAAAATAATTGCATCTTTTTTTTTTTTTATTGAAAATGACTAGACTTCTATTTCTACATGTCCTTTTTAAAAAGTCTTTTGGTTAACAGTGATTAAAAGTTGGCCTGTTGTGTAGAAATAAAATAAAACTATCTCCAGAATAACAGGTACACAATATTATTCTGTGCTATCTTGTTCATTTCTGCGTAAGACTGACATCACTGGTAGGGATGCTATTTTGTGTTTCCAAACCAATCTATGTCCACTATGGGGCATTTTTCATAAGATCTCCAGCAACTGCACTACCACCAGTGACAACAAGAATGAAAGTGTGAATATAGAAAGGCCACTACCTACTTAATCACCATGTCAGCTAACCCCGCTCTACACAATATAACTGTATGAACACTGACTGCCAGCACCATTACTACCAGCAATGAAGCTGCACCAATACTAGAGCAACAGTGAGAGACTTTAAGAGAAATGCCAGTAAGTCCCATGTGCTGCTGGAGTTTCTAAAATCTCAAAATACACTACAATTTGGCGTAGGAAGAAATGAAATTAGAAAGTAAGACCGGCGGCCATGTCAGCACTGCTCCACTGCTAATGCTAAAGTGAGCGAGCTCAAAATACTGCCCACTGCTAAACAGAACCTGTCAGTGCCTGTTGAATAAAAACCTACACACCACCTTTTATCCTAAGTTTATACTAGTGATTAAAGCAGGGGAACAAGATTCATGGGTTCTGTTCCCACCTCCGTCAAGGTGCTGTTTGTTCCTGGGCAAGCCATTTAATCTGTGCGCCTCAGTGCGACACTGCTCTTTATGTGCGATGTCTGCATGAGGTTCAAGTATAAAGGGGGGAAATGTGCGCCTCACAGGCGTATGTGAGAATCAATCCCTTAGTGCCAATCAGTGCTGTGAGGTCCTCACATGAAAGGAGTCATACACAGCAATTTTTTTTCCATCTTAAAAGTCTCTTTCTGTTATCAACAAGGACAAGTCTCAACAAATCCGCTTGTACTTGTTTGGTCAAATCACGTCAATTTTATACAAAGGAGAGGCAGCTCAGGCACTAGCACATTTTCCGTCAGGGTCTTCAGTACTGTGAAGTCCGCACACTCCTGTGTCTAGCTCTGCTGTAGGACAGCAACAATTTGCTTGATTCTATGGAAAGTCACCAGTGTCCTCGGAGTTTAAAAATCGATGAATCACCGCTGTGCTTCAGAGCCCTTGCACAGTTCCTTCCACAGGCTCACACCAGCAACTGCAAACTGCAACTTGCTTAAATCATGGCCCAGTTTTATTTGAGGTGCAGAATGAGATGAAACAGGTAATTAGCCAGGGGAGAGGAGAACAGCTAAAAGGGGGCTTGTTAGGGATGTAGGCCATATTTACAGGATGGGGGGGACTCTTATCCTAGGAACTGGTGACTCTGAAAAAGATTTGGAGGGGTGCAGTGGAGAATCCGCTGAGCATAAGCTCTCAGTGCAAAACTGTGGCCAAAAGGGCTGATGCAATCCTTGGATGTATAAACGGGGAATCTCAAGAAGAAGTAGAGAGGTTATTTTACCTCTGTATTTGGCAGTGGCGCAACTGCTGCTGGAATAGTGTCCACATTTCAATGGTGTCCATAATTCAAGAAGGATGCTGGTAACTTGGAGAGGGTTCAGAGAAGAGCCATGAGAGTGATTAAAGGATTAGAAAACATGCCTTATAGTGATAGACTCAAGGACCTCAATCTAGTTAGCTTAAGAAAGAGAAGGTTAAGGGGTGAGTTGATTACAGCCTATCAGTTTCTACACGGGGAACAAATATTTAATAATGGGCTCTTCAGTGTAGCAGAGAAAATTATAACATGATCCAATGGCTGGAAGCTGAAGCTAGACAAATTCAAACTGGAAATAAGGCATACCTTTTTAACAGTGAGAGTAGAGTAATTAACCATTGGAACAATTTACCAAGGATGTAGTGGCTTCCCCGTCTCTGGCTATTTTTAAATCAAGATAGAAAAACATCCAATCTAAAAGATATGGTCTAAGAATTATGTTGGGGGAGTTCTATGGCCTGTGTTATTCAGGAGGTCAGACTAGATGATCACAGTGGTCCCTTCCGGCCTTTTAATCTATCAATCTAGGAAAGCTACAAAGGGTATTACATTTTCAAACAAGCAAGAGGAGTTAAAAAAAGATGATTATTTCAAGGGTATGGAGCAGGAAGATTCAGGAGAAAGGGGAAATAATATTTTGCATATTGAAGGTTCTAACATGGCAGTCACCTGTGCTTCCTAGTCCACGTGGTATTCCCTATCCCACCCAGGCATCTCAATCTTTCTCGAGAAAAGCAAGACCTATCCTCCTCACTCTGGGCTGATCACTGGGAAATGTACAAGGATGTTTCCCACTTAGCACTGCAAAGAGTTCATTCATACGTTACTACAGCTAGATATACAATGCAATGCCCCAAAAGGCATTCTACATTCCATGAAGTCGAAAGACAGCAGTCCTTTTGATCCCAGATCTACTCATCTGAGTCACATAGGAATTAACTGACAATCATTAATATTTATGTCATACGGGGCGTTCTTTATGCCATCACTGTTTAGCACTCCCACTGAAGCCTGCCAAAGTAGAGGCCTAATTAATTGATAAGCCACGTCTAGAAAGCTTTCATTCAAACTAGAGATGCAGTCCCTTATGTTCCTGCCAAAACAATTCTACTCCCACTCTCCTGTCAGCATGATCAGGTCTAAAACTTATAAATAAAAAACAACATTAAAAGGTTTTCATCTGAGTTAAAAGTAATTTGAGATTTCTCAAAAAAAAATCCCAAGAAACCAGACTCCCTGTAAACTGGGTTTTTTTTAAAATGTCATTAATTAGAGATAACATCTTTAGTTGCTGAAATGAAATCTAAAAGAGTAGATGGGAGTTCTAAACAGGAGGTAAATTAGAGAACTGAAGTGTTCTCTACATTTATTGCATGGAAGTTTCAGTGTCTAAACATATTGTTTTCATTAGTATCTTGTAATAAAAACCTGGAGTGAAAGGAACTAAGATAGGGAAGTGGAACCTTAACAAGGCTTTCAAAGTTGTCTAGTTTTACACCTGCTTTACACTGCAAAATAGATTTGGCTATCAGAAAGGTCTGCCTCTACTAGGCATAACACCTGGGCTTGTTAGCGCTCAAGACTGTGGTGCACTTATTTGTGGCTAGCCCTAACCTCATTATCCAGAGCTAGAACAATCAGGGTCCAAAACACCTTGCTTTTCACAAACGTGACCAATAACAACCAGATTATTTTTCAGGTTGTATATTTATGGGTCATCTAGTTTAATGCAAATATATGGACGATGCTGCTTCTTACCATAGGACGTTTGTGCTTCCAAAAACAAGAAAGTTACCCACAGATGCAGGTAAAGGACAGAAAAACAGCACATAAAGCCTTTGCTGAATAAAATGTGAGCTCTACCATTTGCTTAGTAGAGCTACATGAACCAGGCATTAGAAATCTGGCCAGAAATGGGGAACAATTACCAGTGTTTACCACCCACCTCACCCTCAAAAAATGTTAGAAAATCGTATGTTCTCATTGTGTTCTCAAGAGTGGTAAAATTTACAAATAATTTAAATGAAGCAAAAGAAAATGGGGAGAGCTTTAAAGATAAAGCAGAGCATGGTTGCCAGCCTTGTGGGGCATTGATGGAAAAATCCCCAGTCCAACATACATCAACCACTGCATCCTACAGGTGACTGAGGGGAAGACACTGAGCATTTATAAAAAAAATACTCTTATCCATCTCATTAATTAATCCACAACACCAAGTAAGAAAATACTCACCCTTTTAACAGATGGAGGAAAATAAACTAAGTGACTTGCCCAGAGTTAATAGATTTTAAGGCCAGGAGGAACCACTCTAATCAGCTAGGTCAGAGAGAGAGAAAAATGTCAAAGATGGGATTAGAATTTAGAATTTCCTGGCACCCAGCCTTGTGTTTAAACCAATCCGTTCACTCCTCTATCCAAGAGGCACCAGAGACAGTCTTAGATTGCCGAGCGTTGAATCATTTTGTTAGGCTGTTTCCCCTTTTGAGAAAGACCTGAAATACCCTTAACTAGAAATTACTGTGATCATATAAACGGATGTTCCACTGTCGAATACTGTTGGCATACAATTAAAAAAAAAATTGCACACAAATCACACTTGAAACCTAAACTCAACATATCTCCTTAGCTAGGTTGTTGTCTGGCACACAGCACGCCATTATGTGAAACAGCTAAGGAAAAGGTTCATATATTCCTCATGTCCTTTCGACCTTTTCTCTTTGCAGCTCCTGGAAGCAATGAATCAAAGGTAAACTGAACTGACTTGCCCCATTTCATTTCCATGCAACTTAAAACCACAGCGTTAATATTTAATGTTTACTCCCATTGGTCATGGGAAAGCTTTTTACATGGGGAATGCACTTCATTTAAAAAGGGAAACATTTACATATTAGAGGAAATAATGGTAAAGAATGATGCTAACAGCACCTCCTTGCCTTATTTTCCACAACAGATTTCCTAAAGTTTGATGACATTCTTTAAACAATGAAGCTACACTACCGAGGAACACCTGTAGAACCCACTTTGCAAGCCAGGCTTCCCATTTTTGCAAGTGCAATTTATCTACCAAGACTTTAACTCCTGGTGAATTACTAGAGGAAAGTATGAATTAGACATGAACAAAAACAATTGTGGGTATCATTATTTATTGTATCTGCAAAACGGTGCACACAAAAATGGAGGCCTATTTTGAAAGTTGGGCTTGAATATTTCCCATACAAAAGGTGGCATAAAAATTAGGTTTTGAAGCACTGTTTGTTTGTTTTTTATAGTACACCCTGATCTGAATGCAGTAATGTATCAACAGTCCACATATTGAAGTGAAAGGAGCAGTGAGGTTTTCCTACTTTAGTCTTAATGAATCAGTCCTTCCACAAGCAAAGGAAATGCTAGATCTTCCTGCCAGCTCTGTCCAATATCCGCCAGCAGCACTCAGGACAGGCAGATACATTTTCTTAAAACACACACCCATTCAAGTTCTACTGTAAGGAAGTTTATGTACTCTAGTACCATGCTTGAACAGGCAGGCTTTGTTCTGACCAGGC
Organism: Terrapene triunguis; assembly: GCF_002925995.2. Lineage (NCBI taxonomy): Eukaryota > Metazoa > Chordata > Testudines > Emydidae > Terrapene > Terrapene triunguis. Next base: position 94,399,755 of record NW_020664409.1, read on the forward strand.
AACAATTGCTTCCAAACATTACTCTTCACTCAATTTTCAGAGCAGGTTACTGTTCGCTTATGCTGTACATGAAATTTCAAGTGATATTACAGTACCATCAACATTTTTCTTCTCCACTTTAATAATTTACTCACAAAAACGGTCTTCGGCACCACCCTGCTTATTTAAAAAACCCTTCCCCCGCCTCCCCACTCCCATTTTGAAAACTACATTGCACTCACAAGCCGACTGCTTCCCATGTGCCCACTTGTGGCTCTGGGTTGCTTTGCAGGCAGCCTGCCTCAGTTTCCCCCATTCAAGGAGCTTCTTAAACTCCACACAGACCTTTCTTGTCCATTCACCACCCCTTTTCAGGAGTGCGAGTTTATTCACATAAACAAAGCTCCAAAACACAATCCATAGGTTTTACTCTCGACAGGTCAATCCCAGGCTTTTCCCGTCTGTAGTCTCAGGAGGGAAACCCATGCTCCAGGTGTTTCTGCTGGAGCCAATTCACCCTACTGCTGGGTCTTCCTACCTGGGGTCTTTCCTGCTTTGGCAGGCCATTTCCAGACCCTAACTGGCTCTAGCTTCCAAACCCCCTGGGTACGAGGGTCTTTCCTGCAGAAGTCTTTCTTACTTCCTGCAGTCTCCTGAGCTTCTTCCTTAACTGTAGCCAGCTGCTGCCCTTTATAGGGAAGTATCTAAACCAACCCAGATGTGCCTCTTTAGTAACCAGGGTTGGCTAGACCCAGGCCCTCCAGCCTTTAGGGGCAAGCCACCCTGTTACAGGCTTTATCAATTAACCACCGCAAATCTGTACGGTGCCCTTCTATCAAGTAGTCTGGAATGGGCAGAGTATTACGCTGTCCTTTCAAAGACACCTTTCATTTCCCCAACTGCAGGCTAAACTGTTGTTTGTTTAATCACACATGCCATTCCCAATTACCCGCCTCACTCAGGCTTCTGGTTGCACAGCCATGAAGTACAACATGTGAACTCTTTACCTCTGAACCAGCACGTCTGAAGCCCACACTTAGCTACTATTTATCTAGCACAGTGGTTCTCAAACTTATTTGATCGGGCCCCCCCTTCTTTGTGTCTATAATCCTTTACGCTCCCCCCACACACAAGTACGTATACCACCACCCAGCTCCGAAGGCAGTGCTGCACCAGCAGCAGCACAGAAGTAAGGGTGGCAACGTGAAAAGTGATATTCATCAATATCACTTTTCCCAAAACTGGACGCAATACTCCAGATGTGGCCTCACCAGTGCCAAATAGAAGGGAATAATCACTTCTGTCCATCTGCTGGCAATGGTCCCACTAATGCAGCCCAATATGTCTTTAGCTTTCTTGGCAACAAGGGCACACTGTTGACTCATAACCAGCTTCTCATCCACTGTAATCCCCAGGTCCTTTTCTGCAGAACTGCTGCTTAGCCAGTTGGTCCCCAGCCTGTAGCGGTGCATGGGATTCTTCCATCCTAAGTGCAGGACTCTGCACTTGTCCTCGTTGAACCTCAGCAGAGTTCTTTTGGCCCAATCCTCCAATTCATCTAGGTCACTCTGGACCCTATCCCTACCCTCCAGCATATCTACCTCTTCCCCCAGCTTAGTGTCATCTGCGAACTTGCTGAGGGTGCAATCCATGCCATCATCCAGATCATTAATGAAGATGTTGAACAAAACTGGCCCCAGGACTGACCCCTTGATTAACAAGGTTTCTCAGCAATATCAACCAACACATGCTGTTCAGTTCTGACACTACCTCCTTCTGAGAGGTGGCACTAACAAGTTACCTGGAAACATTTTATTGGTGTCCAAAAATACTCAACATCATGACTGCACTAAACCAATGGCATCATGTGAACAGGCAGGTTAAAATTTTGTATTATGGATAACAATGTCAATTAAACAAAAAAACAAAAGGAAGTATTTTTTCACACACTGCACAGTCAACCTGTGGATGTTGTGAAGGCTAAGACTATAACAGGGTTCAAAAAAGAATTAGATACGTTCATGGAGGATAGGTCCATCAATGGCTATTAGCCAGGATGGGAGAGATGGTGTCCCTAGTCTTTGTTTGCCGGAAGCTGGGAATGGGCGACAGGGAATGGATCACTTGATGATTACCTGTTCTGTTCATTCCCTCTGGGGCACCTGCCATTGGCCACTGTCGTAAGACAGGATACTGGGCTAGATGGACCTTTGGCTAGATGGCCATTCTTATGAAATCTTATTCTAAAAAGTGTGATTATCCATATTTTTATACTCAAATATGTTCAACTAACTTTCAATTATACATTAGAATACATGTTCACACCTCAGACTATGTTGCTGATGCTACAAACTTGGCTGGCAATAAGACTGCCCTTGACTTTAATTCACAATATCTGGGAAACTGATTACAGTCTAGGTACCATTCTGGTCACTTCTTTGAGGCATTCTTCTGACTGTATGAAATATTCTCTGCTCAGGGATTGTTACTCTACTGCAGGTGGCTATTTCTATGTTGTATTCCCCTTCTCATGAAAATGGGGTTCTACTCTGAAAAATATACAAACATACCATGGGATTCCATCTTCAGACACAACATAATAATTGTTCAAGAAGAACCAGGATATTTTCCAGACTGCCAGCACCACAAAACCTGGATTGTGAAAGTCACCTTTGTTCTTGTCTCTTTTCATTCTGCTGTGCAACCCCATTACAAATGAGAGTAGAATCTGGCCCTGCAAATGTAACTTTGTTAACGATGCTATTCACTATACACAGCAAAATAGACTCCAGCTCAGTATCAGTATGGGATAAATATTTTTGTTACAGCTGTTATCCTGTGGAGAAATAGCACCCATTCCTAGCCTTACATTTCACTTTGAGATGGGTTGAAGTGATGCCCAGAATATAAGAATATTCTACCACCAATTCTCACTGTATTCTTCAATCCTTCAAATCTATGGCTCTTTTGGCAACATTAGAAACCTACACGCTGTCCACCTCTGATGCGGGCATTCTTCAGAATGCCCATTTTCAGATCGCAGTACCCATTTGAGGTGCATGCACTTCAGTTGTAGCAAGGAGAGCCACATTCCCTATCTTCTTGGTTGTAATCAAACATTTGCACAGGACTGCATGGAACTGTGAAATACGCTCTTATACAACTCCGAAGAAAAGCACCAGCCAGCTCCTTGATATTAGTTTCTATAGTAACCAGTCCCTAGGCCCAGGCGCTCACAGCGGGGGATAATGCAGATTTCAATTTTACATAGCAGTAAATGCTTCAGAAAGACAGAGTTGCATAGTAATTGTAAGCACTGGCATAGCAAACAGAACCACCCCATACAATTATCCCATGATTCTGCTACACTGCAATCCAACAGAATGTTCCCCCACTCCCTATTATTTTTCACATGGTTATCTGCAATCTGTGCTAGGGCCACTGCTGCAAAATGGCAGCATTTTTCACCACGGTCTTTGTAAGAATAAGAAACGTGCTCCCTCTCATGTATCAAACAGTGCCAAACGCAATGAGATTTAACCGAGGGTAACCCAACCATTCACTGAGATTGGGTCATTTTTGAACCAGAACTTGCCTGCTAAAGGCCAAATGAAACAATCGGGGGGGGGGGGGAAAGAAGGGGAGAATCATTCACTACAGAAGTTTGCCCTTTTTACACCCGCTCTTCCTAGAAAAGAAGATAAGAGTGGTTCTAACACTGAATTGAAACAGCAGGACGATCACATTATTTTAACTTTCATGCAGTTTTACAGGTTGGACTTCATTAATAAGGGAGTGGAGCGAGAGGGAAGGGCACAGAACAATAAGTCACTTGTCCTAGGCTGATACTAGTTTTCTAGTACAATCTGACAACCAAAAGGGCTCCCCTCTCAAGGGGCTCAGAATTCTGCATACAGAGGGTATTTCTACCCCAATATTGGCCAAACAAGACCAGAAAACTGCCTAGGCTCTAGCTCCAGGAGATGCCTCGTTTTAAAACAAACTGACACTTGCACATAGCAACAGGGGCAAATAATTGAGCTAACAACACCCAACAGCTCACAAGCAAACAGAAGGACAAGAAAATACAGGAAGTCAATCTATTTTAAGCAAGACCTCATTATTACCATACAAATGTATAACCTTCCTCTGAGCAGCAAGTATACAAATGTGGGATGAATCATATCACTAAGCAAACTGCCTGGCAATGAGAACAGCCCTAACTAGTTTGCTTGTACACAAACTACACAACTGAAATTGCTGACACCTCTGCAGTAAGGGTGCATAAAAAGAATTGACATGGCGGAGTTTAGCCTCCAGGGAATAATTAAAACAACATCAGAAACAGTAGCTCAAGCTTCCTTCTGAGAGACAGACTTTATATCACAGAGCAGGGAAAGCCTGTTAGACAATGCAAATGCCACTGGGTCTTTTGTTCAAGGATTAACCAGAGCTCCATTGTTCTGGATGTGCAATTCTCAATTCTAGACTTCCAAGGCTTGTAATCTCACATTTGCTTGTGTCCTTTATGTTGTCAGAAAACAGAATTCTGTCTGAGGGGAAAACCTAAGAACAAACCTGTATTCCAGTCCAAAGGGTGTATCTTTATAAAGTGCCACAAATACACTGCCTTGCATCACTCAGAACTGATGTAAAGGAATGAAGAGAGGGACAAATGGCTTAAAGACGTGATAACAGGACATACTCCTATGTCAGTGGTCTGAATCTTGCCTGGGTTGATACTAGAAGTTGCCAGCACAAAGATCTGGTGTGACTTGCAGGAAGCAAGTTGACCTTGCTAATCCGACTTCTGGTGGGCACATTCCCCTGTCCACTAAAGCTACCATCACAACTGTCACCCTCAATGTCAGCAGAGGTATGTCTACACTGCAATTAGACAGCCACAGCTGGCCGGTGCCATCTGACTCGAGCTCGCAGGGCTCAGGCTAAGGGGCTGTTTAATTGCAGTGTAGAGGTTCAGGCTAGGGCCACAGCCTGGGCTCTGGGACCCTCCCACCTCTCAAGGTCCTAGAGCCCGGGCTGCGGCCCAAGCCCAAATCTCTACACTGTAATTAAACAGCCCCTTTAGCCCAAGCCTTGAGAGCCCAAGTCACCTGGCACGGGCCAGCCACAGGTGTTTAATTGCAGTGTAGACATACCCAGAGAGGCCAAGGAGTGAACTGGCATATAGAGACTCAGCTGCCTTTCATCTCGAGAGGTGGCCTAAGCAGCTTTGGGTGGGACATGGAAAGGCAGTTGGGCAAGCATCGCCAGCTGCCTATACAGTACTTTTATTTGGGCAACATCTCCAGGGCCACCAGGATGAGTCTACCTAGATAAATTCATGGAGGATAGGTCCATCAATGGCTTTTAGCCAGGATGGGCAGGCAGGGATGGTGTCCCTAGGCTCTGTTTGCCAGAAGCTGGGAATGGGCGACAGGAGATGGATCACTTGATGATTACCTGTTCTATTCATTCCCGCTGGGGCACCCGCCATTGGCCACTGTCGGAAGACAGGAAACTGGGCTAGATGGACCTTTGGTCTGACCCAGTATGGCCATTCTTATGTACTTTAAATAAAGGGCGAGCAACTCAATTCTAACTTAATGGCCTTAAACTTATTTTTCCTATAGATGCCTTATGACAAATAGATTAAAATAAAACAAATATTGATAAACTACAATGGAAACATCTCTTTAGCAACTGTTGCTAACCAACAGATTCACAGAGGGGAAAAAAGCTCTTTGTTGTGGTTACTACAGAAGTACGGTTATGCACCAACCAGTACCAGTTTATCACATCATGACTGAATTAGACTGAAAGGCGATCTCCAACCATAGGAAGATGGGCTGTATTGACAAGTAACCATCAACCAAAACCTCAGCCGCCACTGTTTTAAAAGTCATTCTCGCTCTCTCCCTCCAGTAAATTAGTGAAATGAAATAATCCTTAAACAGCTTGTGGTTTACACTCATCTTCACAGTTCCCCAAGAAATTGGATTTTTAAAGGTTTTAAACACTTAACTCAAGACCAATTCCAAAAACAGGCATTTTGTTCCCAGTCCTGCAAGGAACAACATGTGGGCAGACACCTACATGGAGTCCAATAAAGGGCACCACATGGACACAGGGGTCGGTCCATAGAGCCTTAGATACTACAGTGCTAAGAAATACGTAAGTCAGAAAAAAAGCTGCTGTTATTGATTAAATAGCAATGCATACCTAATGCTCCCTCTTCCTCTACCCCCCACTACCTCCCCCAAAAAGGTTTCTGACTCAATGTTTCTGAATAGATTTGCATTTTTAATCAGGAAAGGGGTGTCAAGCTCTTCCTTACTATACACCTGCCATTTCTTATTTGCACTCCCTCCCAAACATTGGTTTGGTGGTGGGTGTTTTTTTGTTTTTGATTTTTAAAGAAACCCTTGCAATTAAATTTGTTCATTTCTGCTGCCCGAATACAAATTGTTGCAGCAGCCTAATCCATCTCCAAACTGCATTTCAATCTCTTTACAAAAGACAGACGGCTTCATAAAAAAACGCTTCGATTTAGGGAAAGAGACATCATCGTCTATTTATACACCATATTGCGCAAAGCACCGTGGACTAGGTGGCCATGTAGGTTGCCATAGTGATTATTTTATCTATCAAACTGGAAATTTCCCCTCAGTGTGAAGTAGCAAGGCAGCACTAATTTTGATTACATGAATCCTGAGCTAGCTTTAGACTTGACCGGGGACACACACACACACACACACAATCTAGCTAGAAACAACAAAAAATTATTAGAACATAGCTTTAAATCTCTTGCATTTATGCATTTAAGATTAAACTACATCTAAAAAAGACAAGACTCAGGTCTCATTCCATTCTGACCCCATTCTACTGAGTACCACAGAACTCTCAAGGTAGGCATGCAGCTCAGTGACTTTAACACTGCGCTCTATCTATGCGCAAGAAGATAGAGATGAGAAGACATGGATAATACTACCTGCCTTCAACTATGTACTTCCTTGATTCTGCAGATTTAATATTAAAAAGATAGTTTTAAAACTATTATCTGTTATGCAGGAATTGATATTACAGACCACAGATTGTATGTAAATATATATTCAAGCAATTTAAAAACTACCTGTAAAGGATTTTAAATTGACCCCTTTATTGCACGTACTGGTAGCATGAAAGGTTTATTTAAATATTGCTTTTTCTCCTTTTTGATTTACACCTTACAAGTACCATGTGTGTAAAGTCTGATCATCTCTGGGTTTTATTTATTTGGGAGGACCAGGGGAAGGACAGAGATGTTTATTGTAAGTTCCTATGCCCTTAATTGAACAAAGGTTTCCTTTATTCTAATATCACTTAAACAGCTGTTAATGAAAAAAATAGTTTCATAGTGATTAAATTCCCTTCCCCTCATCAGCTCCACTTTTACTCCCATGCTTCTTGTGATGTCATCATTTATAGTAGGTCCCCAATCACTGGAGACTGCCCTAGAGCCGGGCAAAAACAGGGACAAGTTTTTTGGGAAAATTACATTTCTTTTCTGCGCCCATCTCTACAGCTGGTTCAAAGTTTAACCTTGAAGTTTTTTGACAGCAAAGGGACACTTCTTTCAATATTTCCCATGCTACTGCGCTGTACTGTCATGAATGTTGTCCTGCAAACAAAATTTATGGTAATTTTTATTAAGTCAAACACCAGTTTAGGAGAATTAAAATATTTACTCAGGAGACCTGGACTCTATTCCCAGCTCTGCTAGTGATTTGCTGTGTGGCCTTGGGCAAATCACTTCCCCTCGGTTTTTCCCCACATATCACTTATCTTGTTTAGTTAGATCGCAAAACCTTTGGGGCAAGGATCATCTTACTTCACGTTTACACAGTGCCTGGCACAGTGGGGCCTCCAGGCACTACTGAAATACAAATAAATAATTCATTTTCACAAGACCGGATGGCAGAGACTCATCTTCTGCCCATAGCCCTCAGTTGCCTTTCCCCAGCCTGGGAACACCAGGGGTACTTCTACGCTGCAAAGCGAAGGTGTGATTGGAGCACAGGTAGGCATACCCATATTAACTTTAATCTAGTTATCACGGTTAATAATAGCTGCATAGATGCTTCACAAAATTCAGCACTGGCTAGCAACTAGAGTATGCACCCTGGGTCCCTGGGAGTATGTCTACTTTGCCACTAGAAGCATGTCTCCCCGTCCAGTCAGACTTGAACTAGTGCACTAAAAAACAGCATTGTGGACATAGCAGCACAGGCAGAGGCACCTGAGCTCTGACCTAGGGAGTAGGTGGGCTTGTACTCAGGCATCTAACCCATGCTGTCATCCACGCCACAACATCCACACTGCTATTTTTAGCACGCTAGCATGAGCGGCGCTAATGTGTCTCTGTCTACCTGGGCTGGGAGGCACGCTCTCAGCTGAGCATAGACATAAGCATCCGTTTTGGCTGCTCTCCAATGTGCTATCTTGGCTAGTCCTCACGGGCCTTGATACCCTCCAACCCCAAGTCCTATCCTACCGTCAGGAAACCATTTCTGACACACATCTCACTAGCACTCTAATGTGCAGATCATCTTTCACTCCTCATGGACTGCTGTAGAATGAAGGGGATTGAGAGCATAAATAGCACTGACATCTTAAAGTGTATTGCACTGTACATGGAAAGGGAAGGTGTATCACTTGCAGGACATGTCAAGTTGAAGCAAGGCCCATGAGTTGCATCATCACACACTGAATCAGACTGTCCACAGAAAAGCTCTCTGAGTTACTGTATTATTAAATCATTCTGAGGCACACTTATCTGCCAATGGCAAATACTCCTGCTATGTGTATTAAAAACCACTTCAACACAGTTCAAAAAGAAAAAAAGCTAAATGCGAAGTGGATACTGAAGGACTCATTAACAATTGTACTTTGAAGATCAATTGTTAGCTCCCACGTAATCACAAAGCTTCCAATTTCTCTTCCCATAAGTCTTCTAAATTTACACCCATGAAAACGAAGGAAAAGGTGGGGAGACATTGCCACTTAATATATTCAGGCTCCCCTATGAATATTCAATAAAGCAGATTTAAAGGATAACATCAGTACTAACTCTGAAGCTAAAAACATTAGGCTAATGTCACTACTCCCCTCCAACCTACATTTTCAAGTTTTTTAATCCAGTGCCAGTCTGGAAGGACATCAAAATATAGTGAAGGCAAAGAGAAAATTAGTGTAGGTACAAAGCAAAGAAACCAACTTACCCACACACTAAAACTGCACAAATAATTTTATATTTACAAACGACAGTGTTTTGAACATATTGGGATTCTCTTGTTATAAGAAAACATAGCAGGACCATGTCAACTTAATTTAAGGCCAACATTTATAGAAGGCTGGGTTAGAACAGAGGCTCTAGGATTTTAAGTCTCTAAAAATGACCATTTCCCCCTTCAATGGTTTAAACTCGTAGTGTAGTGTAGAGCAGGGCTTAGTATGTCTCCTCACTCCCCTTTCTCTCCCTTCACTGCCCGCCCCATTCACAAGGAGCTTATGCCCTTATCTGTGGGTTTTTTTTCCCCACTGCTATCTATGTCAGGATGCCCCAAAGTCCAGATTATACCAGTAAAGTAAGAGTGGCTACACTTCTTTTCTATTTCCACATTTGCAGGAATAAACTAAACTTCTATAACCACTTTATACTGGTACAAGTACATCCACACATGGGGAGGGGGGGTTAACAACTGGTTTCTAAACCAATATACACCTCTACCCCGATATAACGCTGTCCTCAGGAGCCAAAAAATCTTACCGCGTTATAGGTGAAACCGCGTTATATCGAACATGCTTTGATCCGCTGGAGTGCGCAGCCATGCCCCCCCCGAGCGCTGCTTTACCGCATTATATCCAAACTCGTGTTATATCGGGATAGAGGTGTAGTTGGTACAAAAACTGAATTTAAGAGCTGATCTACAATTTGGGGCCCAAAATTATTAAAATCCAGATACTGGATTTGGGTTTTTGCAACATTTGTGCACAAGGGTTGTCAAGGCTGTATCCCCACTTTGAACTTTAGGGTACAAGTGTGGGGGCCTGCATGAAGACTTCTAAGCTTAACTACCAGCTTAGATCTGGTCCGCTGCCACCATTTTCCACAAGCTAATTCCCTTCCCTGGGAAGCTTTGAGAAACCTTTCACCAATTCCCTGGTGAATACAGATCCAAACCCCTTGGATCTTAAAACAAGGAGAAATTGACCCTTCCCCCCTCCTTCCTTTCACCCACTCCTGGTGAATACAGATCCAACTCCCTTGGATCTAAAAACAAGGAAAAATCAATCAGGTTCTTAAAAGAAGGTTTTTAATTAAAGAAAAAGGTAAAAATCATCTCTGTAAAATCAGGATGGAAAATAACTTTACAGGGTAATCAAACTTAAAGAGCTCAGAGGACCCCCCTCTAGCCTCAGGTTCAAAGTACAGCAAACAGAGATAAACACTCTAGTAAAAGGTACATTTACAAGTTGAGAGAACAAAGTAAAACTAAGACGCCTTGCCTGGCTTTTTACTTACAAGTTTGAAATATGAGAGACTTGTTTAGAAAGATGGGGAGAACCTGGATTGATGTCTGGTCCCTCTCAGTCCCAAGAGTGAACAACCCCTTAAACAAAGAGCACAAACAAAAGCCTTCCCCCCCCCCAGGATTTGAAAGTATCTTGTCCCCTTATTGGTCCTTTGGCTCAGGTGTCAGCCAGGTTACCCGAGCTTCTTAACCCTTTACAGGTAAAAGGATTTTGGAGTCTCTGGCCAGGAGGGATTTTATAGTACTGTACACAGGAGAGCTGTTACCCTTCCCTTTATAGTTATGACAAGGGTACATCAGGGACCAGGATTTTTTGCTGCAGTAGGAAGAAGACTTAAACTTGTTCTCTATTCATGCCAGGGGATTTGGGACGTGAAGGTCCAAAACTGGAGGGATCTAGCAGACTCTAAATGCAGGGTCTGTTACTATGGTGCTCATGCCCAGAGGTGTCAGGGTGCAGAGTTTTGCTGGTGCAATAAGAGGGTCCCTGGCTAGCATCCAATCCAGGCCGGGACTGCTGCAGCTGAATGGGCATATCGTGTGCAGCTATCAAGAGTTTAAGTGGAGAGTGGAGTGCACTTGTTCAGGAAGGCCATGCAGTTTCTCAGAACAGCTGGGCGATGGGATGTAGAGCTGCCTTATGGGAAAGGGTGGGAGTCCTCCAGTGGTGACTCCTGTTCTGCCAAAATGAGAAAATGACTAGACCAATCTAGTTTTTCCTTTCTCCATCCTCAGCAAAATGCAGACTAAGCCAATAATAACAATTAAAATAATAATAATGCCTAAAAATGCACTTACGTAGTGCTTTGCATGAGTAGATCACAAAGTGCTTCGCCATCTTTTAATGCATTTATCCTCACAACGCCCATCGCGAGGTAAGGCAGTGCTATTATCTCTAGTTTAAAGATGGGGGACTGCAGCACAGAGGGGCTAAATGACTTGCCCAAGGTCACACAGGAACTTTGTGGCAGAGTAGGCTATTGAACCCAGTGAAAGATATTGTTCTTTATAAATCAAAAAATTCTGAATGGGTCTGAGGTAATTTTTCCGCCAAAATTTTTTTGATGGGGGTTTTAATAAAATAAGAATACTTATACCATTATACAGACCTCGGTTCAGCAAGGTATTGAAACGTATGCCTAACTGGCAAAAGCCATCTATTGGAGAGGGTTGATGGGGCAGAATGAGAGTATTTTGGGGAAGTGGGAGAAAAATGGCTTCTCAGGGTGAGGGGTTGTTTTGTTTTCTTAATCTATTGCTGGCCAAGGTAAACTTATCTCCATTTGCAGCCAATAGGATCTCTACCATGGACTTCAACAGGAGCAGTTACGCCAACGTTGAGCGCTTCTGAAAATCCCATCCTTAACGCCAGTGGCTAACGAAATGTAATGTATTCGTATTTACTGTAATTTTATTGTACATTTAATAATTCTAAGGGCAGTTGGTACTTGTTCTTTTTTTGTTTTTTAAATTGGGACATAAAATAACTCTCAGCCAATGAATAACTTCACTGTAGTCAGTGGGACAACTCACATGCTTTATATTAGGCATGAGCTCAGGCATACCTTGCTGAACTGGGGCCATAGACTTTACACATGAACTAATCCTCCCATGAACTCTGGATAAGAATTATCTTCTGGTATGGACGGGGAGGAGAGAGGGAGAGAAGTATAGGGCCTAATCCTGGGAGTTTCTGAAGACAGTCCACTTCTACTGAAGTCATTAGAAGTTGGGGGCACTCAGCACATATCCCAAGATGGCCCCACAGCAGATGTATCTAGACTAGAATAAAAGGTGGATATTTAAAAATGCATAGTTGAACCAATTTAGCCAGCACCCTTTGAATATACCTTTTATTCTAGTCTATGCAAGCCCCATGACCTGAGGAAGGCCAGCTCTGAAACTGATACAGAGCAGAACTGAGATTCACATGTACTTGGCTCCCTGCCCGCGGTCAATCCACCAGACCACGCTGTCTCCTTAGAGTGAGATAAATCCTCCAATACAACACAGTGTTATACTACTTGAGTTCACATGCTTTTATAACGAATTCTGTATCCGGTATATAAATATAACTAATATATGGCAACGCACCACTTTTACTGCATGTGTTAGAGGGACAATGTTCTTTCATTGGTCGACTCAAATAACAGCTCTTCTTATTTAGGGATCAGACTGGAAAAAAGAAGTGGTAAGATTTATCCTCCACTCACCATCCTGGAACAGCTGAATGTTTCTGCTCACACACATCAGGAGTAAGCATCATCAGTATTGAAATCCTTCAGAGTTAGCCCCCCACCTTGAAATGAACAGAGCAGCTCAGACCACTCTGAGCTATTGTTTCGATAGACCAGCTCAGTACAACAATGCACTGCGTCACATTGAGTGGGTCTTTGCTACCTCAAAGGTAGCCTGTGCGGAATGATAGCATGACGCAGCACAGCGTACTGACACACTCCACCCTGTGAGTCTATTGTTTTACACTCTCCCCTTAGAAACCTTCCACCGCAAAGACTCCAATCCCAACGGGAATATAAAAACTGCGCAACAAGCAAAACCTGCAAAGTTAAAGTCAAGAGGAGGCAAATGACCAAGGGAGACCAGCGGGTCTCAAACTGTGGGTCACGACCCCAAACTGGGTCGCAACCCCATTTTAATGGGGTCACCAAGACTGGCATTAGACTTGCTGGAGCCCGGGGCCAAAGCCAAAGCCAGAGTCCCATTGCCCGGAGCTGAAGCCAAAGCCCGAGGGCTTCACCCCTGGGAGGTAGGGCTCAGGCTTCGGCTTCAGCCCTGGGCAGTGGGGCTCAGGTACAGGCCCCCTGCCCAGGGCTGAAACCCTTGGGTTTCAGCTTTGCCCCCCCACCCCACCCAGGGCGGTGGGGCTCGGGCTTTGCCCCCGCCCCACCCAAGGTGGCAGGGGTTGGGCGGGCTCAGGCTTCAGTCTCCCTTCCTGGGGTCGTGTAGTAATTTTTGTCATCAGAAGGGGGTCACAATGAAATGACGTTTGAGAACCGGTGAGATAGGAAGGGAATAGCCAGCACTTCAGGGTGGCAGACCTCAAGTACCATGCATTGGTTAGTGCCAGCTAGAAAAGTCTGGCTTCAGTGTTGTACTTCATGGAAATGAAACGAGAAGCTACGTGCAGCCCATCATCCTCAGTTATCTGCAAAAGTATTAGGGTTTCCCCTGTATACGTGGGTATGTATAGTTGTAAATATTTACATATTATATACATAGACATAGACAGTATTTTCTCCCTCTGAAGCAAATGCTGATGCAAGCAGATTGACAAGTAGCCAGAGAGGGCTACTGCTGACTGACTGTGATAAAATGCTTTCATCAGCTAGAACGCTGGGCCTTAAAATAACACGCCACTTCCAGTAAAACAGTAAGCGATTACAAAAAAAAACCCAGCACACAGCTTTACAACAATTTAATCACATTACTTCCCATTAGGGAATAACACTGTCTCTCTGAAATAGGCAGGTGGATCAGCATTTTTACTTAAAGTTACCAAAGAAGTACTTGTTCATACAATGACAACGTATACCTATAATTCAAACCATGCCAAGTTGCTAAACCTTCTGTCAAGTGGTACACAGGATGCATGTGTATTTCCTGCTTGTAGTTTGCCCTCAAACATTTGCATACATATTAAAAACAAACATTTTATATACTCTGCACAGACAGTTAACGCAAAAGCAAACTTGGCTAACTTCAGTTAATGTAAACAAACATGGGACAAAACTGTTTTAAAAACTACCCTGGGTTTTGCGGTATTAAGCATAATCTATACCAACAGCAACCACCACAGGTCAAAGAAACACACAATTAATAAAGGATAAAATACACAGAAACAAAAAAAAAATGGCAACATTTAGTACAGTATTATCTTAAGTCCTACATATCTAACTAACAACTTCTCAAGGGGCAAATCCACAGGCAGGAAAAGAATCCCCACATCACAAAAGGGAGGAGAGGGTCAGTATTTTTAAGCCAGATTTCACTTAAGCTATTACTTTTATGAAGATGTTGGATGAAATCCTGACCCCAGAGAAGTCACAGGAGTTTTACTATTGACTTCAATGGGGCCGGGATTTCATCGAGTCTACAGCAAAAAAGAGATAAGGAGTCATATTAGTTTAAGAACCTCAAGGAGGTTTCTTCTTGGGTACAATGCAAGATGCTAATTCTTAGTAATACACACTCAGGGGAAAATGGAAGAGCCACTAGCCTGAAATTTCAATTATTTTGTCAGAATGTCAGTTTCTAAAAATATGTCAAAATTCCCTTCTATCATTTCAATTGGGGGAAGTGAGGGAGGAAGAACAGTGGGGGTTATACAAATTTAATAGGACTGAATTTACAGAGCTTCTTTTCTGAAGGCCGCAGTCATGAGAGATGCAATGCATGTTGGATATAGTCCAAATACATGGAACAGAAGTATAAAATATTCCACAATAATTTGCATAGATCCACATTACTTCGTTTTTTTTTTGTCATTCAAGAATTCAAAACGCTTCTAAACAAAATTTTTTTTAATTATCTCAAAGCACTTTTAGTGACCCAGCACTGAAGCAGAGCTCAGCCAAGCCCGAACTTTGTGGGTGGAAAAAAGAGGTGTTTCAGAATCCAAACCCAAAATTTTTCACCTTGGGTCCCTCTAACAGTCTCATCTCTAGTTTTGCCCCTTTCCTGCTATGTACACCAGAAGTCAAGTCTGTCAATCATGGTCTGATGTCCAACATGTATGCTGGCATTTTTTAACGTATGTATTAATATCACCAACAGTAGATAAAAAAATTCCTTCAGATAAGCTTAGCAGAATGCAAATATTAGCTTCAAAAAAAAAAAAAATCTGGTTCCTCAAAGTTATCACAGTGCCCTTATTTAACTCTTGTTCTAGCTGCTACTACTGCTCTCAGAAGGAAAAGTGTGGCTTAGATAGTTAGCACATTGCTAATTAAACCTCACACTTTTCAACATTAGGATGCAGTATTAGGATGCAGTATTACTCAAAGCTAGAAACCAGCAAGGATTTATTAGGACCAACAATAAATAAATAAATAAATAAATAAATAAATAAATAAATAAAATTTAAAAATCCCAAAAACCCAAAGCTAGAAGCTACTGAAAACAACTTGATGAACAGTTGTACATTCACTTTGGAATATCTCTTCAATAGAGCCCTGCTGGACCGGGCAGCCCAGCCTCTGCAGAGACATCAGAACTCTTGTTGCCTGGGTCAGTGTTCATTTAGCACACCGCAGAAAATCAGCCTTTTGCTCCCCACTCACCCAGGGGTCTGGCAGGATTGTCAGCTGCACTGTTTCTACTTGTCTATTCAAGGACAAACTTGCACAGTCACCCCATATGAACCTGGACATCCCTCATTTCCTGCTAGAGGCAAGGAGAACTAGTTTGGCCACTAATTAGCAGGTTAAGGAAAAATTATAGGGCACGGGAGGGTGGGGAGAATAGAGGAAGATTCCTCTAAAATGAAGGTACAGGCAACTGTCTCAGATATCCAGGGACTGTGGCTTAAAACAAAAACAACAACAACAACAACACTACAGACCAGATCCTCAGTTTGTGCAAGTCAGCACAGCTCTATTGTCTTCAATGAATCTACATTGACAGACGCCAGCTGAGGATCTGACTTTACATCTCTTTTAAACTTATTTATGGGATAAAGTGTCAGAGTGAGAACAGATACAGATTTCAATAAATCTAGAGTTAGAATATTCTTTCCAAGCATGTAATTCAGAGGGCAATTAAGAAATATTCCAAATGATTTGTGTCAAACAAATCAAGATTATGGGTCTCCATCATGTTTCAAAAAAATCTTTTCAAACCATCTCATATTCTGCATATTCAAAGTAAGAGCTCATCAAACAGAGGTCTACCAGATCTGCCTGTCAGTGGTAACAAGTTAGGCTTTTTTTTTTTTTTTTTTTTTTTTTTTTTTAACCACCACAAATGGTATAAACTGGACACGGCATTCTGTTAAACTAAATATTGACACATCTGCTTACCACGTGTGTTAGTAGCCATGTCAGCCACTTTCTGAAAGGCGTCCAAAAAGGCAGCCGCTGCTACTACTGTCGTCCTGAAATGCAGACAGAAAACAAAACATTAGCTATGTCTCATTGCTGCCTGTTTATTATTGTCAAAAATGTTTAGGCTCATTAAGAAACTAGTGGGAACTTGCAGGGGCAACAATATAACAAACCCCCCTCTAATTTGTGTTTGAATTTAGCCCTCTTCTGCCTTCATTTCTTCATCTCTTCCTTGTTTTGTGCGGGTACTATGGACCGTGTTGCAGCCATGCTAATGCTGTGCTGTGAACTGCACAGGACAGGTGTTATTTCAAAAGGATGCAGCCAGACCCTTCGAGCGGATTTCATCTGATGAATCAATATTAAAGCAACCAAACATGAAAAAGAATCTAAACAAATTAAAGCCACTACTATTTTCAGGGGGCACCTGTACCTTGCAGGATACATCCCTATATAAGGGAGAAGTAAGTTCTCTGCAGTCCTAGTCAAATCCTAGCCTAAGCACATCATTTGAGTTCTCATTTGATGTGTACCTGCCTCCCTGATAATTGTGAGCGCATAAGAGGGTACGTTGCAAGAGATCTGTTGATGCTGTTTGGGAGTTTTGGGACCAGTGGGAAAAGGAGAATATTCACTACCCAGAGATTTCTCTCTGTTCTACAGTTACACCAGGGCATGACAAATGGTTATATCATTCACCTCTTGACAGGTAGGTCAGCACCTTCAGTCTTAGTTGCCGAGCCAGCAAGACCCACCCCCACCTTTGCCTCTAGAAGAGCTAAACCAAATGTCATAGTGCTATATATAAACATGAACAACAACAAAATTGCACCTGCTGACTAATCGTGGGTGCCTGTGCAAATAGAACCAGGGCAAAGAAAGGAGTTACGAGTAAGAAGTCTCTTCTGTACCGGAGGCAGTCTCACCACAAGGAGGAGACAAACACACCCCCAAGAGACAGAAGAGAAAAGATGACAAAGGCAGAAGAGCCAACTGAAGAAAATTCCATCAAAACTAATGCACAAGATACAGAATACCTTCCCCCTCCCCCCACATCCTTGACAGAAGGAAGGCCCACCAAGCTATAAGGAATGCCCAAAGGGCACATTGTCCATAGGCAGCATCTGAGGATGAAAGCATAGAGGCAGTATGTTGAGAACACTTCTGCAGGGACCACCAACTGGGAGATTTGCACTTCTTCAGCTACAGCTGCTCACCTGTTCTGTCTAGGAAGTGAACTGGATTGGCCTTTCAGGTTCAAAGGGCAAGGATGGCCTGCTAATTGCATACTACAGATAAACAGTTTTATCTATTTAGATAGCAAATCTAGCCGCTGGCATCCCTTGATTCTTATCCTCAGAGAGGACAAACGTGGATTCCAGTTTTCTAAATAAGTAGGTCTTGAGGGCCCTACGCATCACAGCTTTGTGCCAGAACTTTTCTTTTTCTGTCTTTCAGTCTGGGTATCCTGATTTAAATGAAATTAGGACAGGACTTTAGGGATTAAATGAGAACAGTGGCACAGCAATATTTAGTCCTCATGGACAATGAGGTATGGAGAAACATAGGCGAATATAGTGAATTCCCTCCTCCCCACAACAGTTGAAGAGATCACTCCAAATGAGTCCCAGACAATCAAGATCCCCTTAAAGAGATCCATCAATTTTACTTTGCCTCAGAAGTCTCCTCATTATGGCCTAAAGGCAGAAGTCTATCCTCGCCACACTCACCGAACCAAAAACGTGAGCAGAAAGCTGCAGGGAAGCTTGTCCGCACTCAATAAAGACCATAATTGTAGATAAAGAATGGTTTTCCTGAGAGAGCTGGAACTGGACTACTTGGATGTTATCCAACCCTCACTTCACGCACACCCTCAAAATACAGGAGACATAAATGGTAGTGCACAGTTGGGCTACAGACGATGCAGAATGCCTCCTAAGAGGCTTCTCAATCTTCTGATCCAAGATATAGGTTTGAAAGGGATGATGACCTCAAATGGATGGGAGGAGGAATCTCTACATACTGTCATTTGTAGGTCAGCCCCGGGATAGGGGGAGGAGCACAGCTTCTCTAGCTAATTGTTAATACTTATTCATGGACCTGGCTATTTCCACATCTGGATTTTTCCAGCATTGTTTTCCTATTATTAGACTCTTCCAAAATCATACGCTACATTATCTTATCCAGATTGTTAATAAGGAGGCTCCACTTCTCTGATAAGATAACACTAGGGGGCCCTGACTCCAGGTTAGATTACTTATACTCCCCTTTGTCAGAGGAAGCAGCAGAGGCAAAAGATTAACATTTGCTGGAAGTGAGTGAGTGAATCCTCAAACTGTCTGTGCACACTTGGCCATAGCTGCATTTGTATTTCACCTACTCCTACAGCTTCCCAAGCTGCAAAAGGAGGCAGAAGCAGGAAGCCAGATAAGACTTGGGGTGTTGGGTGTACAGAGGAGCTCCTGGAGATAAGGAAGTAGGCCTAGCTCCTTTCAAGAGTACCAATATGGCTCCGCTTTCCAGTCCATCCCATTCAGGACAAGACTTCAGGGAAAACCTGGAAACCGACCAGACAACGTTTGAACATCTAAGAACCCAGGCAGACTCTTTCCAGTGGTGCCTTCCAAAATCCAAAGTGGATTTCATAAGGATCTGCAACTTGGAGTGACGCTATGGCACAGTCCTGTAAAACCTTTCTGGCACTTAAGTACTCCCAATATGTGGCAATTGCCTTACTGGCATCACATATCGAAAAAGGGCAGGTGGGGGCTGGATAGGGTGGGGACAAGCAAGCTCACATTGGCCAAAACAATGCCTTCCTAGCCCCAGGGGCACGCTTCAAATCCCATACTGCAGGACTGGTGGTGGAGGAGAGAAGGACGTGGAGAGAAAAAAAGAGAACTGAAAATCTTTAAAAACAGATAACTACACAACCTAATAGGAGTCAGAGAAAGCATGGTTCCGCTTTTCCTCCTTTTACTTCTTCAGTAAGACAGGCAAATCCCACATGGGATACCAAATGGGATAGGACTGCATGGAAAGGGAAGGACACATGCAGGCAACCAACCACAGACAGGATTTTGTGGGGGTTTTGACAGGACACATGAGACATGTATATCCCATTAGTTTAGGAAACAAGGTTCAGTTCATAGTAACATGCAATTTAATTTCTCCCCTCTCTCTATGTGAATAGAAAGGCATTTTATGAGTCTGTTGATTCTGTTACTGATACCAAGTCGTGACGGATATAGAAGCTGCTTGAATAATATTTTATTAATGGAAGGCTATGAAAAGTTATCCAGAATGCACTTGGTATACTGAGACCCAATCAGTTACATGTTATTAACTGCTGCTGAATGACCCAGAACTGTGATTCCCTTGGCAGGCAGATCTTCTGTCCTAGTATTTAGGTTATCATAGACTTTACCCAATATTTAGAGTACTCCTGTAACTTAATAAGCCTTTATCTTACATTTATAAAAATAATGTAAGGACTTTCAACCCCAAAGCTATGCGTTAATTAAATCAACTGTCTTACAATAATATTCCAGATGGGGCCACATCATGAAACAATGAAAATGTGAAAAGAACTTACTGTCCTGTGTGGAAAATTAGCTATTTGTCTGAAATATACTAAAACTGTAAAAGGTGGCACACAGAAATTACATTGATGAGTTTTGAATATGAAATATTTAAAAGAAAAGCTAAACTAAAAACATGCTAAATAGACTATCAAGGATGAAGCACCATTTGAACTACACAGGATGCCTAGCATGTCCACACATGCCAAGGGGATGGGCTGTGCGATAAGAAACTTACCTTAGCTGAGACTGCAGTTTCCCAGCTTTGTTTATAAAATCTTCCCAAACTGGGTAACTTCCCTGAAAGAAAAAAACAACAACTGATAATGAGAATTTTAGTGGCCATTCAATTTTGACATTCAGAATTCAGTGTTTGAGATCATACGAATGATCAAAGTAAAGCAATAAAGCCTACTTTTTGTTTAATAAATGTCCATCCCTTGAGCCGTGTAACATTTTTCTAACAATTTATCTGCGGTTCCTTTAAAACTACATTGTCATTAAACAAAAAAAATTCCCACTGGTTCTGAATTCAGGCTGCCTGTTTGCTGAACATAAGCAGCAGAGAGAACACTATATCCCAGGACTTGAGACCTAAGTTCAAATACCTACTCTGCCACAGACTTCCTGTGTGACCTTGGGCAAGCCACTTAGGGCTTGTCTACACTTACTGGGTGATCGACACATGGCGATCGATGTATTGGCGATCAATTTAGCAGGTCTAGTGAAGACCTGCTAAATCGACCGCAGATTGCTCTGCCGTTAACTCCTATACTCCACCTGAACGAGAAGAGCAAGGGGACATCGCGTAGTGTGGACCCCGTGATAAGTAGATCTAAGTAGGTCGACTTCAGCTACGTTAGTCACGTAGCTTAAGTTGCATAACTTAGATCGATCTCCCCCCAAACTGTCTAACATTAAACTGTGTCAAATAAGGTTTGGTATACAGAGCCGTTAGCCCTGCTTAGTACCATGGCAAACAGAATTAAACATCTTTTTAGTCTTTTATTACAGATAAAGAAAAAAAGGGGAAACAGTTAACATTTAATGCATTTGAAATGTAGAATAAGGCTTTCATTTGAACAACATCCCTCGTTCCTTTTTCCACTCTATTTGGGGAGAATTTTTATGAGTAAAACACCTTGTTTGACAGTCTTTCAGATGGTATCAAAGATAACAACTGTCCTTTTTGGAGGGGATCTTAGTTAAGATGGGCTGGAGCGGTTATAAATACGGTTGAAGTTTGACCCTGTTTAGATAAAACAAGACATACACAAGAAGGGAGAAGAAAGAACAGCAAAGACAAAGTGCAGCTTTTGTCTCTGGTGTTGACTTTCACTTGCAATCTCTCTGCTGGAAAAATCACAGGCACAGCACATGGTTTTGTCGGCCACTCTGAGACCTGGCAAACTTATACACCTCTACCCCGATAGAACATTGTCCTTGGGAGCCAAAAATTTTACCGCATTATAGGTGAAACCGCATTATATCGAACTTGCTTTGATACGCTGGAGTGCGCAGCCCCGCCCCCCCGGAGCGCTGCTTTACCGTGTTATAGCCAAATTCGTGTTATATCGGGTCGCGTTATATAGGGGTAGAGGTGTACCAGCGATGGACTGTTTAGGGCATTGCTTTTAACAGCCTCTTTCTGATCACAGGCTTACAGCAGTCTAGCAAAATATACACTTTTGGCTGGCTAAGCCAGACTCTAATTAGACAAAAGGCAAACAGTGAAGGATAGCCAAGGTAAGAAATGGGGTGTGGACCGAAAATGACATACTGTGTGGAGTGGCAGGAGGGGAAAAGTCTCACATCGCAGGTGGTATTCAGGATTTAGCCAGAGCCAGTGGAGGTGACAATGTTATCTAACTTCCTCTCTGGCCCAGTCTGCTCAGCACCTCTCAGGATTAGGACAAAGATGATCCAGGTCCCAGTAGACAGTGGGGTGGCAGCCATGACAGTGAGGCTCGCTCCTTCCCCTTCTTTTAATCAGCCAGCATTGCCGTCATCCCCGAAAATCTCCTTCTGAGGACTCTTGGTCCTCATTATTTTGTCACCAATTAGGCCTAGTCTCCAATACTCTAATTTTGGTTCATTGTTTTCCTGTCCCCAGGCTTTTCTTGGTTACCAAGCATTATCTTAACACTGTTCTTGAATTATATCAGTAGGCCTTTTTGTTAGGGTTAATCCAGTCTGTCTCCCTTTTGCACCTTTTCCCATCAACACTTATTGGTATAGGTTATTGTGACATCTTACGGACTTTCACTCACTTTTCTCAGCTGAGCTCACAATTAGGATAAATTGGTAGGCCCCGTTACCACAACAGCTCTATTCAGAATAAGTGTTGAGTCCCGCTTTGACCTAGCTTCTCCCGGCCCCCCTGCCACAGTACAATCAGCTGACCATGCCCCACCACAAATAATTCCAACTGACTAGGGGTTAGAGAGAAAAAGAGACCGTGTTCACTTTAATAAATGTGTAAGATACTCAGTTACTGCAGCAATGGGCATGGTACAAGCCTAGATAAAACAGATGCCCACAGCTGAGAATATGCATTCCAAACGGGAAGTTATTGTATGCAAATACAATTGTTTGTAGTAAGGTATATCTGCCTCAACAGGTGTCATCTCTGCTTCTATCAAATGAGACAGAAGATCGCCTATTAATTATTTATATTACCACAGTGCCTAAAAGCACTAGGCATGGACCAGGGCCCTATTGTGCTAGGTGCTGTACAAACAGAACAAAAATACAGTCTCTGCCACAAAGAGCTTACGATCTAAATAGAAGTCAAGAGAAAAAACAGATGGATACAGTCATACAGATTGGGGAATACAAGGAAACAAGACAACAGTGGTCAGTATGATAGGCACTGATATCAGTGTACTAGCCGTTGTCAAGTTTTTTGTAGACATTATCTACTCTTCAGATTTTGTAAGTATCATGCAATACCGTATCTGGTAACACCCCAATCTTACAAGAATTCTGCACCAGTATTGGCTTCTTTTGCTTACTACTCTATTTGGCAGCAAATCAGAATGTCAGATCACAAGGTGTTTATCAACTATAATCCAGTGGATTATAAAAATAAGAGCCTGACCCTGCAAGCCTACTCGTAACTCCCACTGAAATCAGCGACTCAGGTTCACACTCTAAAATTGCTAGTGATGGTAGCGTATCCAGAGTATCATTGTCAATAAGTAAGACACGATATTAAATGCCCCAAAAAATCTTTTCGCCTAATGGAAGAGACTAACTCTATTTTACCAATCTTGTATTGATTTGCTAAACCAAAACAAAGTTTATTTGAAAAGAAGAGCATTGTACTTTGCAGGTTTAAATCAAAGGAATACCTTCAGAGCAAAAGAGAAAGCAGCAGGTTCAAAAGGATGCACCACTTTCCCCAACAAAAGTTTCATACAACATATTCAATTTCATGTAAATTTGGTACCTACTATTCTCAGATTCCCCGTTTCCTAATATTATTTCAACGCAGCTCGCTGACGAGTCTTAGAAGCCTAATTTTTAAAGTGCTTTTCCTTAATCGAGTTCAGAGCTAATTGATTGGAATGCATCCCCTCCCTCCCCCCCCTTTGAGAAATGTCAGCAGACACAAACCCCAGCATGAAGCTTACCACATGTAATTAAAGTCAGCTTCAGAACATGCAGACACTGAAGTATAAGGCTGAAATCTTGACTCTACTGAAATCAATGAAAATTTTGCTATCAACTTCAATATGGCCATGATTTTCTCCTGAGTTTTTTTCCAGGTGACATCCCTAAATCAGCAAGGCCCACTCTTAATGAACACTAGGAAGTGAGGAGGCATCTTTGTAATTACCACATTCACAATTCCTTTAGAAACCAGTTTTACAGCCAGCGGCTCTGCACTTGCAGAATTGGATTGTTCTTGTTGTTACTGTAACACTGGTCACAGAAGTACCTTGCTGAATCAGGGCCTAAGTACATATTGAAATTTCAGCCCATGAATACTCGGTATCTATGAAACGCACAGGCTGGCAGTATACAAGGAGACAATTTTTACATTTGCCCTCCATACCGTCATCTGGAATTGTGAAGGAAACTCAAATCTGGACTACTAGAGCATTTACAGTTAGGCTATCCGCTGCCTTCCGAACACCAGCAACCTCACAATGTAATTAATTTAATACACTACCTATTAGACATGAGAAATGAAGACTCCTTAACTCGAGAAATGCCAGAACACTACACTGACCTTTCCATCATTAACAGCAAATACCCAGAGAAGAACAGAATGAATCAGGACTGATAATGAATTACACAGCCTCACCCGTCTAAGGGCTTGTCTTCACTGCAGCAGTTAGCTCCAGGTCCTTGTTGAGCCAGCCTCGCTTGCGTGAGAGCAGCCACATGGTAAAAGACTTGAGCTACACAGTGTTTGGATTAGGAGATTATGAACTGCGCTAATTCAAAAGGTAGTCTGTAGCTGCATCGTCACTGCATTACTAGCTCAAGCATCAACAGCAACTGGACTTCCAGCCACACCCCTAATAGGCCAGCTAGCTTGAGTTTAAAACATCCTTTACCTCAAACTAGAGATGTGGAGGGAGAGGGAAAACAAGCCCTAAATTTCTAATTCAAGTCTGGCCAAGGTCAGTAGCAACAATTTGCTATCCTTAGAGAGCCATGAATGGCCTGTGTGTGAAATGGGAAATTCTTGTCCAGTGACCACATCTCTCACGAACAAGAAGTCACTCCACAGCTGGCAACCTCTAAAAGAAAGGCCCAGGGGTGAATACATATGAAGGAGGCCCTTCCCTCTTATCCCTAGAATTCCTTGTCCAGAATTAAAACACCATACCGAGATAGGAGAAGCATGCCCTGCTATTGTCCTAGCTGTGACTGTTCTGTGGGTGGAGAAAATTGCAGTCTCTAGGGCTATCAATATGACACCTCTCACACACATTTATTTTAACGAACTGAGTAAATCAATCAGGTTGCCATGAACCTGAACCTAAGTATGTCTACACCTCCTGGGATGTTAAAATCTTATTCAGGATTATAAGACCCTGAATAAAATGTTTTATGTTAAGACAGAATTGTCAGCCATGTCAATGCAAGACACCCACTGATGAGTTAATCATTGCTATTTCCTTAAACTTATCAGTATTACTGAAATCTACTTTGAACCCTTTTCTCTCAACAGTAAGCTGGCTAGTCTGTCTACATGCAACGTATGCATTATGTATGTATATGCCAGGAACCTTCGAAGCACTGACAATTAACAGCAGGGCCTACGGCTTTACTGGATTCTCAAGCAAAATACAAGCTGACAACTAAGCTTACCAAAGCAGTCTATTTATGCTGCCATTTCCGTGGCAGCATTATGCTGCTAACTGTGCCTAATGGTACAGAGAATACTGACACCAGTCGTGAATTTAATTGTGTCACAGGGAGACAGTATAGCCAAAACATAACTTGGGAAGGGAAGATTTTGTGGTACCACCTTGCCACACAGAAATCAAATTCAAATCATCATCTACCACTTCCACAAATCTTGGTTGTTTGTTTTTAATCCTACCCACAGAAGCGGCATCAATGTAATTACATTGGTTTCGAAATTGATTTAGTTAAATCAGTACAAATCCTCTCATGTGGACATTCTTAAACTGATCTAAGAGTGGCTGATCGCGATTTAGCTTAATTTGATACCAAAATAGCAATTTATTAGTTCAACCCTAATTGAATCCCTGAATATTTGTGCACCTGCAATCTAGCAACAATCCCACCTTCTAGCAGCATGTGTGTGTTGTGGTTTTTATCTGTACTGCATTTATAGCATTAATTAATATAGTATAACCCCTTTGGCTAGCAATAACTCACTCTGCTTTTCCACAGCTCTGATCTCTCACCCACAAATCTTCTATATAAACTCATATTCTGTAGATTTCCAATTATTCCTATTCCAGTAGAAACTCTTTTTCCTTTTAATCCTCGGGATCAGCCCCTTCTGAAGCCAAATCAGCAGTTTGTTTCCTCACCCCCCCCTCTCTTTTCTGGAATTTAATTAATGTGTATTAATTATGGTGTCCCTTTGAACCCTTCAAACAAATACTTCTTGTCAACCTAATCTTGTGAGGTACCGAATGCCCTGAACTCCCAGTCAAAGCAGGAGGAGTAGAGGATGCTCATTGGGTCACAAGATCGGACGGTAGGTATTTATCCTGTCTCCTCCAGCTGGGGAAATAATTTATGCAGGACCACCTGGGTGAGATTGATGGAAAGCAAATGGGGAGGAAGAGATGGTCCACTATTTAAAACACTAGCCTAGGACTTGGGAGACCTGGGCTCAAGCCCCTTCTCTGCCACAGACTGTGTGTGTGACCTTTGACACATCATTTGCTTTCTTTGTGTTCCCCCATCTATAAAATGGGGATAATAGTACTTCCCTACCTCAAAGGGGTGTTGTGAGGATAAAAGATTGAAAGGTGCTCAGATACTATACAGCAACAGGGGGCCATGGAAGTCCTTTATAGACAGAATGTCCATTAAATTTGTAAGATTTCACCCTAAGAAATATTTAATGCAACATTACTTTTTTAATTAATTGGAAAAGCAACTATATACTTGCTTTGACTAAAAATCCTAGTGTGATTTAAGACTACTTTGGAAGAACAACAACAAAGTGTTTTTAAGTGTAATGTTTCACACAGCTACCTCTGTTCAGTCTGAAATTTCTGATTTCAAAACAGCTGATAAAGGAAATCAATTTTTTTCTTTAAATGTCAGAGTCATTTGAGCTCAAGTGTTATCTGTAAAAGGGGCAGGCTTCCTTTATCTTTCAAACCCTGTTCACAGTGTGAAGGGAGTGCTGGGCAGAAGATCAGCTTCAGGACATAAATCCTGGGGCCATCTATTGAGCAACTTCACAGTTTACAGGACAAGTCAGTAATTTGTAGGCTGGGTTTTTGGGAGGTTTCTTAATGTTAGATCCCAAATGATAAATGATTATTTTCCCAGAACTAACCTTATGCCTATTGAAGAAGTTAGTTTTTTAAATGTCAACTACTGTGGTTTTCTTTGGCATTTATATTTTGTCACAGTAAGACACTCCAAAGTATCTACAGTGACACACCCTGGTGTTTAGCAGCACTCTGTTTTTGGCTGCTTGCCTACCAACCACCAATGCGTGTCATTATTAGGCCATAATAATATACCTTCGTCATATCTTATTGCTTAATTAGTTAGTTGATGGGTGATTAATTGTAGTGTGGGTGAGTCCTCTGCTCAGATCAGGCAACTCATGTACTGCAAAAGTGGGTAGGGCACTGTCTTTCTGCTTTTACCTCTCCTCCCTGACTGACTAGCCTGCGGGCTGACAAAGGAAACAGTGAGTCCTACCCTGTCAGTATTTAGCCAGTTCACAATTAAAACGCCAAACCGTGTCCCCTCAAGGGCACATACAGTAGCTGGTTCCCCTAAAGGTATTAGGCTGAGCTGTTGGAGCCCAAGATGCTCTTTCAAGCCTCAGAGTGCAGTACCCAGGCCTACTAGCATCTGGACAAATCCTGTCACATACTAACCATGCCCCAGTCAGACTTAGTGGTAGGGTCATGGCTTTTTCTGACCAGAGGAGAGCATTTTGTATCCTGTGCACGTGTGGGGATGGGCCAGCGGTGTTCGGAATGTGCGAGGGGGATCAGGGCTGTGGCAGAGGGTTGGGGTGCAGGAGTGTGAGGACTCCGGCTGGGGGTGCGGGCTCTGGGGTGGGGCCGGGGATGAGGGGATCAGGGCGGGGGCAGAGGGTTGGAGTGCAGGGGTGTGAGGACTCTGGCTTGGGGTGTGGGCTCTGGGATGGGGATGGGTGGTTTGGGGGTACAGGAGGGTGCTCTGGGACTACAGGGGGGAGAGAGGACTCCCCCCAGCTCTCTTTCCCCGCAGCAGCACCTGGGCTGGGAGGAGAGGCGCCTCTCCCTGCCACGGCTCCAGGGCTGCGGCCGCAGAATAGGTGCCCCTCCCTGGCCCCTGCAGGTCTGGGCCAGGGCTGGGTTTGGGGAGGGGCGCCCCTCAGCCGGGTTTGGAAAGGGGTGCCCCGGGCCGCCCCGGCCACAGCAGGTCAGGACCACGGCATAGTTGGGGCCGGGGGGCCGCCACGGCAGGTCCAGGCCGCGGCATAGTTGGGGCCAGGGGGTCGCCATGGCTGTGACAGGTTGGGGCTAGGGGAGGGGCTCCCCTCCCCTTGCCGCAGCAGGTCCCCAGGCGGGTTCCCTGAGTGCCTGCGCAGCACTAAATAGGCTGCTGCATAGCTGCGCAGCTTACAGGGAACTTAGGTCATGACTCTTCACACAGGAACGAGTGTGGAATGGTCACTCCCTAGCGGATTTGGGAGAATCAGCGTCTGACATATCCTGAGGAACCAAACAGCCCACTCTAGGATTACACTGCAAATCCTATGAAAGGAAGCTGCTAAAAGAGGTGATCTAAAAATGGCTCTCTTCCTTCTTTCAGGCCAGCAAACTTGTGAAGGTAGTTAATATATGAACTGAAACAACTGTACAACAATCACCTTGAGGTCTGAGAACATCAAGCTTCAGAAGAGTAAAGATTCACTCTGTCCAGAAAAGGATATTGCGCTGGTTTCTCAAGAAACCAATACCACACAGATACAGATGCGCAAAGTAAGGCTACACTTGATGAAGAGGGCCATACTTACATGGATTATGGCTCATGGCAAGGATGAGAAAGCACCAAATTGCTGGTGCTGACTGTGCAATCCAAAATAAATGTAAGGGTCTTGTCAGCTTAGCAAAAGGAATTAGTGAACAGTTTAGGATGATTCTTTTTCTACTTCAAGGAAAAAAGATTGGCTTTCCTTAACAGTCTATATTCATGTACTGAGACTAATAAAGGTAAAGGAAAGACTTTGATGAAGCTATGAAGCACACTCCAAATTGCTACTAAAACTGGTGTTAGGTGACTCCAGTCCTGGTGTCAGTTCCCCCTATGACATTCACCAATGACAATTACTGCAAAAGAGGCAGCAAAAAAGTTTGATTCTTTGCTTGTGCTAACATCCCTCACATACACAACCTTTGACAGAACCATCTGAATGTCACAGGTTGACCTGGATGTACTACCTATTTTAGGGAAAAAATTGAGAAGATGGTTTGACAGTCCCACTGGGGTGTGAGGAGGAAAAAAAAAGAAGAAAATGGGAAGGAAGCAGGGTGAGGGCAGCGGGCAGAGCAGTAGTGTTACTCATCAAAGCCAGAAATCTCCACTTCCTCACCTCAAGCCTCAGCTTCCCTCCCTGCAACCCACATTTATCACATTAACAGCTCACTGTTTAGAGACATTAACACAAAAATCATGGGCATTAGCACAGGGGTTCTCAAAATGGGGGTCATTACCCCCTCAGGGGGTTGCACGGTGATTACATGGGGGTCACGAGCTGTCAGCTCTGGGTTGTCAGCCCCACATTAAATTACCCCCCCCCCCCGCTTTTAATTTATAAGTGAGGTCATACTCAGAGGCTTGCTGTGTGAAAGGGATCACCAATACAAAAAGTTTGAAAACCACTGCGTTAGCACGTCTCGAAGTTAACTGGTGATTTCCTTCTTGGTTTTTTTAGCATAACTGTACAACTAAACTGCAGTTTGCAATTCTGTCACCAAATTTCACACACTAGTAACACATCCACAGACTGCACATCTGTCCTCGCGACAATAAAACAATATTAACTCTGAACACATGCCCTGAAAACATAAAATACAGGACCAGTTCTAGGCACCAGCACACCAAGCACGTGCTTAGGGCGGCACAATTCCAGGGGCGGCATTCAGGGAGTTGTGGGTTTTTTTGCTTCGGGAGTTGCGCTCTCGGAGGTGTGTAGTTTTTTGTTTGTTTGTTTTTTGCTTGGGGCAGCAAAAAATCTAGAGCCGGCCCTGATAAAATAAAATACACAACTCTAAAATCTTATCCACCCACAACAAAACTTCCCTCTCATTGGTTACCACAACCACTAGAATGATTAGTACAGTAATATGAGCACAACACCATGTACTCAAACAGAGAGCCTATTGTGTTAGGTGCTGTACAAACATACAAAGGTTACACACAACGCACTACTTCACTAGACTGGACATGAAGGACACCAAGTCTTCCGAAGAAACTTCAATGGACAACAGAGCAAGAAATACCCAGGGGAAGCAATACAACAATGGCCTTAAAATGGACCTTAACCACTGACAAATGTCAACATGTGGGGGGGGGGAATATAGTGGCTGAAAAATCAGTTTGCTAAACCAGAACAACATCTGCTGCAAACAGTTTGTGTTTTTTTTTTTAAATCAGTCAACAAGGGAAAAGGGCACTTGGCAAGCCATGAGAGCAGAAGTTACAAAACACTAGCAAACAGTATTGCATTTCTCTACTCAATCCATGGATGGGTTTACGTAACTCAAAAGTTAGACTGTGTAGCCACTCACAAGACCATAAAAGCTCTTGCAAAAAAAAAAAAAAAAAAGATCATCTTTGATACACGACAGTCCAATTTAAAGTTTATGACCACCTTTTCCAAGCTTCCCTACTATCTTAATAGTAATAATTTTCTTTCCCATTGGTAGCATTCCCTCTAAGCTGGCTGGTTCCTACACTCTTCAGGTCAGAAAGTTGACATTAAAAATAATTAAAGAACCTACTTGATGAAGTATCTTCAGCTGAATCTGTTTCCCAACAAAATGTCAGGTTAACTACCATCTTACAGTGAGCTGAAATGTAAACTCAGGCAGGGTCCAGAAATAGTTCATTCTATTTCATTCTTCACGCAGATCTAGAACAATAGCACATGTATTCTAGGATGTTATTTTATTTGTCTCTTAATGAACAGCACTTCATTACTGCTGCCTTCATTATCAATTTGTATCTTGCTTTGGTGCAAGTGATTTTGACATATTCATTTCCCACACACTTCCCTTTCCTATCCCTCAATATTAATATTCCAGTTAAGTGAATCAACCCGCGAAGTTTCTGCAACACCAAATGCACCACACGCTCCATCATACAAGATCCTGAGCATTTCCAGTTTGTTTAAAACCAAGCATTTAAAATAGTGTTTCAATTCCAAGGTCTAAAAATAAGATTAAAATACTCCATTTCAAACTTTTCTTAAAAGAAAAGTTACTCCATTGGTTGATATGCCAGCCAAAACGTATCTTGTTAATCGTATAGCATAAACATGAGAAATCTCAATGTAATTTAAGCCAAGTTTTCAAAATCTGTGTAATGTTAGAATTTCCAACACCAGACCAGATCAGAGGTCCATCTAGACCAGTATCTTATCTCTGATAGTGGCCAATACCAGATGCTTCAGAGGAAGGGATGAGAAAACCAGCTAAAGGTAATTAATGAGATAGCCTGCCACCATGAAAAAGCTTCCTCCTAACCCTCAAACTTAGAGGCTGTCTTATGCCGTGAAGCATGAAGATTTATATCCCTTCCCAAACTCGTTTAATAGTCACCATTATGGATTTTCTTGATAACCATATAAGCATCTCATTCTTTTTTTGGAATCCTGAACATCTCTTCCCTTCAATGGTATCTTAGGTACAGTCTAACTGTGCACTGCATTGAAAAAAAATATTTCTTTTTAGCAGCTTTTAAATTTGCCACCTTTCAATTTCATTGAGCATCCTTTTGTTCTTATAGTATGAGAAAGGACAAATAGAAGTTTCAATCTACCTTCTCTATATCATTCATAACAAGTATCTTAGAATATTTTTGTATTAGATGAAAATACATCTACCCTTAATTTGTTGATAGATAATTAGAATAAAGCAAATGCAAGGCCTCTTCATGTTTATATGAACATCTTTTCACTCTGACGGATTCTTTACAAACTATATTCATGGCCTGATTTACAAAGGTGGTGAGCACATGTATCTTCATGACTACAGGTGCTCAGTTCCTTTGAGAGTGAAGCCAATAGGCATCCCCATTCACCCATCACTAATATACATGCACCCATGGGATCAAAGAGGGCAGCACTCCCCTACTAAGCAACACTGCACTGTTTTATTTTTGAAAGGGAAGTGAAAAATAACTTCCCCACTTAGTTTCATTTAGAGAACTGTGGGTACCCGGAATGCAACTTTGTTCAAAAGAGAAGCAAGTGTGCACAGAACCTCTCACAAGTGGTAAGGGCAAGCCCATAATCTCATGAAGAGTTCTACAACTGAAGAAAAAGATAATGCTATACATAGAGCAAGGATTTAGGATGCAATGGTTTTGCAGCCAAAGAAACTCTTTACTCACCCAGAACCCTTGCAGGGCCAGGACTGATAGGTTGTAGTTAACAGTTAAAGAAGAGAATGACATTCATTTCATCTCCTTTCAAAACTAAGGCATCTCAAATCCAACTTCATGAAATGGAAAAGCATCAAGTTTAAGAGGCTGTACTGCAAACAACTAAAAGCAGTGACCAATCATAGGAAATCAAGTTAAAAACGTGGTTTAGCCTGTGTTGCGTTTCAGGATCAAAAGACTGTATATCAGTGGTTTTCAACCTTTTTTCATTTGCAGATCACTAAAAAATTTCAAATGGAGGTGCGGACCCCTTTGGACATCTTAGCCAGTCTGCAGACCCCCAGGCATCCACGGACCATAGGTTGAAAACCACTGCAGTAGATGATTAAAAAGAAAATAACCTATTTTTCCACTACTTATGCTACTGTTTTCTTTTCTATTTCTCTCAGCCTAGACAACCTAAAGAGACTTGCCAGTTTTACTTTCAGGGTCTTGTGCAATAGCACAATGCTGCAATGTACGCAATCTAAAGACTTCCATGGAAAGCTTGTATGGGTTAAATTTGTTATAAATTTCATGGTACCACCTCTACTAGTCTAGGGTTTTTGTAACAGCTTGATCAACTCAAGAAACTGATCCAGTCAGGGTGGAAGTCTATGGAAAACTCTAGAAGAGAACCACCACACCACAGGAAAAAGTATCTCTACTATTTAAATCAGTGGTGGGCAACCAACGGGCTGCATGCAGCCCGCAGGTTGCCCACCACTGATTTAGATACTCCCAAAGCAGTTTCTGAACACCAAATAATAACTAATTCCAGAGCACTGAAGTGCAGCCACCTCTTGGAATATGGCAATTTAATGAGTATAGCAACGATAAAAAATTCAAGGGAAGGAGGTGAGGAATATGAATTATGTGTAATTTTGTTATTAGAGAGCCATTTTCTTCGCTTTGTTCTTATTGGAATAAAGTCCACATCCAATAGCCCACGACTAAATGGATCCAGTAGTGAAGTACACACACTGTATTGTCATAATCACATTAGTCTGTGAGATGTCAAGGGTGGAATGGCCCAAGATATTTAGGCTCTAAAAGCATCCTCTCCTCTCTTTGAGCATAACATCCTGGCTTGAAACCAAGTCAGGACACTCACCAGCTGCCAACAAGTGTGATGTCACAACTACAGCATTCACTACAGGTTAAGACCTAGCAAACTTAGCTTTGAGAAAGTAAGTTGAAATACAAACAGATTGGAAAATTAGCAAACATGTTGAGAAAATGTATTAATACAGTGTGAGAGGATACACACCCACTGGATACCTTTACGTTTTTTCCACTCTGAAAGTCCCTCTCAAACATGTGCAGACCTGCATTAAGATGAGAAGTCTAACTGGACTCTCTCTCTAAATAGAGAAAGTCATCTGTAGGAGGGGAAAAAGCTACCCAGCTGCAGCTATGGGAGAACCTGACCTAGTATCCGATGGCGCATTCTGCAAAAAGAGTTATATATACAAGAAGATGATTCTAAAGAAGTATGCAAGGGGAAATGTTTAGTTACATGTTCTTCAATTCAGATTAGAATGACAAATACGTGAGAAACTCTGAAGAGAGGATTTCTCCACAGAGACTCATCAATAGAAGCCTTTCATCCACTCTAACATTATGAATCAGCTCCTGTATATGCACAGCAGACACTTAAACCCACAATATTTCAGTTGGATCAAATCTAAGATTATTAAAATTTCAAGAGGCATTCACTCTGGTTAAGGCATATGGGGTAAATTCTCAAAGCAATGCCAGGGTCTTCCCATGGCCGGGTAACTCCATTAACAGCACTGGAATTTGATCGGCTAAAATTTCACATAGCCCTTTTAGCGAAAAAAAGTATAACCGTGCCCCTCACCACATGGTCTCTGTGCACTGTACAATATTTTATGCATCTTATGTGCTAACCAGCGTCTCCTTTACAAGAGTCACACCACGCAAAGTATGCACCACCAAGTCCACACGATTGCTTCGGCAAAACCCACATAGAAGAGATGCCCATGGTTTCAATGCCCATGGTTAAGTCTAACACAAGCTCCCTCAGGCCAGCAGATGAAATGATTACCAGAGCCAAAGATCTTTTCCCAAGATGTTGAGAAATGCCTCAGCTGATCACAGCTGTCAAGGCAGCACACAGGGAGAAAGAGAGTTCTCTTGGACAGCCAGGCCCAAACTATATAGGGTTTTACCCTTTGGGTAGCTTCAAAATTCACTGGTATGTATCCGGTTTATTACAAGTTTATTACTAGCTGAGAGGAGAAAAATAGTCATTTCCTAGCCCCAAGCTAAGCACCTATGCCAAGTTTCAGCAAAGAAGAATTGGAAAGGGTGGGGGCTACAGTTATTACCAACTCAAAATTGACGGGCTAACTCACCCTCAACTACAGAGCTACTACGCAAAAGCTATTTCACAACAATATTCAGGGTCCAACACGCAAACATGGTGGCACTGCTAGCTTACAGAGAAAGAGGACTCAGACCGACAGGTGATATCACGCCGCCACCCCCCCCCTTTCTTTTTGGTAGCATAAATTGAATTTCTCAGGTAGAATAATCATTACTAGCACCAAACATATCAACAACAACAAGTTAACTCACTTAACTTTACGTATAATAGACACGAGGCTATGTCTACACTATAGACCTTACATCAGCACAGCTATACCTGTGCAACTGCGCAGCTGTAAGGTCTCCCGTGTAGCCGCTCTATGCCGACGGGAGAGCTCTCCCGTCGGCATATTTAAACCACCCCCAACAAGCGGCGGTAGCTATGTCAGCAGGAGAGCATCTCCCACCATCACAGCACTGTCCACACTGGAGTGTCTGTCAGTGAAACTTATGTCGGTCAGGGATGTGTTTTTTTCACACCCCTGACCGACAAAAGTTCTACTGACAAAAGTCCTAGTGCAGACATAGCCTAGATCAGCGTTTCTCAAACTGGGGTCCACAAGGGTCCTCCGGCGCCTCTGATCAACTCCTTTCCCTCCCTCCCAGTACCTCCTGAATGCTGGATCAGCTGTTCCCCAGTGTGCAGGAGGCACTGGGGGGGGAGGAGGAGAGAAGGGCGGGGAGGGGGGGCACACCGGGGAGGGGGCAGAAAGAGGCAGGGAAGAAGAGGGGCAGAGGTGGAGCGGGGCGGGAAGAGGTGGGTCAGGGGTAGGATGACCAGATGCTACTTTTTTTCTTATATAGGCTCCTATTACCCCCCCATCCCCATCCTGATTTTTCACACTTGCTATCTGGTCAGCATAGTCAGGGGTGGGGCTTTGGGGGAAGGGGTGTAGTGGGGACAGGGCGTGTGGCTGAGCAGGGGCTTAAGTGTCCATGAAAAAGATCAAATCAAAATGGGGGTCCTCAGGTTGCTGAAGTTTGAGAACCGCTGGCCTCGATTGTTATGCACTAGCTGGTATCTCAGCCTGCATCCTAAGATTAACACAAATAGCACAGCACTGCTCCGCTTTCGCCTCTTCAACAGCTTGTTGTTGGCTAATGAGGGGGCGACAGACAGAGATAAAACAGCCACTCACAGAATAGCCAGCTATGGATCCTTCATACACTATAATCCTACAGGTTAAAGTGTTCCAATCAGCCCCTTCCTTTAAAAACCAACATTGTGCCCAATGGTTTTGGGCCCATGTGACATTGGGGGGGCGGGGGGGGGGGGAGAACCATCATGATCAGACTTGGATGAGCAACTGTAGAGATTCTCTTCCCCACCTTCAAAAAAGGGGAAACATCAGTGAAGTCTGAGGCACTGACAAAAGTTCAGAGAGCACAGTAGTGAAAGCCAGAAACTCCTGAACTCAAATCCTTCTTCTAAGGCCTGTTCCATTTACTGCCTTGGGGAAAACGTCACCAAAGCTCCAAGCCTCACCTTGCCCTTCTGTTAAAGAGGAGATAAATATTCCTAAGGTTCCTGTGAAGCTGGGTACTAGTGTTTGTGGAGCACTTTGAAGATGAAATGCACTATGGGCTCAACCCTAGTGCCAAGCTTTCCTTCAATCATTGCTTCAATCCAGCAAAGCACTTCAGCGCATGAGCAGTTCCACTGACTCTACGGGGACTTTTTATGTGCTTAACATTCAACACGATCTATACATTTTAGTGCTCTGCTGGACTGGGGATGGTATATAATGCTAAACTGATAAACCTAAACACAAAGAAAACAAATCCACCCTGCTGAGAGGCCCTTTTGAGGGACTCCTCCTTACTAATTCAGAGCCCTCCTGATTTTGTGGGTTCAAAATAGACTGATGCGCCTTTTAAGTACAGCTGTCATTTTATTATTCTGCTCTGGGTCATGGGATTCTTCTCCCCCTCCCATCGAATACCTTGTATGGACATTTCCATGGACAGATCGCTACTTCCCTCCTGATTAAAAATGGGGATTTGTAACTGAAAAGCTGAAAACATCAAGACAATGACAGTGGTGCTTCTGGAAGATATTCTATACAGATACACAAAAGTGCTCCATCACTTAGAGCAACAAATATGTGACTAAGAGACATCCATACACAGTACAGCACTTGCTATTGTATACGGCTGGTTTTAATGCATCTTTTCCAGGTTCAGAACCCAGGAAGCGGTGAACTCTGAGAAACATCACTGTTTGTTATGGATTAACCAGTTCTGGGTCCGTAATTACACAGTCTCGTTATTCTCAAACTTTTGCTCAGTCAGTTGTATTTTTTATGGAACGCTGCATGATTTCTTCTAGGCTACAACACTGGAAACCTTACTGTGTAGCACATGGCACTCTGCTTGATCCGAAAGGATTTTTTGAAGTATTGTTTCCCTCCACTCTATAGCAGGAAGCAAAAGTGTCCTCTAAAGACTTGAGGGGCAGATCCTCAGCTGCTGTAAATTGTCATCACTCCACTCCAGATGATTTACACCAGCTGAGATCTGCTGCTAAAAAGAGGTTGTAGTTACGCATTTTCATAGCTCTGCCACAATTGTATGGAACACACAGGTAGGCCCAATACATCGATAAGCATTCAGTATTTCTTCTCCTAGACCATCCCTCAAGTTTCGTGATAAATTCATGAGAGTTTTTCCTTCTGAAGTCCTTAAGACACTTACAGAAAGATTCTGCAGCTGTTTATAAAGAGCAAAGAATTTCAGAGAAAGCAAGCTAGCTGCTTGCACAAATTGCAAACAATCAGCTGTATTTGCTATCCACAGAAGTGTTGACAGCAAAACACCTATTCTAAAAAAAGAAGCTGCATGGAGAAAAAAAGAAACACACTGTATAGTATAAATACCAGAGTCCCTATGCTTGAAACAGAGCTTGTCTTCAGGAATCGTGTGAGAGAGACATGTAAATTCACATGTAGTATGCATTGGGGTAATGGAAGAAGTCCCTCTCTCATCTCCCCCTTTCCTCCCCCAAAGTCTACACCTGTGCTTTGCACATTTGTTTAAGTTAACCATTAAAAGAAAATAATGCTAGCCATATTAGAAACTGGATGGCAGCCAGACCTTAAATTCAGCTGTAATATCTATATTTTACATCAATTTTGTTACTACCAGCTTACTCCAAAGCATTTAGAGACCGCTTGTTTGAGAGATGCTATACAAAATAAAGTCAGGGTCCTGGAAGCAGACACATGCGGGCAGCCTCCTGTGTTTGCACAGATCTGATCACAGGACCAGGACCGTTTAACGCCATATTTGTGTGGTAACTGGCTCAGCACTTTGCTTATCCCAACAATGGCTTAGCATTGTTTGAGTCACATCACAAATATTTTAATCTGTTTTTCAAACGTGCATTTCCTTGTGTTCATATTAAACACACACACAAAAATGCCACCAGCTATCCCTAACCACTGAATCAGTGTAAGGACCTAACTACCAAATTGCTTCAAGAATTATAGCCATTTCCCTTGTGCATCTTGTGCCAAGTTTTGCCATGTACACGGTTTAACTACTCTTCACCCTGCCCATACTGAAAATACATTGAGAATTGGAAAAATACTCAGTACTTAATATTTCTCATCTTTCAGCCACTCAGATACATTCTCTTATCTATTCTCCTTTTGGGCCCACTCAGATTTCTATTCTTTCTATATCTCTACCAGCAACAGCCTTGAACATTTGACAGCAATGATTCCACATTCCCATCCAAAAGAGCATTACTAGCCACAACAGGGCAGAATGAAGTTAGTGGTACCTCTCCAACTTAGCATTAAAATAAAAGTCACATCAATGCTTTTCTCTCAATTACTTCATGGAGACTTCAATTAAAAGACTATAAAAATTTATATTCTCTTATCATTAGGCCTCTGGATTTCCACCCCTTATTAGGGAGGTGGGCACTGATCCTGCCTTAGAAACGTGTTTTTATTCTCCAAGGAGAAAATTTATATCCCCTTCTTGTATCTTTAAGCCCAAGCAAACTCATGGATATAATCAATGTAGGCCTGCCTGTTATCATTTATTTGTATGCTAGGAATGCCTGGAGACCACAATCAGGATCAGGGTCCCATTCAACCAGGTGCTGTACAGAGCAACAGCTCCAACAAGCTTACAGCCTAAACAGATGAAGGGTGTGTTGGGGAAAAAGGATGCAACATACAAGCAAGAGTGATGAGTGGCCCACAGTATCTTAGTTCCTTTTTGGGGTTGGGGAGGAGAGACTAATGATAGTGTGGAATAGTGTGAGTAAAGGGGAACGGGAGGGAATAAGTTAAGAAAAGCACAGAATTAGGAATAAGGAGGAAAGGAAGAGCAACACTGAAAAGGGGGAGCATGCTCTGCATCAAAAGACAGGATTGTTTGAAACATGCTCTTTAAAAGCTCGCCCCAAAATGATCTCCATACATTTGCTGTATGCTACGAGAAATTAACAGCATACTACTGTACAGAGCTTCTCAGTATTTTGTTTCCAGAAAGGAGTTACAATCCATTCAGATCAAATGCTATCTTCCCACAGGGAGCTACAGAAAGCACATTACATTCACGGGGAAACCTGTACAATGTTAGCACAGCATATAAATCTACTCCTCAGAGGGCACAAAGCAAGTGTTTATTTTTTAATTTGGACCACTTTGAAAAAGATCTTACATATAACATCTGTACGTTATCACCTCAAGAATAGATTGTAGGGAACAATAGTTCATCAAGAATGGACAATATGTACAGCTAAATTTCTATGATTCTCTTGAATTCTGAAGTTGCCAAATCCTGATTCTTGAGCAAAAATACCAAGCATGGCACCAAATGTGAACACGTCAAACATGAGCCTCTCATAATGAAGACCCTGTGTACACCATGATAAATCTGACCTAAACTTTGCAGCAGAGGGCCTAGATTTTGCCTACACAGCAAACTGTAAACTCCATAGCAGAATAAGATAAAATAAAAAATGGAAGGGGGAGGGGTTACTGAATTATATATTAAAATGAACAATACAATATTCCGGGGTGGGGATAGCTCAGTGGTTTGAGCAGTGGACTGCTAAACCCAAGGTTGTGAGCTCAGTCCTTGAGGGGGCCACTTAGGGATTTGGGGCAAAATCAGTACTTGGTCCTGCTAGTGAAGGCAGGAGGCTGGACTCAATGACCTTTCAAGGTCCCTTCCAGTTCTATGAGATAGGTATATCTCCATATATATTATATTATATTATATTTTATTATTATTAACAAGGAAGTGTTATTTACTCCTTCTCATAACACAAGAACTAGGGGTCACCAAATGAAATTAATAGGCAGCAGATTTAAAACAAACAAAAAGTAGTATTTTTTCCACACAACGCACAGTCAACCTGTGGAACTCTTTGCCAGAGGATGTTGTGAAGGCCAAGACTATAACAGGGTTCAAAAAAGAACTAGATAAGTTCATGGAGGATAGGTCCATCAATGGCTATTCGCCAGGATGGACAGGGACGGTGTCCCTAGCTTCTGTTTGCCAGAAGCTGGGAATGGACGACGGGATGGATCACTTGATGATTACCTGTTTTGTTCATTCCCTCTGGGGCACATGGCCTTGGCCACTGTCGGACAACAGGATACTGGGCTAGATGGATCTTTGGTCAGACCTAGTATGACAGTTCTTATGTTTTTAATTATACAATGCTGCAAATTTTTTAATTTACACATAGCTGCCAAACTTTGCACTGAAACCAACCTGCATTGTAGATGATGTTGGAAGAAGATTTGGGACTTTTGGCACTTCGGAAATTGAGAGAAGCAATTTATGATTGTGGACTAGAAGCAAACTAGTTCAGTGTTTCTGCTAAGAAGACCAGTACTAGACTGGTTAAGCATGCTAACATAGTCATCATTAGGTTTCAATGTTAACACACCATTGAGTCTATTGGAGGAGATCACACTTTGGAGCTATTGTTTACAGGCTCAGAAGCCTTGTCCACTCTAAGGAAAGGTGAGCATCAATAACAGGACAGCTGAACCGGTGCTAAACACAGTTTAAATCAGGGGTCTCAAACTCCTGGCCCCCGGGGCTTCAGCAGTTTTGGGGCCGGGTCTCTCCCTTGGCCCAACCTGCCGCCTCCGGGTGCTCCCCCCTCAGGGGCCCCGGCAGTGCAGTGGAGCTGAGTGGCATCTGCCTGCTCGCTCCAGTTGCTACCGGCCCCTCCCTGAGGCCCAGGGCAGGGCGGGGCTGTGCCTCCGCGCTGCCCCCGCCCCGAGCGCCCCTGTGGCCAATGGGACACTGCGGGGGGCAATGCCAGGGGGCAGAAGCGCACGGAGACCCCCCGCCCTGTCCCAACTTGGAGCCCTAGGTAAGCGCGCACACCCGACCCCCTCCCAGAGCCTCTGTTCACACTGTTTATATTGGGGGGGGGGGGTTTCATCACAAACACAAAGAATAAAAATTAATAAAATGAAAGGGCTGGATTCTGTTGCAAATTCCACACCATTACAGAGTACACGGGGCTCTGGCTATAGCCTTCCCATTATGGGAATTACGGACAGATCCTGCGCAGGATAGGCAGGCAGACCTCTGCTCAGATCCCAACAGCTTTGCAAGGAGTCCACCCCCACAGTTCCACTTGTACGAAATGGTCCTTAGAAAGCTAAGTTCCATTTTACTGCAGAGGTACAGCTAGCTGAAAGCACCCATTAATCTCTGAAAAAATTAATTATTTTTGTAAACTGTCGTTATCCTTGCACATAATTAGTAAAAACAGCTAATGTTTCATTAATTGCATTGATGTAATTTAATTGCTTTGTTTAGACTAAACAATAAGGGTATGTCTACACTACGGGATTAATCCGAATTTAGATAATTCGAATTTGGGAAACAGGTTGTATAAATTCGATTGTGCGCGGCCACACTAAGCACATTAATTCGGTTTTTAACCACATTAATTCGGTGGTGTGCGGCCACACTACCCCATTAATTTAAACACAGTAATTCGGTGGTGTGCGGCCACACTAACCGTAAGTCGAATTAACAAAATCGATTTAGGCGCTACTCCGCTCGTCGAGGTGGAGTACAGAAATCGATTTTAAGTG
The DNA here is from genome assembly GCF_002925995.2 of Terrapene triunguis. Lineage (NCBI taxonomy): Eukaryota > Metazoa > Chordata > Testudines > Emydidae > Terrapene > Terrapene triunguis. Next base: position 94,441,757 of record NW_020664409.1, read on the forward strand.
CCCTTTAATTCGAATTAACTGGCTCTGTAGTGTGGACAGGTGAAGGGTTAATTCGGATTAACGCAGCTAAATCCGAATTAAAGTCGTAGTGTAGACCAGGCCTAAGGAACATTGTGCTTGTTTATCTAAACAGTGATCAACAGGGGTAAGAATTGGTGCAGTGTTCTTTTTCTCTAAATCTAATACACCCCTCCTAGAGTTCAGTCTAGAAAACAGGTTCCACTACTATTAAAGATTTTTTTAAATCCACACCTGTTCGCATTTCTGTAAAGCAGCTGTGTTAAAATCTTTGTAACACATGTAACAGTGCATAAACACACACAACAGCAGCAGCAAAAACAAGATGCATCGTTTTTATAGGAGAGAAGTAAAGACATGTTCTGCTCTTCTCTATTTAAATAAAAAAATAACAGATTTAATCTGGCAGAACAAAACATCTGCTAAATGTTCTTTTTGAAGTATATTTAATGAAAATTATTACAGGAGAGGAGGTTGGTTTTTGTTTTGTCTTTTTAATGAAACCTACACTTAATGTAAAAAAAAAAAAAAGGCAAAATTTGGAAAAAAAAAAATCACACTTGAAGAACGTGACAGCAATAATTGCAACATTCTTCTGATCCACACACCTCTCCCCCAAACCTGCCTACAATTAAAAGCATGGCTTGTAAAGAAAGTATCTCCATAGATCTGTTTAGATGAACGTGCATGTGAATCCAAGCTAAAAAATAATTCCTGGACCAGACACCTCACCTCCCCTCCCCCCCACCCCGTACACACAAAAAAACATTCATTTATGTATGCCTCACTGTAAATTATATTTTAGCTAGTAAAACTGAGCTCCCATCCAAAGCACATCCACACCCACCAGTGACTCCCTCACCTCTGAGAACTACCTCCACCTGGCACCCTCACTTCCCAGCCCTTCTGGGAAGAGTCCTGTACAAATTAAAAATACATTACAGTATTCTACAGCAATGATTCTAAACAGTGTAACACTTCACTACTGGCTGTATTTAGACTATAGCTGGATTCCCTCAAATCTAGCCCCTCATCTATGCCCCATCCGAGAAAGGCATCTTGTCCTTGTTAAGGAGAACATTACAGTATTCTGCAAGAACAGCTGCAAACACTGTAGTAACGTTATTTTAAGCTATAGTGGTTTGGGACCATTTGCAGAGATACTGTAGTTTGTTTTTTTAAACAAGACTAGGCTAGAAGATCCTCCCCATTCTTTTATATATATATATATATATACACACACATATACATACACACACACACATATATATATATATATATATATATATATATATCCTGCAGAGAGGCCCTTTGCAGTCAAGGATACAGTCAACACCCCTTAATTGATGGCTCCCTCACAAGAACGATCTTTGTAGATTGTGATTTTTTCAGTTTGCAAGGGGGTAAAGCTATGAGAACTGATGCACTTTACATTTAAAGGGACTCAGGAAAGGGCAGTTACCATCCATATGAACATACCATATATAAAAAAAATCACAGATTAAGATACGGTTTCAACCCAGAAAAACAAATATACTTTTTAGTATCTGTAGGTCTAGATTTTCATACGGCACTCATCATGGTGGTATACTGATGCCTATATTGCCCCTTTCAGCCCCACCCTAGGGCTTTCCAATACACTATAATAGGTGTCCTACACTGAATCACTTCTGGCCTTGTTGCATTTATTGTTAGGAACTGCACAGCCTAAACAGTTTTAAAAAATAGTATAGGAAATGTTGGCCGTAAGGTAAAGAGATCCAAACTTAAATGTTCACAGATGGGCACTGCAGGAGAAGGAGGTGGTGTCCTGCAAGCAACTCAGGAGTCAAAAACATCAACAATTAACTAACATACTGCAAAGAGCACTTATAACTGATGCCAATACACATCCAGAAGATTAAACACGGGATCTCCGTCTCATCTACAAACTAGTGTAAAGAGGCTTTGGGTGGGGTAGGGAGTTAATGCAATGACCCTTCAATGCAGCTGGAATTTATGGTGCAATCATGTGGTGCTTGTAAAGTTTACCCAGCAAAGGTTACTAGATGGCTTCCCAGCACCTGGTCCCCCAATTCCCTCTCAATCACTTACCTTCATGTCGCTTATGATGGTCTGGAAGAGCCCTCCAAGCGCACTACATTCCTTCTCTATCACAGCCTCCATTTTCCCGGCTCGATCACACAGGAGGACACAGACACTGCTGCAATTTCACAACCCTAAAAAAAAAAAATCGCCCCAATCTCCCACCTCTCAACAAAACCTGAGCAGCTCTTAAAAAAAAAAGGGCGAACCTAAAGGCAGCAGGGAAAATAAGTGAAATCCTTATCTCTCTATTTTGAAAAAAAAATCCCAATGTTATTGGTGTCTATTTTCTACATACAGTCCCCAACAACCCCCCAAAAATATCCTGAGATTTAAAACCAAGCTGCTACTATCCCCCCACACAAGGGCAACAACAAAATCCATCCTTGTGCATAATGGGTCATGCCCACAAGTAGGATCAAACCTGGTATTTCAATCTAAAACAGCATCAGCTGTTTAAAAATGAATGTAATGCACCAGATCTGCTGTCTACCAAAAAAACCCAACAAAATAACTATTCATTTAAGGCAACAAATCTGATCGCAAAGAAAAGCATTTAATACACCCACGCTACTGCTTGCACTTAAAAAAAAAAGTAAAGCGCGTTTAACAAAAAAAATCAACGGCTTGCCAAAAAAAAAGCCTAATGCATTTAGAGCAACAAATTAATATTTCAATTGTAAAAGCCCCACTGCATTTATTAATGCACTCGGCCGGCTGGTTGCCACGGCGGGAGGGGAGCCAACTACCAATCTAGTGTTTGCAGAAAGCCCCAATGCACGGGATTCATCGGCTCTTTATTTGCAACCCCCGCGAGACACCCGGCCGGCAGAGCTGCCCCCTCTCGTGCCCCTGTGCTGCGCTGTGACTGGGCTCTCACACAGCTCCTCTAGCTCCCCTCGCGAGCGCGCGCCAGTGCCCAGGCCCTACTATCTCACCTCCCCGGGAGCGGGGCCGCGGGCGCGTCACGAGCGCAGAGTGCCCGCCCCGCCCCGCCGCGCCGCTGCTGATTGGTCAAAGGGAGAAGAGGCGGGTGGGTAGAAGGTAGCTGGCGGCTCCAGAGCGCGCACGGGTGTGGGAGCGGGATGCTGGCGGAGGAATGCGTGGCAGCTGGGTTCGAGTCCCCACGCTGCTACTGTGGGAGTGAATGGTGTGGTTACGCGTCAGGGCTATGGGAGAGGAGGCTGGGTCTTCTAGCATGAGGCTAGCGCTAGGATCCTGGGTTCTGTTCCCAGCTTGGGAGGGGATGGGGTGCTACTGATTTTCAATGGCTTTGCCCCTCCAGTCCCCTAGCCATGAGAGGTGGCCTGTGAGGAGATCCTGAGGTGCAAAGGGCCTATATCCAGAGGGGTTAATGACCTAAGCAAGGCTATGTGGTGTTGCAATCAACAGCCCTTTCTACCCTCTGTCAGGCTGGTGTTTGTACTCCTCACAAGCTGCCAAATTGTCATGTAATTTTAAATATAGTGCACACAACAAAAACCATGTTAGAAGAATATTATTAAGGTGGTAAAGTCAAGCACACTAGGAAATGCCAGAATTAAGGCTGTCTGTGCAGGGGTCCTAGGAAAAAACTAGTTGCAAGATCATTTAATTAAACATTATCACAATGCACTCAAGCAAGCTGGCCAAATTAATGCTGCACAGGCACCTGTAATTCTGGCATTTGCTAACTTTAGAGTGCTTGACTTTCTAACCTTAATAAGGTTCTTTGAGAGAGAAAGAGTGTCTACTGTCCTAGGTTTTTAAAAAAGCAAACTGAAAAAATAAATTCCATCATGGGCATCATGCTGATAGTCACATGGTTCATCATTAGGTCTACTGCACAGACTTTTACCAGGTAAGCTAATGGAGTGACTGATAGCAATAGTAGTCTGTCATCCTCTGTGTGGACTAGCACTAGAGGGGAATGGAATGCTTTGCGAGAGGGTTTCATAGATATTTGCTGGCAGCAAAGGCATGATGAGATTTGTGAATCTTGGGTTCCATCTCAGGCACTGTAGAAGACTGTGCTCTCCTAGGCACAGCCTCTTCTGCCCATTACTCCCTAACTTGATCCCCTTCTACCCTGTTCCCTCCATTCTCTCCCTGTCTACTTCTGTCTCTTCCCTCTCCCTGGTTACCCATCCCAGTCCCATTCTCCTCACCTACCTAGGCTCAGTCTCCACTCCTTAGGCTTCTCATCCTAGTCATAGTCTCCTTGCCCAGCAAGTCCTGATCTCACCCCTCTGGGCTCCCACCCCCCATCTCCTTGTCCGGCTGGTCCCAGTCCCATTCTCCTTCCCCAGCCAGTCCCAGCTTCCCTTTCTCCCTCCCAGAAGCCTCTAGTCCAAGTCTCCTTCCCCCAGGCTCCTTGTCCCAATCAAATCCCTATCCCCCACATTTCAGGTGTGGCTCCTGTCCCCTCTGCATTTGAATCAGGTAGCTATCTGCTCCACACTGCATGGGCCAAGTGGTGGTGAGGAGAGGGTATTGAGAACACAGGAGAGACTGCCTCCCTGCTCTCCATTCCAGGTCCCAGCTTGTAGCACCCCAAAGATGCAATTTAATCTGGGAATTTAACTGCAAAAGTCTTGCAAGTTTCTAATGAGCATGTGCAAACAGCAATTTTAAAATGGCTTATAACTTCCCCAAAGTTGGGCAGACTTTAACAGGGTTGGCAAAAGGCACATCCCTGACACAAAAGCCATCCACCTGCTAAATGTCAAGTCCCTGCTCAAAAGCATGAGAGTGCTAGACATGTTCAAAGAAAAAGTCACCAATATTTTTTTAACACGGGCAATTTGATAATTAATAATATCCTTGTTACTGAAAACAGCTGAACCATTTTGGCTGAAATTCCCCCCCTCCTCCCCCCAAGACAAATCAACCTGAGGCAGATGCATGGAAAATTTCAGCCCAAACAGTTAAAAGTTATAAGCAACTGAAAACAGCATCTTATAATTGAAAGTGTAGAGCAACCTTAATAATAGGTGGTGCGTGTGCATATTATCCCATAAATAGGGCCCTACCAAATTCAGGTTCCATTTTGGTCAATTTCATGGTCATAGGCTTTTTAAAATCTTAAATTTCACGGTTTCAGATATTTAAATCTGAAATTTCATGGTGGTGTAACCATGGGGGTCCCAACCCAAAAGGGGACCATGGAGGGTCGCAAGGCTATTGTAGGAGGGGTTGCAGTATTGCCACCCTTACTTCTGTACCGCTGCTGGCAGCAGTGCTGCCTTCAGAGCTGGACTCCCTGCATTTGGGGGAGGTTCCTGGAGATGGGTCTGACCGACCGAGCCCCAGGAGTGGCCTCTGCAGGGGAAGAGGAAGTCCCCTTCCTCCCCAGCCTGGCTGGGACTAGCATCTGGAGATCCGCACACCGTAAGAGGCCCCAGTCCTGCCCCTCCCCTACACTAGCCAGATTTCACTGGGGAGATCAGTCCATGATGCATTTTTCATGGCTGTGAATTTGGTAAGGCCCGACCCATTCTGGGTCCTGTGCCAACGCCCCGTGTCTTCCCTTTCGGTCTGCGGGAATGGAGCCCGAGTCTCCCCAGCACGTCATGTTTGGCAGTTGAGTTACTCCTTAAGATCCAATCTGACAGTGAGGACTCCGACGATATCGACTCGAGTAATTCATACGACACGAGATTGCTTGTGGCATTCACGGACATGCTCACCACCATGGAATGCCGCTTTTGAGCTCAGGAAACAAGCACTGAGTGGTGGGATCACATTGTCATGCAAGTCTGGGATGACAAGCAGTGGCTGCAGAACTTTCGGATGAGAAAAGCCACTTTCATGGGATTGTGTGATGAGCTCGCCCGCACCCTGCGGCACAAGGACACGAGATTGAGAGCTGCCCTGACGGTGGAGAAGCGGGTGACTATTGCAATCTGGAAGCTGTGGCAACTCCAGACAGCTACCGATCAGTCGCTAACCAGTTTGGAGTGTGAAAGTCTACTATTGGAATCGTGTTGATGCAAGTTTGCAGGGCCATTAATCGTATCCTACTCAGAAGAACCATGACTCTGGGTAATGTGCATGACATTGTGGCTGGCTTTGCACAAATGGGTTTCCCTAACTGTGGAGGGGCGATAAATGTGACGCATATTCCAATTCTGGCACCAGCCCACCTAGCCTCCGAGTACGTTAATCGGAAGGAGTATTTCTCTATGGTTCTCCAGGCGCTTGTGGATCACCATGGGCGTTTCATTGACATTAACGCAGGCTGGACCAGAAAGGTGTATGACGCATGCATCTTTCGGAACTCTGGCCTGTTCAGGAAGCTGCAAGCTGGGATTTTCTTCCCAGACCAGAAGATCACCGGAGGTGAAGTCGAAATGCCCATTGTGATCCTTGGAGACCCCGCTTACCCTTTAATGCCGTGGCTCATGAAACCCTACACAGGGAGCCTTGACAGCAGCAAGGAGCGGTTCAACAACAGGCTGAGCCGGTGCAGAATGACTGTGGAGTGTGCTTTTGGCTGTTTAAAGGGCCACTGGCGATCTCTGTATGGGAAGCTGGACCTGGCCGATGACAGCATCCCCACGGTTATATCCACGTGCTGTACCCTCCATAACATTTGTGAAGGGAAGGGCGAAAGCTTCACTCAGGCATGGACCTCGGAAGTTCAACACCTGGAGGCTGAATTTGAACAGCCAGAGAGCAGGGCTATTAGAGGGGCCCAGCGCGGGGCTGCAAGGATTAGGGATGCCTTGATGGAGCAATTTGAGGCTGAAAGCCACCAGTAACGTCTGGTGCCCTGCAACGGAGTGAAGTGCAGTGGTTCCAATGTTAGTAAGAATCTGTGTTTGCTACGCTGACTTGCAGTGTCTGTTGCTTTCCTAGGCTAAGGTATCTTTTACTTTATGCAATAATAAAGAATGTTTTCAAAGCCAAAAAATCCATTTATTGAAAATAAAAATCATTTATTGAAAAGAAACACAACTGCTTGGGAAACAGAAAAGGCAAGGGGGTGGAGTGGGGAACTGTACAATCACAGATTTGCGTATGTCCTGTTATCATACTCAGCCTTCTTGTATGGAGTGCTGTGCAATGAGTGCTGCACTTCAGGATGGCTATACTGCATGGTGATGGGGGTTGAGTGCAGTGGGTAAGGGTTGTAGTTTTATGGGCTGGGTGGTGAAGCTACAGGTGTTGGAGGATGTTGGGGAAAGTGGGTTGGATGTGACATGGGGGCACAAGGGAAAGAGTTTTGGGACAAGGGCTGCGGGGGGGTGGGGGGGCGGTAGTGCTCCACCTGCATGGCTATGAGCGCCTGGATCGAGTCCGCTTGGTGCTCTATGATGCTTATTAGCCAGTCAGTGTTTTGCTGCCAGAGCTCCACGCTTTTGTGCTGATGATCCGCATTCTGCTGGGGGATCCTCCTTTCACTCTCCCTCCACTCCTGCGCTTTTAGATTCTCGTTAAGTGACTGCTGCATTACTTCATGCAGCATGGCTTCCTTGCTTCTACGTGGCCTCTTCCTGAGTCTTTGCAGTCTCTTGGCCGGTGATAACACGGACGGCTGAGATATCAAGGTTGCATCCATAAAGGCAAAATGCAACACTTAACAGAGGCAGCATTGTTCACACCAAAAAGAGCAATGATTCCCCTGTACTTAAGGAGGGCAAGCACAGTCTACACAATAGCATAATTTGCCCGTCCCAAAGCGAGTGCACATAACCCACAGGAGCCCCAAAATGGTGAGTAAGCACAAGGTCCAGGGGGAATGATTGTTTCATGGCTGTACTGTTCTCTGGGTTTCTGAGCCTTGGGGAGAGCCAACAGCATCAAGGGGCCCCTATACTGAACAATGTCCCCACATTTTCCAGAGGAGTTCATCCTGGAAGATATCTCGCTGCTGAGGGTGACCTGGGAAGCAAGGGAGGGTCTTCTACTACAATGCGGCTTCCGCCCTGGCCCATATGCAGCTTGCCTGTGTGCAGCAATGGTCCCCCCGCCCCTCACGGCACAGTGGCGCGGACATGTTAGCCTGACTGGGACAAGGACCACAGTGGCTCTCCCAAGAAATCTGCACAAGCGCATTGCCCAAGTTCTGGATGAGACCTTTGAAGAGATCACTGAGGCCGATTACCGCGATGTGAGAGAGCACATCAACGCCCTATTCCACATCTAGGCATGCATGCAGCCCTAACCCTCCTCGCCCCAAGAGCCCGCACTGAATAACTTCCTTCCCAAAATAAAAGCCGCTTACCGGGAACCTCCTCTGGTGTTTGTCCTTCCCCAAGCACCAGCCGCCGCTACTGGCTACCTTCCTCCTGGCTTGAGAACAACTCCTGGCTGCATGCATCTAGGGCTTCCAGGGTGTTTTCCTCCGCCTCAGCACACTCGCTCCCGCTTTGCTTCTCCTCCTCCTGCCTTGTTGAACTGGGCTCTGAAGTGTCCATGGTGGTACTTGGAGTGGAGGTGGGGTCGCCCCCAAGTATCACATCCAGCTCTTTGTAGAAACGGCAGGTCGCAGGGGCAGCACCGGAGCAGCGGTTTGCCTCACGGGCTTTGCGGTAGCTCCTTCACTTTAACCCTGCACTGCAGTGGATCCCGGACATGGCCCCTTTCCATCATGTCCTTTGATATCTGCCCGAATATCGTATCGTAATTCCTACAGCTGGAGCGCAGCTGGGACTGGATAGCTTCCTCCCCCCAAACACTGATGAGGTCCAGCACCTTGCCATTTCTCCATACTGGGGATCGCCTGGCGCATGGAGGCATGGTCACCTGGAAAGATTCGCTGAGAGCACTCCACACTTGGCTGAGCAAACAGGAAGGGGATTTTCAAAATTCCCAGAGAATTTAAAGGGCGGGTCTGACGGTTGGTCACCTGAGGGCAGGGCAGTAGAGTTCAAACTGATGACCAGAGTGGCTAGAACAGGCATTGTGGGACACTTCTGGAGGCCGATCAGAGTGCATTAACAGACCAGGGCATCCACACTGGTGCTGCAGCGCTCCAGCGGGGGCGCAGCAAATGTTATTCCACTCACCGAGGTGGAGTACTAGGAGCGCTCTAGCCGCGGAGTCAGAGCGCTCTATGTGCCTTGCCAGTGTGAACGTGTCGTGAGTTAGAGCGCACTGGGCTGCTTTAATGCGCTCTAACTTGCAAGTGTAGCCATGCCCTGAGTGAATGACCTAGCACTTTGCACTATAAAATTTCATCCCATTTCTAACACTCCAGTTTTCAAGGTCATCCAAATCTTCTGGTTTGATATTCTGGTCCTCCTCCATATTGGCAATACCTCCTAACTTTGTGTCATCTGCAAATTTTATTAGCGTACTCCCACTTATTGTGCCAAGGTCATTAAAGCAAATGTTAAATAAAATTGGTCCCAAGACCGATCCTTGAGGTACTCCACTAGTAACCTCCCTCCAGCCTGACAGTTCACCTTTCAATATGACCTGTTGTAGTCCCTGCTTTAACCAGTTCCCTACCCACCTCTAGATTCTCATATTAATCCCCATTTTGCCCAATTTAACTAATAATTTTCTATGTGGAACTATACTGAATGTTTTACTAAAACATTTAATGTGTAGATTAGATCTACTGCACTTCATTTGTCTAGAAAATCAGTTATCTTTTGAAAGAAAGATCAGGTTGGTCTAGCATGATCTACTTTTTCTAAAACCATGTTTTATTTTATTCCAAATACCATTTGCCTCCATGTCTTTAATAATTTTCTTTCAAAATTTGTTCTAAGAACTTACCCACAAGTGAGGTCAAACTAAAGGGCCTATAGTTAGCTAGATCACATTTTTTTTCTTTCTTAAATATAGGTACTATATTTGCAGTTCTCCAGTCATAGGGTATGACCTCAAGTTTATGGATTCATTAAAAATCTTTCTTATTGGGCTAACAATTTAATATTCCAGTTCCTTTAATATTCTGGGATGAAGATTATCCAGCCCTCCTGATTTGGTTCTGTTTAAGTTTGGCTTCCACCTCAGATATGGTAATTTCTACTTCCACATCCTTGTTCCCATTATCCACCCTGTCACTGCCCCCAAGCTCTTTATTACCCTTATTAAGAACTGAGGCAAAGTATTCATTTAGGTGTTGGGCCATACCTGGATTATTTTTAATCCCCATCCTCACTGCTTAGCAGACACACTTCTTTTTTTCCTTGTTTTCTTTTTACTAATATGGCTAAAGAACCTTTTACTATTGGTTTTAATTTCCTTTACAAAGTCCAACTCTGCCTGGCTTTTGCCAGTTCTCACTTTATCCCTACACTTTCTGACCTCCAACAAGTAGCTTTCCTTGTTGATCCATCCCTTCTTCCATTCCTTGTAGGCTTTCTGCTTTCTCTTAATACCTGTATGAGATGCCAATTCATCCAGTTTGATCTGCAACCCTTCCCTATGAGTTTTCCCCTTTGCTTGGGATGCAGGCTTCATATCGCTTCTGAAACTTTGACTTAAAGTAATTCCAAGCCTCCTCCACATTCAGATTCTTGAGTTTGTCAATCCAGTCCACCTCCCTAATTAATTTCCTTAATTATTTAAAGTTTGCTCTTTTGAAATCAAGCACCTTAGTTGCAGACCTATTTTTGTTTATCCTTTAATTGAATTTAAACTGGATTAACTCATGATCACTTGAACCAAGGTTCTCCTCTACACCCAGTTCTACTATGAGCTCGCTACTTACCAAAACTAAATCTAAAATGGCATCTTCTCCTGTTGGTTCGGTGACTATTTGGTGAAGAAATCTGTTAGCTCTCACACCCAGGAATATCTAGGCCCTACCATTATTAATAGGGCTACATACACACTACAGCTTAAGTTGGTATAAATTATGTCGCTCAGGGGTGAGAATAAGCCACCCTACTGAGCAACATAAGTTACACCGAACTAAGTGCCGGTGTGGACAGTGTTATGTCGGTTGGAGAACTTCTCCCACTGACATAGCTACCGCCACTTGCGGGAGCTGGAGTAATTAAGTCAACAGGAGAGCTCTCTTCTGTCAGCTTAGAGCATCTGCACTAGCAGACCCCAAGCACTATCACTGTGCAGCCTCTGTTGCCATTCTTCCTCAAAGTGATTTTGACTCAAACAGCTTCTGTTTTACCCATTCCATCTATTCCATTCTAAATTTCTTTACAGTCTACCTCATTGTTAATATACCGTTCTGCTCTACCACCTTTACTTTTATTTCTCTCATTCCCGAACAGCACACACCCTTCAGTACCTGTATTCCAGTCATGACAATATTCCACCATCTTTCCACTATCCCTATAATATCTGGTTTTACTTCCTGCATCCGTAGTTCTGCCTTCAGTTAAGTAGACCTGCCTACGCCTGGTGTTGGTCCAATTCTCAGGCCTTTCCCTATTTGTTCTTTCTGGGTGCAAGTCTTTTTGTCTTTTGTTCTCACCTGCAGTCTTCTGAGAGTCATCCTCTGTCCTCCTGGGACTCTGAACTATGGCTATCTCCATTGTCTCTTCCCCTATTCTTGTAGGTCTAGCTGCTCTTCTCTTCTTCCTTGCCCTTCTTCATCTTCCAACACAGTGAACCTGTTCCTCAGCAATATTTCTCCTTTGCTAGCCTTCTGCCTTGCTCTTGTAATCACATGCTGCCACAGGCCACTTTCTTCATCCAGCAGTCTACCCTCACATTTCTCTTGTTCGGCATGCATCTGCAAGTCTTCAGTTTTCCCTTCAGCTTCTTCTCTCCTTCCCTCCATCATCTGCTCGAATCCCCCTCTAAAAAATATAATTTCTAGCTGCATCTCCAAACCTTGGATCTTCTCTTCCATTAGTTCTATCAGGTGACACTTCATACAAACTAAGCACCTTTCAGGTACCCTCTCCAGAATAATGTACATCCTGCATCTTCCCCTTGAAGTCACCTGCATTGTCTCTTCCATTCTTTGGGTCACTACCACTGTTACCCCGTATCTGCGATAGCCTTCCTTCCTAAGCTCATGTCAAGGAAAAAACAAACAAAAAACAAACAAACAAAAAACTCACCATACACATATACTCCCCCAAACTCCTACTCCTGTTTTCAGCTCTGTTTGCTGGCTCCTGTGCCGCTGTGCCACAGGAGCAGTGGCACAAGTTTTTTTTCTGCTGCTGTAGTAAATCATAGAATTATAGAATCATAGGGTTAGAAGGGACCACAAGGGTCAATCCACTCCCTTGAGAAGTGGTCTCTCAGATGATGGAAGAATTCTTCCATCAGCCTAGCAGTGTCTATATTGGGGTTATGTAGGATTAACTACATCTCTCAGGGGTGTGAATTTTTCACATCCTTGAGGGATGTAGCTAGCTTGACCTAAGTTTTATGTGTAGCCCAGGCCATATATAAATCAGTGACATCAACCCTGCACTAAATAAGTCATCACAATTGAAATGTTCCACAGTCATGTGTGAATTTTGATGTATTTTTGTTTGGGAAAAAAAACAAAGCAATGTTTCAAAACAACTTTTCATTTCATTTTTTTTTTCATTTTTATATTTTTGATTTTATATCTAATGTTTATTGTTTCAAATTTTATTTTTATATTTTTATTCTATTTTATATTATACTTTTAAAATTATTAAAGTAATTTTAAAACAATATAAACATTAATAAAATATTCTATATAAATGTCAAAATCAAAATACAACATTTTTATTTTATCAAAATTAAATGTTTTGATTCACCTGAAACAAATATTTTTCATAAATTTTGTTTCACAGGAAGTTTGGAAATTTCGCCTTTTTGTTCCACTCTGGAATTAATTTTATTTATTGATTTATTTTTTCAAAATGACAGAATTTCCTGTGGAATAGATATTCTGAATTTCTGTCAGTACTATCGTTTTCCCTTGGCGTGCTGAATCCAAATGGTGGTTTAAAGCATAACTAAAAGTGAGTTTGGTGGTGTCATCATAATCTAGGGCTAACCACCTCTCACAGTATTTCCGGAATCATCCTGATTTAGTTATGGGAAACCACTTCTGCAAGCATTGATTGCAACACATTATTACATCCAAAGGCTATTACAGAACTTATGAAACATCATTACATTGCAGCACTGGATCACCAAGTGCTGACATTACCATGAAACACGCTGCATAGCAACATGCCACCACGACATCACAATATCATAATGGCTGAGTGTGTCTATTAGACAACTCTCAAAAAGGCGAGAACCCTAAAATTTGTCAGCATCACAATACCACCACACATTCTGGCATGCTTCAACACTTTCGGCAGTCCACTGATAAGAGGCCTATTCTACTAAAGCTGCAGGGCTGCTCCTGATCAAGAATGAAGTTACATTGTCAGAAATATGTAAGGAACTCTGGACAATGTCTGTTGTCACTATACTTGCTTTGAGCCAGTGCTACTAGTCCTCTTGAATTCCATTGTCAGCTCTGCCTCTGACTTGCCACGTGACCATGGGAAAATCTCTTCACCTCCTTGTGCCTCAGATTCTCCATCTGTAAAATAGGGATATGATCTTTGCCGAGGATTGCAAACACTGAGATCTACTAATGAAAACTATTATAAGTGAAAAACATTATTGCAATTAAAAATAGTTATTTCATCAGTATCCCCTAAAAGTGTTTAACCTCAGCAGTGATTTTGACCCTGATCCTAAAAACATTTAGCCATGTATGTAACTGTACTCATGTGAGTAGTCCCTGAGTAGTCCCATTGAAGTCTAGACCAGGAGTAGGCAATCTATGGCACGCGAGCTGATTTTCAGTGGCACTCACACTGCCTGGGTCCTGGCCACTGGTCCGGAGGGCTCTGCATTTTATTTAATTTTAAATGAAGCTTCTTAAACATTTTTAAAACCTTATTTACTTTACATACAACAATAGTTTAGTTATATATTATAGACTTATAGAAAGCGACCTTCTAAGAACGTTAAAATGTATTACTGGCACGCGAAACCTTAAATTAGAGTGAATGAATGAAGACTCGGCACACCACTTCTGAAAGGTTGCTGACCCCTGCTCTAGACTGTAGATTACACATGTGTTTGAGTGTTTTCATGATCAGAATTAGAGTCTGACCAATGGTTACAAAAAAATGGTTATTCACCTTTAAATTACAGTGTTACTAATTCCATGTAATGTTGTTCCCCAGAAAAAAATTGCTCCATCCATGATACAATGCAGGAGGAACCTGCACCTCCAGGTGGCTGATGGTTCAAAAAGTAGATGTGGTTAAATATGATAGCCACAGCGTGTAACGATTACCTGAGATATCTCGTTAAGAAATTGATGCCATTAATATTATAATACTCTATTACTTTTCTATAGAGTCTTTCATCCTCAAGCTTTCCTAAAACACTTATGTAAGCTTAACAAACAAGCACACACATTTCTCCTTATATGCACAGTATTCTTAGGAAAGGAGCATAATAGCTATTGTTTTCCCAATCTGTCTCTCCCTAAAGCTGTCTGATAGACCTTTGAATTTCAATGAAGTTAAAAGGAAGGTCCGTATTTTTCTCCACATTGACTCAGTACTGACTTGGGAGAAAGTGGCACTTAATAAATCCCCAACACCACTTCCTACATCCTCAAGCTGTTCCTTGGAGATCTTATATCCCAGGGCCTACCTGGTACAACCCTGCTTGGCTTTTCAGAGCTGGTGGGATCACGGTATAAGGGCTAATTGGATGAGAATGTAAGGCCTGGTCTACAGTGGGGGTGGGGGGAGGTTTGAAATGATCTAAGTTATGCAACTTCAGCTACGTGAATAACGTAACTGAAGTCGACGTACTTAGATCTACTTACGGTGGTGTCTTCACTGTGGTAAGTCGACGGCTGACGCTCTCCCGTTGACTCCGCTTGCGCCTCTCACCCTGGTGGAGTACCGGAGTCGACGGGAGAGCGCTTGGTGGTCGATTTATCGTGTCTACGCTAGACACGATAAATCTACCCCCGCTGGATCAATCTCTGTCCGTTGATCCAGCGGATAATTGGATGGCTGGCAGCATTGCTGAAAAGGGGACAAAAGGAATGGGAGAAAAACAGAACAAAGATCAGTAGTAGACTTTTGAAAGCCTGGGATCCAGACTGCAATATAAATATTAAATAATAATTGCTCCTTAACACCAGTGAAGGATTTAGGTTATTTGTAAGGTACATAAATTATTCATTGTCATATCTGCAGCTGGGAAGCAGGCGAGGTGGAAATGTCACATTTTCCTGAAACAGGTGTTTTCAATCTGGTCCCTAAACCACCAGTGTCAACCCAGAAATGGTGCATTTGTGGTTTACCACAATTATTTTTGTGCTTTGTATTGTGTTCTCCTCCACCCCCCAACCATATTCCCAAGTGCCATTTCAGTTCAAATATCTCTGCAGTAGTTTGAATTTAGTGCTTGTGGGCAAAGTAACTGAGCTGCTGTTCCTTCATAGAAGGGTTGATATCTGTGCAGCAACTCTGTCTAAAGACTACCCACAGGCAACAACTCCACAGTAAAATACCTCTGCACTGCATCAGCCCCATTTTTAGTTATAAACTTTTAAATACATTATATTGGTGAAAAGTACAGTCTCAGCAAAATCAAACACAGTATGTCATTCAACCAGAGCACATCAAGGATGATCCTCTCATTTCTAAATGGTATAAATTAATCAGGATTCTACTTTTAACCTTTCTCCCTACTAAAAAGACAGCAAAAATATTGCTGTTTGTGAGTAATTAAAAGATCAGACTTTGGGTTTTTTTGTGATATCAGGAACTATATTACATAAGAACAGGGCCGTCCCTAGCTATTCTGGGGCCCTACGCAGCCCCCCCACCCCGCAGCGGGGGGGCAGGCCTCCGCAAGGGGGGCGGGGCTGGCTTGGGGAACGGGGGGAACTGCCCCCCAGCACTCACCGTTACCCCGTCTGGGGCCGGGTTGCTGCAGTTCCCGCTGCCAGTGAGTGCAGGCTCGGCCCCGCTGTAGTCCTCAGGGGAGTGGGGGCGGGGCTGGGGCGGAGCAGGGGTGGGAAGGGGCGGGGGCTTTGGGGAAGGGGTGAAGTGGGGGCGGGGAGGGGGCAGAGCAGGGGCAGGAAGAGGCAGGGCTGGGGCGGAGCAGTGGCGGAGCCTTGTGGAAGAGGCGGGCAGGGGCTGGAGCAGCACACAGCTGCGCAGGGCACCAGGAAATGTGGTGCCCCAAATTTCCTGGTGCCCTATGCAGCTGCGTACTTTGCGTATGGGTAGGGACAGCCCTCCATAAGAACAGCCATACTGGGTCAGACCAATGGTCCATCTAGCCCAGTATCCTGTCTTCCGACAGTGGCTAATGCCAGGTGCTTCAGAGAGAATGAACAGAACAGGTAATCATCAAGTGATCCTAATCAGCTATTGGCTATTTTTATTTTACATCAGTGGGAATTAAATTGTTGCTTGCCAAGATTCTTCTTAGGCTAACAGATTTAGAAAATGGGCCCAGGCCTGCAGCACACTTTCAAGCAAAACTCCCATTATTCTCAATGGGAGTTTTGCCTGAGTAAGGATTGCAAGTTGGACCTCTAGAAACAGCTGTTACGTATTCCCAGACCTATACAAGCTTGACGTATTTGTTTCCCATTAAACAATTCACTGTATTTTATCTATCAAAATGCAAAACAGGTTCAAAAAGACTTGTGTGTGTTATTTATTAAAAATAAGGGGGAAATGCTGCAAATCCTACCTCGACACCTCAATGTGGCGCAGCGGTGACCCTGGCTGTTCGACAGCGATGGTAGCAGAATGTATTCTCCGCAGGTCTAACCATGCTATCAAGGTGTTGGACTGTCAGCCCAGCGAGAGGGTTGCTTCCTCTGCGGAGGGGTGTATAATCCCTCTTTCTGAGGCTGTAAACTAGCTAAGTTGAGGAGGTAAACACGCCACTGACAGCCCAGCCAGCGGGTGGCTGAAAATAATGGCTAAAATAACACGGAAAACAAAGTCTCAGTTCTCTGCACGTCCCTCAATCCCCACTCCAGAGGCAGTGAGGCATTCGATCGACGAGAGGCTGAAAAGAATCTCAGGTGCCAGGTTGCCAAAAAGAAACCGGACAACTCTCTCAGTGTGCACTTATAACTGCAGAACACTGATGAGGGAGGAATCGATAAACCATCTCATGGAGGAAAAGGCAAAAACAGCCTGCGATGTGCTGGGTATTTGCGAAACACGACGAAAGAAGGAGATGGAGGTCAGCGGGAGGGATGGAAGCACGGTCATTCTAGGAAAAGGAGAAGGCACGAGGACAGTTGGAGGAGACAGATTCATCATAAATGAGGAATGGTCTTCGAAAATCGTCTCATGCCATTTGAAGTCATCGTGTATCAGGGTGCTATACCTCCAATTGAACTGAAACAGCACTCTCAAAATCATCCAGATCTACGCTTCCACAAATGCATGCGAAGATGACAATGTGGAAGGATTCCATCAGGAGCTGGAGGAAACCCTCACTCAGAGTTCCGCATATACGATTGCGATGGGAGATTTTAATGCCAAGGTTGGAAGAGGGAGAGAGGGTGAAAAGTTCATAGGAAGGTACGGTATCGGAGAACGAAACGCGCGAGGAGAACGACTAGCTATATTGGCAGAGAAGAGGAGAATGTTCATTGGTAACACCTGGTTCTGAAAGAAGGCCAACAGGAGATGGACTTGGATCGCACCAAACATGAAGACACAGAATGAAATCGATTAATTTCTGATCGATAGATGACGCATTGTGCAGGATATTTCAGTAGTACCATCATTTAACATCGGTAGTGATCATCGCCTACTGAGAGCCAGACTCACGTTCACTGTGAAGGTGGAGAAAAAGGCACTGTGTATGGTGAACAGAAAGCACCAACCGGTAGCTTTCGACGAGGCAATCCTGAAGGAAAACGTTTCCAGGGAAGACTGGAGCCTCCTGGATGACTCCGATGATGATTATGAGAACTTTAGCAAGAGACTGAAATTAGCTGAGCATGAAAGACCAAAAAGAGCTAGCAGAAGAATCTGTGAGAATACAAACACCTTATTGAAGAAGAGGAGGAAAATGAAAAGAAATGGCAGTGACAGGCTTGAGGACTCCCTTCTCTGCAAGCTCATACGAATGAAGCTGAAGAAAGACTTTGAGAAATTTCGAACTGAAAAGCTCCTAAAGGCTGCTGAAGATCGTAAAAGTCTCAAAAAATGCAAACGGGAACTGGCGTTGTATAGGTCATCATTATCGGCTTTGAAGAACAAGGATGGAGAATCAGTAACCAATCAATCAGAGATGGAGGCAATCTGCAGGGATTTCTATACCCAGCTGTTTGCATCCCGTATATACATCCCAATGCCATCACTTCAACAAACCAATGAACACATACTCCCGGTTCTCACCAGCGAAGTCTGTCACACAGTCCATCAAATGAAAGAGGGGAAGGCTCCAGGCAAGGACACTCTGACAGCAGAAGTGCTTAAGGTGGGAGGTCAGGAACTCTGGAAAGCTCTCGCCCAAAGGTTCAGCCATTACCTGGAAATCCAGAAGATACCGTCCAGTTGGAAAGAGTCCAATACCATCTTGCTGCATAAGAAAGGCGATTGAGAAAATATAAAGAGCTATTGCCCGATCTGCCTGCTTTTGCATGTCTATAAGTTGTTCACCAAAATAATAAAAAAACGACTGTCGCGAAACCTGGATGAACAGCAACCTAGAGAGCAGGCTGGTTTTCAAAGAAATTACAGCACGATAGACCACATCTTCACTCTAAACCAACTACTAGAGTGTTTGAGGGAATACAAGTTCCCTTTGTGCATTGCCTTCATGGACTACGAGAAGGCGTTTGATAGCGTGGAGACTAACGCCGTTCTTGAAGCTCTTTCAGAACAGGGCATTAGCGCAAAATATATCACATTATTAAAGGAAGTGAACTCTGACTGCAGCACAGATATATCGCTGTTCGATACTCCCCTCCGAATTCCCATCGAGAAAGGTGTGAAACAAGGAGATACAGTTTCACCAAAATTATTCACAGCCTGTCTTGAATTGGTCTTTCGATGAGCAGACCTGAAAGGCGGGATTAATATCAACGGCGAGCGGCTAAACCATCTCAGGTTCGCAGATGATATAGTGCTGATAGCCGAAAATACAGTCCAGCTTGAGAGAATGCTTAAAGAACTGAACGCGAAAAGTAGTCAAGTCAGATTAAAAATGAACAAGTCGAAAACGAAATATATGAGATCAGATGTTCTGCCAAGAACCCAAATAACTCTTGGAGGAGAGCAGATCCAAGAGGTCGACCAATACGTTTATTTGGGCCAGGAAGTCAACATGCGCCACAATCATAAAGGCGAACTGTCGCGCAGAAAAAAGGCTGGATGGTGCGCATTCAACGACATCAGGGACATCCTCCAAGGAAAGATCAGCAAAACAACTCGTGTGAATCTTTTTAACTCGACCGTGCTTCCAGCGATGCTATATAGCAGCGAAACATGGTCGCTGACAAAGACTGAAGAACATCAACTGTCTGTCACACAGAGGGCGATGGAACGAACATTTTTGGACATTTCGCTCCGCGATCACATCCCCAATGAAATAATTAGGCAGCAGTCTGGAGTGCGAGATGTTGTTGTTGAAAGCAGGCTCAGCAAAATGTGGTGGGCAGGACATGTGGCCCGACTCAGTGACAACAGATGGACTGCAGCTATATCCGAGTGGTATCCGCGAGAACTGAAATGGCCACGCAGTCGGCCTCCAAAGAGGTGGGATGATTTCCTAACAAGGAGATATGGACAAGCATGGTGAAGGATGGCCAGAGCGAGAGAACATTGGAAGACGTGTTGTGATTGGCTCAGTCTTAACTGATGAAGGACCGACAGTCTACTCAGTCTACGCATGGGGGAAAAACCAAACTCCGGTCATGGGAAATTTGCAAAGTGAGAAAAAAGGCTAAATTCGTTGACTATATTTTTTGCTGTAAAGAGTTTGTCCATCTCTTAGCCAAGAAAAGCAGAGGGAAGATTGTTAAGACCCCAGTTCAGCAAGGTACTTAGCAGGTGCCTGACATTAAACTAGGGGTGGGCAACCTGTGGCCCATGGTGGCCCATTAGGGTAATCTGATTGCAGGCCGCAAGACATTTTGCTGATGTTGACTGTCCACAGTCACAGCCCTTTGCAGCTCCCAGTGGCTGCGGTTCACCATTCCTGGCCAAAGGGAGCAGCGGCCAGCACGTCCCTGTGGCCCGTAGCTCCCGTTGACCGGGAACAGTGAACCGCAGCCACTGGGAGCTGCGGGGGGCTGTGCCTGCGGACAGTAAACGTCAGCAAAATGTCTTGCGGTCTGCAATCAGATTACCCTGATGGGCTGCATGTGGCCAGCGGGCTGCAGGTTGCCCACCATTGCATTAAACACTTAAGTAGTTCCAGACTACGCATGTGCTTAAAGTTAGGCACCCTGCAGAAGGAGTGCCTGTAATGGGTGTCACTTTCCCAAACAGTCAGTGTGTTCTTTTTTTCAAGCAATATTAATATTTTCTTTTTAAATGATAACTTTACCTCTCCAATACATCTATCAGTCGAGCACTTTTCATATAACCTCTTCTTCCTCTTCAACCTCTGGATGCCATTTCCTACAAACACTAATTATTTGGGATGATATCAGCTTGAACTGAATTTCTTCTGTACTTCTCAGCAGGCAACAATTTTTAGAAGGTCATTTTTCCTTTACAACGGCATTAATTGTTTCTAGAGCTCTCTTTTGTGACCCATATTTATTGGTATGCACTGAAATTAACATGTTCATCCACTACTGTACCTGGTGATGTGAAGCATTATAGAATGCTTCCTCCTATAAAGAGAGGGCTTTATTCTCCAGGCCTGTAAATCCAGCACCTTTCATGAGCATTACATTCATATGGAAACATTTTAGAAAAAAAAAAAGGTAAATATATTTCTGTGGGCAGAAATCCAACTATATTATACATGTAATGCAAATAATAATAATTAATATGCATAATTTTGGAATAAACAGGGTTATACTTCTTTTTTAGGCTGATTAAAACACGTGGATCATGAACCCTTTTCTACAAAGCTGTACACTTAAGATGTCAGTAGGGCAGATTGTTATCCATAAGTTATACCTGACAATTCAAGTAGATGTTCTACAGCAAATTCTATAAGAGAAAACATTTGAAAGTAAATAAGATCAAACCATGAGTCTGCCAGTACATAGTTTCTACAACAAAAGCGACAGTAGAAACACTTTGGAATTAAATAACAGGAGCCTTTCCAATGAGACATGGAAGATGGACAAAAGAAAAATCTATTCTAGTTAGGCAAATAACACGGGCAGTCCAGCACGTAGTGGAATTTGGGACCCAAACTAAAGAGAACTGACATGGGGACATTCTGCAGGGAAAGAGAAGTACAGCAATGAATGATGCTATTGTGTGACTGCTTTAATTAATTTTTGTAATGAAGCCAAAGTACTAATTTACCACATCCCAAAAGTAAATACAAAAGGTTATTCCCATAATTTCAGAGGTGGAGAAGAAAATCTAGTTGTCAAGCAGCCAGTTGTCACTCATTATTGCAACTAGGCTGATAAGTCTGTTGTATTACTTTGAACGGTACCAAATGCTAAAATAATTAATAATGTACGTTTAATGTTCTCTCTCTACTCCCCAATTATAGTTTCATAGAAATCATAGAAATGTAGAGCTAGAAAGGTCCTCAAGAAGTCTTCAATTCCAGCCCCCTGCACTGAGGCAGGACCAAATAAACTTAGGCCATCCCTGACAGGTATTTGTCCAACCTGTTCTTAGAAACCTCCAGTGATGATTAGTTAAGGTTTGTATCAGTTGATGTCTGTATACCACGAAGACAAAAAATGACTAGCCCATGAGATTCCAAACCAAGCATGCCTGGGCCTGTGATTATTCTTTTGGAGGAACAAACTGTAGATATTGATCGTTTCTATTTAACTCTCCCCTGTCAGTCTCGATCACATTTGATTTGGGTGCTGAATTCTTTTTCTTCACTATGGCTGGAGTTCTCCATCCTTTTTCTCCATCCCATTTGACATGAACAAATTTGAAGTTCTGAGTTGTCTTCCCATCAGGAGTAGTGCTGGACTATATCCAATAGCTGCTATCAGGGCCGGCTCCAGGGTTTTTGCCGCCCCAAGCGGCGGGGAAAAAAAAAGCCGTAATCACGATCATTGGCACTTCGGCGGCAGCTCCACCACGCCGCTTTCTTCTTCGGCAGCACTTCGGTGGCAGGTCTTTCCCTCCGAGAGGGACCGAGGGACCCGCCACCAAATTGCCACCGAAGAGCCGGACGTGCCGTCCCTTCCTCTTGGCCTCCCCAAGCACCTGCTTGCTGAGCTGGTGCCTGGAGCCGGCCCTGTCTGCTATTGGTGTCGATCTGTAACTCAGAAGAGCAAGGAATGGATCTTCCTACTGTAGGATTTTCTTGGCTGGCTGTACAGCTCTCTCAGCCTCTTCATTAGCTTGTGGGTAGTGTGGGCTGATAGTAATATGATCAAGATAATTCAGAATGACTTAAATTCTGCTGCAGTGAATTGTGGTCTGTTGTCCGTTACTAGTTGTTCTGGAATACCAAAGAGAGCAAAACTGCACCTCAGTTCTCATTAACACTGTGACATGTTATGTCTCTCAAGTACATTTTTTCTGTATACCTGCAAAAATAGTCCATTATGACCAGGTAATGATGTCCTCAGAATTGGCATAAATCTGCAGCCAGTCTCTTCCAAGGTCTGTCTGGTAGAGGTTTTGTTATTAAATGTTGTTTGTGTTGTGTTGGTCTGTTAGTTCTGCAGTGTTCCCATGCAGATACTTCATTCTTTAAGGCCTTCCTGATGCCTGGCCACCACACTGATCAGTCGGCCTGTTCATAGCATTTAGTTAATCCTTGATGTCCTTCATGGATGAGGCTTAGGATTTCTTCTCTCAATTCATATGGAAATATGATACAATTGCCTTTAGTCATTAGTCCATTTGACTTGCTTAATTTTCCACAAACCACAAAGTAGTCTCTTGTCCAGGGATGGGCAAGCTTTTTGGCCCCATGGCTACATCTGGATATGGAAATTGTATGGCAGGCCATGAATGCTCACAAAATTGGGGTTGGGTTGCAGGAGGGAGTGATGGCTGTGGCTGGGAGTGTGGGCTCTGGGGTGGGGCCAGAAATGAGGAGTTCAGGGTGTAGGAGGGGGCTCTGGGCTGGGGCAGGGGGTTGGGGTGGGGGTGAGGGTTCCGGCTGGAGGTGCGGGCTCTGGGGTGGGGCTAGGGATGAGGGATTTGGAGTGTACGAGGGTGCTCCAGGCTGGGACCGAGGGGTTTGGAGGGCGGGAGGGGGATCAGGGCTGGGTCAGGGGGTTGGGACACGGGGCGGGGTGAGGGCTCTGGCTGGGGGTGCAGGCTCTGGGGTGGGGCCAGAAATGAGGGGTTCAGGGCACGGGAGGGGGCTCTGGGCTGGGGCAAGATGGTGGTGTGGGGGGGGGGCTCTGCCTGTGGGTGCAGGCTCTGTGGTGGGGCTGGGGATGAGGGGTTTCGGGTGCAGGAGGGTGCTCCGGGGCTGGTATTGAGGGGTTTGGAGGGTGGGAGGGGGATCAGGGCTGGGGCAGGGGGTTGGGCAGTGGGGGGGGGGCGGAGCTCAGGGCTGCAGGCTCCAGGCAGCGCTTACCTGAAGCAGCTCTCAGAAACAGCGGCATGTCCCCCCTCTGGGTCCTACATGGAGGTGCGTCCAGGCGGCTCTGCGTGCTGCCCCGTCCTCAGCCGCCACTCCTGCAGCTCCTATTGGCCGCAGTTCCTGCAATGGTAGCTGCGGAGGCAGTGCTTGGGGCGGGGGCAGTGTGCAGAGCCCCCTGGCTTGCCCTAAATGTAGGAGCTGGAGAGGGGACATGCTGCTTCTGGGAGCTGTGCGGAGCAGCCTGGAGCACGGGAGCAGGGCAAGCCCCAAACCCTGCTCCCCAGCGGGACCTCGAGGGCCGGATTAAATTGGCTGGCAGGCCAGATGTGGCCCGCGGGCTGTAGTTTGCCCACCCCTGCTCTTGTCCTTATTGTCCTTTAGATACTTGGGTCAGCTGCCCCAGTGTAAACTTAAAACTTCCTGAAATTGCAAGTCTGTGAAGTTTGCTTTTTGTAGCTGGAGTAAGCTCTTTTCTGACACTGATCTGTATGTGTCCACAGCAGCCATGTATATCTTTACATTATCTTTGAGCTCATGGGTAGTTGAGTGTGATGCTAAGATCTGTAACAGAGTGTCTGCTACTACCAGATTTTCCCCAGGAACATATTTAGCAAGTGGGTTAAATCTCATTAACCTTAGCAATAGACGTTGGCATCTCAGCAGTGGTTGATCCAGGGCTTTTCTGTTGATGAAGGTTACAAGCAGTTTGTGGTCTATTATCAGTGTAAACAAATCCAGTCCACACAGATATCTGTAAGACTTCTCAGATGCCAATATGCTTGCCAGGCCCTCCTTTTTAATCTGTGCATATAATTTTTCAGCTTCTGTAAGTGTGTGAGAGCAAAATGTAACTGTCTTCCACGTAGCACCACACTGTTGGAATAAAGCACCACCTAGGCCATAGCTGCTTGCATCCACGCTGACCCCCATTGTAGGTTTGTGCACATTGTAGTATAGTACCTAAGAACTGGAGCTGTTGAGATAATTTCTTTTACCCTTTTGAAGGCAATTTCTTGATTTGGCCCCCATAGCCAAAATGTGCTGAATTTTAACAATTCATTCAGTGGTTTTGTCACTGTAGAAAGGTCTCATAGGTATTGTCCAAGGTAAGTTACCATCCCCAGCATACATCACAGTTCTGGTACATTAGGTGGTGCATTCAATTCTTAAATTGCTTGTACTTTCTTAGGGCTAGGACTGATTCCATCTTTGTTTATTGTCTCAGTTTGGGGTAGACAGAAAATGCATTTTCCTTATTTAACTTCAGTCCAGACTGACTGATTAGGCTTAGAGCTTCGTTGAGGTCTTTGCTGTGTTTTTTCATCGAAGATCCATAAATCAGAATATCGTCCATTAAAACTACAACTGCATTTTTGTTTGTTAACAGTTCTGCCACATTCCTTTGGAACATTTTAGGTGTACTGCTGGCAGGGGCGATGGATTTTTCCTAAAAGTGTGTGTGTGGGGGGGGGGGGGGGCGCATGAGGCCTTGCCTGTGCCCCATCTCTTTCCTCCGAGGCCCCGGCCAAGCCAGAAGCCAGAGCCCAGCTGGGAAGCCTGGTCCCTTCCACCTGCCCAGGGTGGGGGGGCCCAAGAGCAGCCCCGGCCTATGTCCCTGCCCCCTGTGCCCCCGTCCAGGGCAGGTGGAGGGTCCGTGGGCTCCCCACAGCTGCCTGCATGGCTCTTACCCTGACCCGGCTCTGGCTTCCAGCCTGGCCTGGGGTGCGGGGCCTCTGGGGCTGAAGAGCCACAGATGGGCCATTGTAAGAGCCCATGGTCAGTTGTGGGGAGCTGCAGACTCGCCATCTGCTCTGGGTGGGGGGCCCAGAAGGTGGGGACATGAGCCAGGGGCTGCTCTTGTCCTCCCCACCCTGGGCAGGTGGAGGGTCTGTGGCTGCCCACAGCTGCCCGGGCTCCCCGGGCCTCTCTTACCCAGCCTGGGCTCCAGCTTCTAGCCTGGCCAGGGGGCAAGGCCTCTGGGGGGAAGAGGAGGGGTAGGGGACTGGGCCCGTGGCAAAAAGTGGATGGGCCAGGCTCATCCACTTTCGAAAGTGGGAGGGCCATGGCCCCGTTCCCCCTCCCCCACCCTCCCCGCTGTTCCAGCGCCCCTGACTGGTAGTTCCAAAAGTTAATCTTCAAAAGCAAAATCTCCCAAAGGGTGTGATAAATTTAGTCAGTTTAGCACTTTCTTGGGTTAAAGGAATTTGCCAGAATCTGCTCGAGGAAAAGACTGCAGCTCCTTTCATCTTGGGAAGGAAGTCATTCTGTGATGGGAGGATATTTTTCTCTTACAGCTGCTTCATTAAGTCTTTTAAGATCCACATAGATTCATATTTTTCCATTTTTCGTTATAACTGGTGCTGTTAGAGCACACCATGCTGTTGGCTCAGATTTTCTCAGCTATGCCAATCTGCACCATTCTCTAACTCATTTTTCACTTTACAAAGTAATGGGATAGGAATTCTGTGAGGTGTATGTACAATATATGGATCAGTATTGTATCTTAAGGCTATTTGTATTGGATCTCCTTTCAGAAATTCAGGATCACCCAATATTCCAACGAGTTCTTCCACCTTTCTCACTCGGCCCACCATGGCCGCCATGCTGTGGACGAGAAGGCTGTTGGTCTGTGGTCCTTTGATCACATACAAAGACAAAAGCTATGCATTCAGACTGTTAGTTGTTTCTATGGTGAACTGGCCCATGCAACACTGTGCTACACCAACACTGCATACCTGAACTGGCCCATGCAGCTCAGAATACCTCCAGGCATACGCGATTTGTTGGAGGGGCACAAAGGGTCAAGTGCCCCCCCCCAGCAGCCAGCCTGGGTGGGGAGAGGAAGGGGTGGGGCCAGAGCTGGATGTGAAGGGGTGGAGCCAGAGCCTCTTCCAGCCATGCTGCCTGGGACTCGGCCCAGTGCAGCACAGTGTTCGGGCTGACTGGGAGAACGCCTGGCTGTGGCAGAAGCAGGCTGCTCTCCGCCCAGGTTCAGCTTCTCGGGACAGCGGCCGAGCGAGCTGGAGCCATCACATCTGGAGCAAAGAGCATGCTGGCTGCGAGAAAACCTGCCGCCTGGCTGGGGACGGGCAACAGCGGCAGCCCGCTCCCTGCCCAGGCCAGGGCCGCACAGAGGATTCAGGGGGCCTGGGGCAAAGCGAGGGAGTGGACCGAAAAAAAGATGCCACCCGCTGCGGCGCTTGTACTTACTGGGCGGTGAGTCTGCGGCGGCGGTGGCGGGTCCTTCAGTCGCTCCGCGTCTTCGGCAGCACTGAAGGACCGCCGAAGACCCGGACTGCCACTGGGTGAGGCACCTCTAAGCCAGGAAAGGGATTCTCGGCCAGGGCTCGCGAGGCCCCTGCGGGGCCTGGGGCAAATTGCCCCACTTGCCCCCCGGGCAGCCCTGGCCCAGGCTCAGCTTCTGGGGACAGGAGCCAACTCTGAGCATGCTGGGGGAGGGGACGGGGGGGGGACTCCGACTTGCTCAGCCGTTATCCCAGAAGCCAAGCCCTGGCGGGAGGCAGCCCACTGCTGCCACAGCCAGGCGCTCTCCCAGGCAGCCGCTGCGTTGCACCACGCAGCATCCAGGAGTGGCTCTGTCCCGCTCCCTGCCCAGCTCTGGCCATAGGCACCGACTTTTGCTGGTGCCAGTGGGTGCTCGACCCCGCCCCTGGCCCCGCCCCGACTCCACCCCTGCCCCGCCCCCATTCCAACCCCTTCCCCAAAGTCCCAGCTCCAACTCCGTCCCCTCCCTGCCCCTAGTCCAACCCCTTCCCCAAATCCCCATCCCAGCCCTGCCTCTTCCCCAGAGCGCGCCACGTTCCCGCTCCTCCCCCTCCCTCCCAGAGCTTGTTACACTGCGAAACAGCTGTTTTGCAGCAGCAAGCACTGGGAGGAGAAGAGAGCATGTGGGGCACTCAGGGGAGGAGGCGGAGGTGAGGTGAGTTGGGGCGGAGAGCTTGGCTGCTGGTGGGTGCAGAGCACCCACCAATTTTTCCCCATGGGTGCTCCAGCCCCAGAGCACCCACAGCGTCGGTGCCTATGGCTCTGGCTGCCAGGAAGAGCAGCCAAACGTGCCAGGGGAGGAGCCAGCACAGAGGGAATACAGAGATACCACCCCCTCCACAGGTAACTTAGGGTGGGGAGAGCATGGGGGCCCCGAGCTGGGGGCGGGGCAGAGACACATGGGGAGGTCATGTAGGGAGGTCACGTCTCCTCCCCTTCAGCTGGGGGGCACCAGTCATTTATGCCTCCAGGGCTAGTCAGAGCTGTGTCAGGTGACTTCAGCTCTGGGAGGGGTTGAAGGTGATTGTAAGTCCTTTCTGAGATGACTGTGATGTCAGCTCCTGAGTCAATATTAAAGTCAACGGTCTTGCAATGAATATTCAATTTCACTCTTCGGGCAGGCGGTATGTCATCACAAGTGTTTTGGTTGTCTGCAATGCAAGGCAACTCTGACTGCTTTGGTGCTGCAATCAGCTGCAAAATGGCCATACTTCGTGCATGTATTATGCTGTCTACCACTGGCTGGACATGCATCGTCTCTTGGGATATGACTTTTTCCACACCATGTGCACGTAGGCTGGAATTTGTCCCTCTTA
Source organism: Terrapene triunguis (assembly GCF_002925995.2). Taxonomy (NCBI): domain Eukaryota; kingdom Metazoa; phylum Chordata; order Testudines; family Emydidae; genus Terrapene; species Terrapene triunguis. The sequence goes on from NW_020664409.1 coordinate 94,470,079, forward strand.
GTCTGGGAGTTCTCTTTCCTTATTTTATGATAATGACTTTTAACACTCAAGTGTCTGTTTAGAGCTTCTCAGCTAGTTTCAGGTTTTTCAAGTTGCTCCTGCCTTTTGCTCTGTTGTTGGATTAATTCTGACTGCCTTGCTATCTGTATAGCGGTGTCTGGGCTTAATCTCTCTTCCACTGTAGCTGCTGTGAGAGGTTTTGATTTATTAACCCAATAACCAGCCTGTCTCTGATATTTTCATATTTTGCATCCCCAAAATCACAGTTTTCAGCCAATGTGTGCGGAGTCTTATAAAACATTCAGCATTTCCCCCTGGTTCTTGAATTCTCTGGTGAAAACATGCTCTTTCATAAACCACATTTCCCTGGGGTATAAAGTATTCATCAAACATAGCCAGAACCCTTTCATAGTCATCTTTGTGACTGTCTTCACTAAAGTCAAAAGATTAAAGATATGTTCTGCCTGCTTCTCCATAGCATACATTAAAGAAGATACCCGTATATCTCCAGTTTCATGGTGGAGTTTGTATGCAATGCGAAATCTTGCAAAATATTGTTTCCACTCTGTCCATTCTGAAGCTTTGTCAAAGCTGAAGTGCTCTGGGGCATTGAAGAGTGGCATTTAGATGAGATCCTGTAACCTTTGTTGCTTTGTTCCTTCTGTTTGCAACCTTTGTTGCAGTTTTCCTTCTGTTTCTGTTCTTAGTTTACTCCTAGCACCATGCCATGTTCTTCTGTACCAGATATGGACTGATGACAGAGCTTGCTTATACACACCAGATGTGTTCATCATAAGATAAAAATAAATAAATTAATGGAGATATCCTATCTCCTAGAAGGGACCTTGAAAGGTCATTGAGTCCAGCCCCCTGCCTTCACTAGCAGAAACAAGTACTGATTTTGCCCCAGACCCCTAAGTGGCCCCCTCAAGGATTGAACTCACAACCCTGGGTTTAGCAAGCCAATGCGCAAACCACTGAGCTATCCCTCCTCCCCAAAGAGCCTTTAATGCTCTTCCAGGTGTGGCTGAGATTCCTTTAAATCAGGTACAGTAGAACTCAATTTATCTGCTCCTCCATTATCCAGCTCTCCGTATTAACCAAACCAGTCGGTAGGGCTTGAGCTGTCAGTCCTGCGGCCTGGGGCTGACAGCCAGAGCCCTGCCACCTTTGGGACTGACAGCCCGAGTTCCGCCCATTTGCTTTGTGATTTGAATTTTTGATGATCCGATCTGGCCATGGTTCCAATTATATTGGATAAATGGGGCTCCATTGTGTTTTACACACAGCGCTACCTAGCGGCTGCACACTATAACAATTTAACATTTCATCACAATTACTCAAAATCCATCCTGCCTTTTTATTCATTATTTGCTGTGGAAATCGATTAAATTCCTATGCAAAAGACAATTACAGAAAGGGAGTGAATCAGAGTAATATGTCTGCAAGCTAGATTTAAAAAGTAGCAGAAGCAGCATTTTTCCAACCACTGCCACTTAAGAGTACTTTATTTAATCAAAACTGCATTGGGTGCTGTTCAGAAAATGTCTCTGTTACCATCACACAGACTCAGCACAACAGCTGTTTCTCTGCACTTGTCTATGCAACAGTATTATGGGGTTATTTTTATGGGGCATGAGAAATACTCATGGACAAGTCTGAGAACAGAATTCCGTAACAGGATTTGTGCCTGCACCCCCTCATCTAATGACAATAGCTAGTTATCTGACTCCCTCTTTCCATGTGCTCCCAAACAAAAATAATAGAGTACCAAGCCATCACTAAATATGGGGGTTTATACTCTGCACCTTTTTCGCAGGCACATTATAATGATTGGTATCAAAAAGTGTGCGAAATTCTGGTATTAGAAAGATTAAAACTGTCAGAATTCTACAAGGAGAAGGAAAAAAGACAACTACTTAGAAGTCTGATGGAACTTTTTGATGTTTGCTGGAAGAGGATCCTCACTCGCCACCAAACCTGACAGTATAATAAAACAGGATGGGAGAAACCCCTTCAACAATAGTCAAATGTAAACTCAAAATTAAGACTTTAACAAGATGAAAATAAGAGGAAAAAAGAGAAAGGCTTCGTATCATGCAGTGTTTGATAGGACAACTAATAAACAGGTTACATATCTAAATGTAAGAAAAACCAGAAGTTTGGACCTAAACATGAGATGCTGAAAGACTTTAACACTACCAACTCACAAGACAGAAGAGGAGGACAAAGAGTAGAAACGCATCAACCACAATATATAATCAATACCACAAAGTTGAAGAGAGTGACTGGTAGCAGGTCTCGTCACTACAGCTTTAAGGACTTCTATAGGCTAATTTATAATTGTCTATCTTTTAAGTTGATCTCCATTTAAGTTGTAATTTTTTTATGAGATTTCCATTCTAAAATAAATGAACTGTTAATAAATAAAATAATAAAGAATGAGCTGCTCAGATTGTAAGGTGATGGGGGCCATTTAAGTACCACAGATAAATAAAAAAGTGACTGTAAAAAACTGCACCTTCATACTCATCCCATCTACTCGCTTTGGCTATTTGGAATCATATTTGCTGTCTTTAGTGCCCAGTTATTTAGAAATAGCCCCAATCTCTCTCTGTGTCTCTCTCCTTTCTTCTTAGTCTGTAGGAGAAATAGTTGGAGTATAGCACTTTTTAATTGTTTGTGAGGGAATGAGTGGGTTGTGTGTGTCTGTTAAGAACTAATTGAGGGGAAGCTAAATCAAAGAAACTTAGTTTGCATTTAATTCTAAATGCAGTGAAGCATATGATGATCCTCATCTCCCAAGGGAGTGGACTCCATAGTCTAGATCCAGCTCCTGTCACTCACACCCATCAGCCTTCACCCTGGGCTGACAGTTTGTGCCAGTGGAATGCAACTCCCATGAGAGGCCGTGGTCACAGAAGGAAAGGTGATCTCTCGGGTAGTAGGGTAGTCCCATGGAAGATTTGACTATCATTACAGAGACCTTGAATTAGACTTTGTATTTATTGAGACTGAGAGAAGAGCCCCATGGGACACTCACCAAGAGAAGATGAGAGAAAGAATGCTTATTGTTTACAAATACTCTAGCAGTTTAATCAGATAAAAACAAAATAATTGGAGGGCAAAATAATAAAAATCATTATTCACCTGACATCATATGCAAAGCAAGGTGAATAACACAAAAGTAGAAAAGCAATGTGGCATTATTCCTCAGAAGAATAAAAACAACTTCAGAGCCAGTTGCTAATTTATCAGAATAAAAAAAACCACTGCCAGAAAATAGAAAAGAGAGACAAGTGTCTCCTTGGTATCAGGAGGCAGTTTTAACACTATGGCAAAAAAGAAATAAGAGCTGACATCCCTGCACCTTATTTCTCAGTCTGTGCCTTTTCTCTCTGTAATAATAATACAAAAATTCAAATATGCCCTTACTGACAGAGTGACTGTGACACTGTCTCTGCCATACTCACTGAAAATCTCAGGGTAGGTTTAAGGAGATGAGAAGTCTGTCAGTCCCATTTTCCATTTCATGTCACTACATCTGCTTTCCCCTCACCCAGCAGAATGGTAACTGTATTTTGTATGTGTAGTATGACTAGGGCCAAATTCTCATCCCCTGTGCAAAGCCTGAATAATTGGGCTCAGAGGAGGAGGGGATTGTGGGAAAGCGAGGTAGAGAACAAAGGAGCAGACACTTGCCCTAACTCAAACCCAGGCATGGAGCAGCCATATGGTTACCCAGCATTCATTGCCAGAGCCTCTGAGTTATAATAAGAGTTGCAGCCTGCTAAGAACCCTCTTCACAGGTGCTTAGCCAATTGATACATTCAGTTTTTGGCTGTATTGGCCATTTTCTTGGCCCACTGCTAATTCCCCCGTAATGGAATGTACAACTATTTTATAGTGTTTAGCCACTAGGAGGCGACATGTTTAACATCATTTACCTGATCCGGTAATAGCTAGAGCAATGAGTGCATTAAAATGTCTTAAAGAGAACACATCTCTTGTATCTCTCTCTGGAGTGGAAACGCTGTAAACAGCCCATATCCGGTACATGACATGGTGTCAGAAGTAATGGCAACTGCCAGAGGAGAACAGAAACAGAAGGAAACTAGCAAAGGTTGCAAGCAGAAGAAGAAAATAATTTTAAAAAAGCAACAAAGGTTGAAGGATTTCTCTCATCAATATGCCATTCTTAAATGCCCCCAGTTAACTCCAGCTGTGTCATTGAAAACTATAGATGTTCTAGTGTTATGTTTTAAATTTGGGGAGTTGTCTAGAGATCTTTAGAGGCATAAATAAACCATTCAAGATTCTCAACGCTTCAGAATGGACAGACTGGAAGCAACATTCTACAAGATTTCACACTGCAACCAAAAGGAAACTTGAGATATTCAGGTATCATCTTTAATTCATGCTATGGGAAAGCAAGGAGGATATACCTTTAAATCTTTTACATTCACCGAAGACATAATCACAAAGATGACTATTAAACAGTTCTGCTGATTTTTGATACATACTTTATACCTCAGAGAAGTGTCATTTCTGATAGGATGTGTTTTCACCAGAGAATTCAACAGCCAGAAGAAAATGTTAAATCTTTTATTAGAGGTTTACATGCATTAGCAAAAAAACCTGATTTGGGGCTTGTAAAACATGAAAATATTAGTGATAGATTGGTCATAAGGCTTACAGACAAATGTCTTTTACAGCAGCTATCATGAAAAACAGACTTAACCAAACACACATTTATTCAATTAGCAAAGCAGTCTAAACTTGTGAAGCAGCAAAACAAACTTGCTGAACTTGAAAAACAAGAAACTAGTTTAGAAGCTGTAAATAAACACAGCATGAGTGCTAAAAGTCATTATCATAAGATCCCTGAGGCTAAGAGGGACAAATTTTAGGATAATCACAAAGCATTTCAGACTAAATGCATAAGATGTTGAAAAAATCATAACCCAAGAGATGTATAGCTAGTTAAAGGCTCAAGATGTAATAAAGGCACAAAATACGGTCATTTTCCAACTGTTTGCCGTGCCAAAGTGGTCAGGGAGTTGACTAATATTACAATCAAGAGCCATTGTTTCTGGGATTTATCACATGTGATGACACACAGCCTGCCTGGAACGTGAAACTGAATATTCATGGAAAGACTATTGACTTTAAAATTGACTTAGGAGCAGAGGTAACAGTCATATCAGAAAGGATTTACAATCACCTTCAACCCCTCCCAGAGCTGAAGTCATCTGACACAGCTCTGACTAGCCCTGGAGGTATTCTGAACTACATGGGTCAGTTCGCCACAGAAACAACTTACAAAGACAAAAGCTTTGCATTCTAACTTCATGTGATCAAAGACCAACACCATTCTCAGCCAGAGTGTGGTAGCCATGATGCAGCTAGTGAGAAAAGTGCACGAACACGTAGTAGTTGATGATATTTGATTTTCGAAAGGAGATCCAGTAAAAATAACCTTAAGAGACCATGCTGAACCAACCGTGTAGAACATGACCACCTCTACTAGACAGACCTTGGAAAAGACTAGCTGCAGATTTATGTAAATTCAGAAGACATCATTACCTTGCCATAATGGACTATTTTCCCAGGTATATAGAAATAAAATACATTAAAGACATACTATGTTCATAGAATCATAGAATCGTAGGACTGGAAGGGACCTTGAGAGGTCATCTAGTCCAGTCCCCTGCACTCATGGCAGGACTAAGTGTTATCTAGACCATCCCTGACAGGCGTTTGTCTAACCTGCTCTTAAAAATCACCAGTGATGGAGATTCCACAACCTCCTTGGGCAATTTATTCCCATGCTTAACCACCCTGACAGTTAGGAAGATTTTCCTAATGTCCAACCTAAACTGCCCTTGCTGCAACTTAAGCCCATTGCTTCTTGTCCTATCCTCAGAGGTTAAAGAGAAGAGAATAAATTTTCTCCTTCCTTCTTGTAACAACCTTTTATATACTTGAAAACTGTTATGTCACTTCTTAGTCTTCTCTTCTCCAGACTAAACAAACCCAGTTTTTTCAATCTTCCCTCATAGGTCATGGATTCTAAACCTTTAATCATTTTTGTCGCTCTTCTCTGGACTTTCTCCAATTTCTCCACATCTTTCCTGAAATGTGGCACCCAGAACTGGACACAATACTCCAGTTGAGGCCTAATCAGTGCAGAGTAGAGTGGAAAAATTACTTCTCATGTCTTTCTTACAACACTCCTGCTAATACATCCCAGAATGACGTTTGCTTTTTTTGCAATGGTGTTACACTGTTCACTGATATTTAGCTTGTAATCCACTATGACCCCTAGATCCTTTTTTGCAATACTCCTTACTAGGCAGTCATTTCCCATTTTGTATGTGTGCAACTGATTGTTCCTTTCTACGTAGAGTACTTTGCATTTGTCCGTATCAGATTTCATCCTATTTTCTTCAGACCATTTCTCCAGTTTGTCCAGGTCATTTTGAATTTTAACCCTGTCCTCCAAAGCATTTGCAACCCCTCCCAGCTTGGTACCGTTGGCAAACTTTATAAGTGTACTCTCTATGCCATTATCTAAATCATTGATGAAGATATTGAACAGACCCAGAACTCATCCCTGTGGGACCCCACTCAACATGCCCTTCTAGCTTGACTGTGAACCACTGATAACGACTCTCTGGGAACGATTTTCCAACCAGTTACACACCCACCTTATAGTAGCTCCATCTAGGTTATATTTCCCTAGTTTGTTTATGAGAAGGTCATGTGAGACAGTATCAAAAGCCTTACTAAAGTCAAGATATACCACATCTACCGCTTCCCCCCATCCACAAAGCTTGTTACTCTTTCAATGAAAGCTATTAAGTTGGTTTGACACAATTTGTTCTTGACAAATCCATGCAGACTGTTAATTATCACCTTATCTTATAGGTATTTGTAAATTGATTGCTTAATTATTTGCTCCATTATCTTTCCAGGTACTGAAGTTAAGCTGACTGGTCTGTAATTCCCCAGGTTGTCCTTATTTCCCTTTTTATGGATGGGCACTATATTTTCCCTTTTCCAGTCCTCTAGAATCTCTCCCATCTTCCATGACTTTTTGAAGATAATTGCTAATGGCTCAGATACCTCCTCAGTCAGCTCCTTGAGTATTCTAGGATGTATTTCATCAGGACCTGGTGACTTGAAGACATCTAACTTATCTAAGTAATTTTTAACTTGTTTTTTCCCTATTTTAGCCTCTGATCCTACTTCATTTTCACTAGCATTGACTATGTTACATGTCCAATCACTACTAACCTTTTTGATTAAAACAAAAAAGTCACTTAATACTTCTGCCATTTCCACATTTTCTTTTATTGTTTTTCTTCCCTCATTAAGTAATGGGTCTACCCTGTCCTTGGTCTTCCTCTTGCTTCTAATGTATTTATAGAATGTTTTCTTGTTATATCTCTAGCTAGTTTAATCTTGTTTTGTGCCTTGGCCTTTTTAATTTTCTCCCTACATACTTGTGTTAGTTGTTTATATTATACTTTGTACTTTGACGTAGTTTCCACTTTTTGTTAAGAATCTTTTTTGAGTTTCAGATAATTGAAGATCTCCTGGTTAAGCCAGGGAGGTCTCTTGCCATACTTCCTATGTTTCCTACGCAGTGGGGTAGTTTGCTCTTGTGCCTTTAATAATGTCTCTCTGAAAAACTGCCAACTCTCTTGAACTGTTTTTCCCCTTCGACTTACTTCCCATGAGGTCTTACCTACCAATTCCCTGAGTTAGCTAAGTCTGCCTTCTTGAAATTCATTATTTTTATTTTGCTGTTTTCTCTCCTACCATTCCTTAGAATCATGAATTCTACCATTTCATGATCACTTTCACCTAAGCTGCCTTCCACTTCGCAATTCTCAACTAGTTCCTCCCTATTTGTCAAAGTCAAATCTAGAGCAGCCTCTCCCCTAGTAGCTTTCTCCACCTTCTGAACTAAAAAAATGGTTTCCAATACATTCTGAGAACTTCTTGGATAATCTGTGCCCTACTATATTGTTTTCCCAACAGATGTCTGGGTAGTTGAAGTCCCCCATCACCACCAAATCCTGTGCTTTGAATGATTTTGTTAGTTTTTTTTTTTTTTAAAAAGCCTCATCCACCTCTACTTCCTGGGTAGGAGGTCTGTAGTAACCACCTACCATGACAGCACCCTTGTTTTTTACCCTTTTTATCCTTACCCATATACTTTCAACAAGTCTGTCTCCTATTTCCATCTCAATCTCAGTCCAAGTGTGTACATTTTTATTATATAAGGCAACACCTCCTCCCTTTTTTCCCTGCCTGTCCTTCCTGAGCAAGCTGTCCCCTTCTATACCAATATTCCAGTATTATCCCACCAAATCTCTGTGATGCCAACTATGTTATAGTTGTGTTTATTAACTAGCATTTCAAGGTCTTCCTGATTATTCCCCATACTTCTTGCATTAATATACAGTCATCTAAGATACTGATTTGATTTCCCTCCTATGTTCTCTCTTGTCTCTCCCTTATCCCTGCTATAACAGCCCATGCTCCCTCCAGACTCTGACCCTTCTCCCAGGTCTCCATGTTTTGGATTTACCTATGGGATTTTGTCTCCTGCTCCTGTCGAGCCAAGCCTTCCTCACTATCCAAATATGCTCTTCCCCTTCCTTGATAGGTGGACCCCATCTCTGCTTAGCAGTCTTTCTTCCCTATTGCTGTGTTATAGAGAAACTGAAGTCCATTTTTGCTCATTACAGTATTCCAGAACAACTAGTGAAGTACAACAGTCACAATTCACTGCAGCAGAATTTGTCATTCATACTAAATATGATTTTGATCATATTACTAGCAGCCCACATTACCCACAAACTAATGGAGAGGCTGAGAGAGCTGTACATACAGCCAAGTAAATCCTACAGCTGGAAGATCCATTCTTTGCTCTTCAGATTATAGATCAACATTAATAGCAGCTATTGGATATAGTCCAGCACCCGATAGGAAGACAACTCAGAACTAGTGTTTCAACTTTTGAAAAGAATCTATCTCCAAAATGCCCAGACACGAAGGAGTAACCACATCAGATGAAAAGGCAAAAAAGGGCTTATGAACACTTACAACCGACGTCACTCAGTCAGAGGACTGCTGCGTCTAGAACCTGGTGACTGTGTTTATGTCAAACTAGATGGAGAAAAATGATGAACAACTCCAGCTGTCGTAAAGAAAAAGAATTCATTGCCCAGATTATATGTGATCCAGATCAACAGAGGAGAGTTTAACAGTAACAGTCAACATCTACAGTTTGTTCCTTCGAAAGAACAATCAACAGAGTAAACTCTCAGATGGCAGTTGTAGAACAAGATGACAACGACTCAAGGATTCCAACCTGACCACAGCCAGTCATTGTAACTAATGGACAGCCAGATGATCAAGTTGTTACATGTTAAGGTTGTGTATTTAGAAAACCAGTATGATTCAGAGACAGTTAACAAAATGATTCATATTTAACTTTAAAGGGGATCATGTACATTTTGTAAATGGTAGGAATGTAAAACAAAGAGGAAGCTGGAATGGAATGTAAAGTGTATGTAACAGGGAGCTTGGAGCGCTGGGCAGCCTAGTGGTTGGAACAGTTATCTTCCGGCCCCTTGCTTCCCTGGTTGAGGTGCCTCAGTCTTTAAGGCAGTGGGGAGGGGGATCTGGGCCCTCCAAGTCCACCAGGTCCCTGCTCAGGGCCCTGTGTGAGTCCACCCCTGAATAAGGGATCTCCCAGAGGGGAGTCTATGTCCGCTGCCCTGGGCTACTTCCTACCGCTGTCCTTTCAGTTTGGGGCGTGGCCCCTATAATCTAAGTCTCTGTGGTGGCTCGTCTCTAGTAGTGCCCCCTCATGGACCTTGGACAGTGTCCTGCTGTGGTCCCAGGTTCCTCTGGGCAGGGCAGCCGTAAGTTCGGTGGGACTAGAACCCTACAAGGTCTCTGTGTTTTGGTCACCCAGTTATCTCTTAAGCCGGGTGCTCCTAAGTCTCTTCCACAGTCTCCTTTAGCCAGGGAGACAGTACTTATTTCCTGGTGGCTGCCTTGGCTGACAGGCCAGTGACCCTTCCCCTCAGGTAGAGAGGCAGCTACCTCCTGGCTTGTCACTAGTCAGTCCCAAACTGAGCCAGGCTCTATCCTTTTCTCCCCCCTCCAGGCCTGGCATTGGCTGCAGGTGTAACAGGGTGGGACTAGCTGGGCCCAAAGGCTCCTTTAACCTCTTCTGTACCGGCAGGCAGTTTCTCCGCTTCATCACAGTGTATTATAAAGTTCAGCCATAAGGTGGTGACATACTTTACCTGAGCTGGTAATAGCTAGAGCCACCAATGCACTGAAGTGTCTTAAAGAGAACACATTTCTTCTATGTCTCTCTGGAGTGGAAGCTCTGTAACCAGTCCATATCTGGTACATGACACCCCCTCTCTCCAGTTTGATATGGAAAGAGTTGTCTCAGAATTCTGCTCCTTGGGTATGAGGGGTGAAATTCATCCCTGTGCAGAGGACCAGCACAAGGCATAGGCACCAAATAAACCTTTGGAATAGGGCTGTGTGCTGGTCTTCTGCACAGAAGTAGAATTCAGCTAGCATGACGAATCCCCTTGCATCACTTCTCTGTGGCCTCCTGCCACATACACACAATGAAAGTGAACTGGAGGGTCATCTGCTGGTAGCTTATGGGCACCTACACCAGTGAGGGGCGTAACCTATTTCCAGTTTCATATAATCATGCATTTTTGAGTGCTGCCCTCTGTCTTTTGCACTGTCCCATGAGAAAATGCATGTGGTACCCAGGTCATTGCACATTTCTATAGGTGACTGAAAATATTGTCAGATGAAGAAATTGCTAGCAAACCTCTTAGCAATCGCTTTGCTTAGCTTACTGAAATGTAAAATGATATAACTAAATTACATTATCTTCTCCTGCATATATAATTTGGGAAGCCCTTGTACCAATGTTCTTTTTTATTATAAAGGATTCTTAATTGTATATGAACAAACTTTGCATGTGCTGCGCAGTATTCTTTCTTCTGAGTGTATACACGTTGATTAGTCTAAATCATGCACAAAAATACACATGGTACCTTCTATCCTTTAAACCCTGAGACTAGGATATACATGAATTTATTAAATCATCAGCCCAACAAATAGTTGTAACAGTGTGCTGTGTGAAATAAGATAGGGAGGGAGAGAAGTAAATTAAGGGGATTGTGATGGCTGCAAGATGGAGGGCTGAGAACTGAGAACTGAGGCTAAAAGTATACACACCCCAGAATAAGATTTTAAATACATGTAGGTTGCCTGTAAGCATCACTTTAAATATGCTAAGTTTGGACACATTTATATCTTGCATTTTGGTTCATAATAGCAGAACAGCAAAATAGAGACAATGGATTTCAGGAAGGCGGATTTTGGTAAGCTCAGAGAGCTGATAGGTAAGGTCCCATGGGAATCAAGACTGAGGGGAAAAACAACTGAGGAGAGTTGGCAGTTTTTCAAAGGGACACTATTAAGGGCCCAAAAGCAAGCTATTCCGCTGGTTAGGAAAGATAGAAAATGTGGCAAAAGACCACCTTGGCTTAACCATGAGATCTTGCATGATCTAAAAAATAAAAAGGAGTCATATAAAAAATGGAAACTAGGACAGATTACAAAGGATGAATATAGGCAAACAACACAGGAATGCAGGGGCAAGATTAGAAAGGCAAAGGCACAAAATGAGCTCAAACTAGCTAAGGGAATAAAGGGGAACAAGAAGACTTTTTATCAATACATTAGAAGCAAGAGGAAGACCAAAGACAGGGTAGGCCCACTGCTTAGTGAAGAGGGAGAAACAGTAACAGGAAACTTGGAAATGGCAGAGATGCTTAATGACTTCTTTGTTTCGGTCTTCACCGAGAAGTCTGAAGGAATGCCTAACCTAGTGAATGCTAATGGGAAGGGGGTAGGTTTAGCAGATAAAATAAAAAAAGAACAAGTTAAAAATCACTTAGAAAAGTTAGATGCCTGCAAGTCACCAGGGCCTGATGAAATGCATCCTAGAATACTCAAGGAGCTAATAGAGGAGGTATCTGAGCCTCTAGCTATTATCTTTGGAAAATCATGGGAGACGGGAGAGATTCCAGAAGACTGGAAAAGGGCAAATATAGTGCCCATCTATAAAAAGGGAAATAAAAACAACCCAGGAAACTACAGACCAGTTAGTTTAACTTCTGTGCCAGGGAAGATAATGGAGCAAGTAATTAAGGAAATCATCTGCAAACACTTGGAAGGTGGTAAGGTGATAGGGAACAGCCAGCATGGATTTGTAAAGAACAAATCATGTCAAACCAATCTGATAGCTTTCTTCGATAGGATAACGAGTCTTGTGGATAAGGGAGAAGCTGTGGATGTGGTATACCTAGACTTTAGTAAGGCATTTGATACGGTCTCGCATGATATTCTTATCGACAAACTAGGCAAATACAATTTAGATGGGGCTACTATAAGGTGGGTGCATAACTGGCTGGATAACCGGACTCAGAGAGTTGTTATTAATGGTTCCCAATCCTGCTGGAAAGGCATAACGAGTGGGGTTCCGCAGGGGTCTGTTTTGGGACCGGCTCTGTTCAATATCTTCATTAACGACTTAGATATTGGTATAGAAAGTACGATTATTAAGTTTGCGGATGATACCAAACTGGGAGGGATTGCAACTGCTTTGGAGGACAGGGTCATAATTCAAAATGATCTGGACAAATTGGAGAAATGGTCTGAGTTAAACAGGATGAAGTTTAACAAAGACAAATGCAAAGTGCTCCACTTAGGAAGAAAAAATCAGTTTCACACGTACAAAATGGGAAGAGACTGTCTAGGAAGGAGTACGGCAGAAAGGGATCTAGGGGTTATAGTGGACCACAAGCTAAATATGAGTCAACAGTGTGATGCTGTTGCAAAAAAAGCAAACGTGATTCTGGGATGTATTAACAGGTGTGTTGTGAGCAAGACACGAGAAGTCATTCTTCCGCTCTACTCTGCTCTGGTTAGGCCTCAGCTGGAGTATTGTGTCCAGTTCTGGGCACCGCATTTCAAGAAAGATGTGGAGAAATTGGAAAGGGTCCAGAGAAGAGCAACAAGAATGATTAAAGGTCTTGAGAACATGACCTATGAAGGAAGGCTGAAAGAATTGGGTTTGTTTAGTTTGGAAAAGAGAAGACTGAGAGGGGACATGATAGCAGTTTTCAGGTATCTAAAAGGGTGTTATAAGTAGGAGGGAGAAAACTTGTTCACCTTAGCCTCTGAGGATAGAACAAGAAGCAATGGGCTTAAACTGCAGCAAGGGAGGTCTAGGTTGGACATTAGGAAAAAGTTCCTAACTGTCAGGGTGGTTAAACACTGGAATAAATTGCCTAGGGAGGTTGTGGAATCTCCATCTCTGGAGATATTTAAGAGTAGGTTAGATAAATGTCTATCAAGGATGGTCTAGACAGTATTTGGTCCTGCCATGCGGGCAGGGGACTGGACTCGATGACCTCTCGAGGTCCCTTCCAGTCCTAGAATCTATGAATCTATGAATCTATGAATATGAGTAAAACTATTTGTATATTGAATGCCAGTATTCTTTTGACTAAAGTGGACAGGATAGGGCTCACTCTGCCTGAAGTCGTCACAGTGTTCTCCAGAGGAGGATGAGTGAGAATGGGGAGAGAGGACTGTTTTCACCATCAAAGAACTAAGAAACCTGAAAGATCCAAGCTGCACTAGCTTCTGATAAGTTTCTGGGTGGGCTATGAGGTGCCAGTTTTAACCTGCAAAACCCTAAATACTTTGGGACCTGCTTACCTGAGAGATTGCTTCGCTCTTTGGGCCACTCTGCTGCAGTTGAGATCAGTGGAGGCATTCGAGCCAGAGCTCCTTCTCTAGAGAGCGAGCTGCTGTCTGGCCTTCTTTCACAAGGGGTTCTCAACTCTGGAATTCACTTCCCTCTATTAATCTTCTGGGCATATTGCAAAGCCCTTCTTTTTTTCTCAGGCCTGGCCACGTGGGTACTATGATGGTAGGTAAGGGACTGGCAACTGCAGGATGATTTAAGTGGCCTCTTGTGATACAACTGGGTAGAGTATCTTCAGTTTTCTTGTCTGCAAAGAGACGCTTTTAGTTGATCTTTGATTAAGCAAAGTGTCACATTGAAAACTGTAGATGTTCTAGTGTTGTGTATTAAATTTGGGGAGTTGTCTGGAGATCTGTAGAGGCATCAGCAAAATAACAATTATGCAAATAAAAGAGTCACTGAATTCGAAGGTTTCTTCTATCACCTGCCAATTGTTTAACATCTCAATTTGAATCAGCATCTCTGTTCTCATAGATACCGAGCTTTCCAAACAATAAATAAATGTTTTGAGACTCCAAGCCACACATGTTAAATATTCATTGGTACATGTGCACTTAACTTGCCATTTCCCCGTTCTTATTTATGTATTTACTTAAAATACTGCAGGATGAAGCAAATGTATAGGGGCTTAGTATTCACTACTCATGCATTGATTGCCAATATATTTTAAAATATTGATAACAAAGAACAAATAGGGAGCAAACTTCCAGATTTTGTTTACGTCTGTCATCCTGTGATCACTCAGTGGTTCTGTTTCCCTTGCCCATCCCATCTCTACACAACAGACAAGGAGCTGACAATGACACACAGGAACAGTGCTTTAGAATTCATCTGTTCTCTGGAAGCTGGCCCTTCTGCTCCCATAGTAGATCATACAGACAGGGTACATTACATGCACAGATATCACAGGATACTCTCTTTGGAACAGCTTGTCCTGGTGATATCCTAATAAACCACAACTTCTAGAGCATTAATTTTTCAAGGCAAAGATGGTTGCTTAACCTAATGCCAGTGTAAGGCCTGTGGCTTGTCCTAGTTGATTATTATCTAACTCTTTTAGGGCTCAATGCTGCTTGCACTGAAGTCAATAGCAAAACACTCACTGATGTCACTGAGAGGAGGAGCAGGCCCTTTGTGATAGCAGCATATCGTACATGCAATGTGACTAAGAATTTTGTGGATATGGTAACCCACTGCTTTGGTTGATCTACTATAGCAGGGATTGGCAACCTTTGGCTTGCGGCCTGTCAGGGAAATCTGCTGATGCGCTGGGACAAATGTTTACCTGCAGCGTCTGCAGGTTCGGCCGATCGCAGCTCCCACTGGCCGCGGTTCACAGTTCCAGGCCAAAGGGGGCTGCGGGAAGTGGCGGCCAGCACATCCTTCAGCCTGCACTGCTTCCCGCAGCCCCCATTGGCCTGGAATGGCAAACTGCGGCCAGTGGGAGCTGCAATTGGCCGAACCTGCGGACGCTGCAGGTAAACAAACCATCCTGACCCGTCAGTAGATTCCCCGATGGGCTGTGTGCCAAAGGTTGCCGATCCCTGTACTATAGTTTCCCTGGATCGACGTTGATCATATCCCTTTTCTGTTTTACTTTTGAAAGGAAATCAGACCTTAGTCTAAAAGTTTTCATATTCATATACTGAAAACCCAGCTCTTATGCTCTGTTTCAGCAAAGCACTGAAGCGTGTATTTAACATAAATAAGAAGTAACTTTCATAACTGATAAAAGGAAATACTTTTTCACTCAATGCACACAGACCGTGGAACTCATGGTCACAAGATGTTGTTGAGGCCAAGAATTTAGCAAGATTCAACATAACAAAAATATCCAGTTATAATAGTTCATGCTAAAAAGAAAAGTTTTGCAAGGGAAACAACAACTCCTTCAGGCTTTAAACTAGTCTCAAACTATAGGGATTAGGATGAGACCTTCCTGGGGGACAGGGCATCCCACCTTGCCTACTATGGGGTTTCTTGCACCTTTCTCTGAAGCAACTGGTGCTGGCTGTAGTCAGAGACAGGACTAGATTGACCCATGGATCTAATTCAGTATTGCAATTCCTATGTGCCTATGCTAAGCATATGCTTAAGTGCTTTACTGAACTGGTCCTTAAACAGGACTTGTTAGGGGAAAAGTCATTGTTAAAACATTTTTTTTTTTTGGAGGAGCAAAGAAATGAAGCAGGTAAGTGCCAACCATGTCAGCCTTTTCTGATTAAATCTGAAACTTAGGTAAAGAAAAAGCAGAGAGATGTGAATATGATTGATCTCACTGAGAGAGGGAGGAGAGTGCAGATGGCTGAGCCTTCAGACCAGATCACTATGAGAAAGAGGGAAAGAAGGGAACAGAAATGTGGGAGCTGAGGAGAAAAGAAACCAGACTCTCCCCCCTCAAAAAACAAGGGGACAGATAGTGCTGCATCCTTTCTCCTAAACGCCTCTGTTTTCTTTTGCTTTTTCCATCTGTTTCCTATGGCCCTTTCATCACTACCATTCCCCCCTTCAGCCTCCCAGGAAAACATTACTGTTAAAACAAGCTCCTACAAGCTAAAAAGTAATAGGCATTCTTTGCATGAAGTCCTGGCTCAGTTAATGTCAAGGAAGGTTGTTGCCATTCACTTCTGCGGAGCCAGGATTTCACCCTTTGTGCTTTTTTTTAGATCTGTATTGAATCATAGGATTATAGACATGTAGGGCTGGAAGGGATCTTGAGAGATCAGTTAGTCCTTTCCCTCTCAATAAGTTAAGACCAAGACTACCATCCCTGATAGGTGTTTGTCTAACTCATTCTTAAAAACCTCCAATGACTGGGATTTCACAATTTCCCTTTGCAGCCTATTCCAGTATGGTACTTAATCCTTATAGTTAGAAAGATTTTCTTAATGTCTAAATCAAGTCTCCTTTGCTCCAAATTAAGCAGATTAGTTCATATTTTAAGACTCTTCTCAGCTGCTCAGTCTTATTTTCTCAAGACTAAACATGCTCTGTTTTTTAACCTTTCCTCATAGGGCTGGTTTCTAAACCTTTTATCAGTTTTTCCTCTCCTCTGGACTCTTTCCAATTTGTCCTCATCTTTCTTTAAGTGTGGCACCCAATACTGGACAATACTCCAGCTGAGGCCTCACTGGGAGACAATTATTTCCCATGCCTTACATACAACACTTCTGTTAACAGACTCCAGAATTATATTAACCTTTTTTCGCAACTGTATCACATTGTTGGCTCATATTCAATTTGTGATCCACTATAACCCCCACATCCTTTTCAGCAGTACTACTCCCTGGATATTTATTACCCATTTTGTAGCTGTACATGTGATTTTTCCTTCCTAAGTGAAGTACTTGCACTTGTGACACTGAATGTCATCTTGTTGACTTCAGACCAGTTCTCCAATTTGTCTAGGTAACTTTGAATTCTAATCCGGTCTTCCAAAGTGCTTGCAACTCCTCCCAGCTTGGTGTCATCTGCAAATGTCATAAGCATACTCTCCTCTCCATTAGCCAAGTCATTAATGAAAATGTTGAATACCACCAGACCCAAAACAGACCCCTCCAGGAACTCACTAGATTCTCCCACCCTGTGTGACTGTGAACTATTGATAATTACTCTTTTGGTATGGTCTTTCAACCACTTGTGCATCCACCTTATAGCAATTTCATCTAGACCACATTTCCCTAGTTAGCTGATGAGAATGTCATGTGAGACTGCATCAAAAGTCTTACTAAAATCAACATATATCACATCTACCCCCCAATCCAATAGGCTAGTAACCTTGTCAAAGAAGGAAATGAGGTTGGTCTGGCAGGATTTGTTGTTACAAATCCACATTAGCTATTCCTTATTACCTTATTATCCTCTAGATCAGGGGCTCCCAAACTTGGTTCGTGGCTTGTTCAGGGTAAGCCCCTGGCGGGCCATCAGACGCTTTGTTTACCTGACCGTCCGCAGGTACGGCTGCTTGCAGCTCCCAGTGGCTGCGGTTCACCGTTCCTGGCCAATGGGAGCTGCGGGAAGCAGCATGGGCCGGGTCACTGCTTCCCACAACTCCCATTGGCCAGGAACGGCGAACCGTGGCCACTGGGAGCTGCAAGTGGCCGTACCTGTGGAAGGTCAGGTAAACAAAGTGTCTCGTGGCCACCAGGGGCTTACCCTGAACAAACCACAAACCAAGTTTGGGAACCCCTGCTCTAGATGCTTAGAAATTGATTGTTTAATAATTTGTTCCAGTATAATTCCAGGTATTGAAGTTAGTCTGACTGGACTATAATTCCCTGGGCTGTCTTTGTTCTCCTTTTTAAAGATAGATACATTTGCCCTTCTCCAGTTAGCTGAGACCTCACCAGTCCTCCATGAGTTCTCAAAAATAGTTGCTAAAGGTTCCAAGATTGCTTCAGATAGTTCCTTAAGTACCCTAGGATTAATGTCATCAGGTCCTGCTGACTTGAATACATCTACCTTATGTAATATTCTTTAACCTGTTCTTTTCCTATTCTGGGTTGTGTTCCTTCCCCCGTGTTGTTAATATTAATTGTGTTAAGCATCCAGTCACAGTTAACCTTTTTAGTGAAGACCGAAGCAAAATAGTCATTAAACAACTCAACCTTCTTGTTGTCATCCATTATTAGCTCTCCTTCCACGCTAAGCAGAGGACCTACTTTTTCTTTTGTCTTTCTCTTGCTCCTAAGGTATTTATAGAAACTTTTCTTATTGCCTTTTATGTCTCTTGCTAGGTGTAACTCATTTTGTGCCTTAGCCTTTCTGATTTTGCTTATGCTATTCTTTTCTATTCATCCTTAGCAATTTTTCCATGTTTCCATTTTTTGTAGGATTCCTTTTTGATTTTAAGGTCATTAAAAAGCTCCTGATGGAGCCAGGTTAGCCTTTTACTATTCTTCCTATCTTTCGTTTGCATTGGGATAGTTTGTTGTTGTGCCTTCAATATTGCCTCTTTGAGAAACTTCTAGCTCTTCTGAAATAATTTCTCCTCAGATTTTCTTCCCATTGGACCTTCCATACCAGTTCTCTGAGTTTGAAACATTGAAACATTTCCAGCACCTTACAAAACACTGTTTGATACTGACTTACATCACACGTTTATGAAAGTTGACGTTGTCCTATGAAATTTGCCATTTTTTCCCCACTATAAAGGGCGTTTTTCTCCCCCTGGAAAAAAAATACAGCATTATAGATCAAAAACCTCATGAGCTGTATCAACAGTTTCATCTATCATTGTGCATCATGAAAAACAGATGTTAGTATTTTCAGAGGGAAGTGACTGGAAATTAAATGTTCTTGAAGAAGTTCTGTTTATACGACAGCAAAATTCATATCTTTCTGCATTCCAGATTTAGTTATTTTTGGGTTGCCTTTCCATGGGGAACTGGCAACCTATTTAAATTCTGGGTTTGTGACTAGCTATTAACGTTTAGGTCCATTGGAGTTATGCTGAATATATTTTAGAAACAATGTCGTGCTCTGAGTAGCAGACACAGCTATGCCACAGTCCACGTAAATGAGACTTGTGCTTCTGCCCCACAACTTCATTCTGCCCTGTGTTCTTTCTCTTTCCTGTCTTTGGCAGTTTTATTGCTGGCATGGAGCACTTCAAAACTACTTTTTGGGAACACAGGAGATGCCATACAGAATCAGACCAGTGGACCATCTAATCCTTTACCCTGTGGCCAGTTCCAGCTGCTACTATTTGGACTAAGAAAGCACATATATACCTCTTCTGCCAGACGGTGTCGGCAGCTACAAGGGCCAGGTTCAATATCTAGGGGCTTCTCTTCACATTACAAAGCGAAACCAGCTTGAACCTCCACACAGAAATGTGAGAAAACGGAACATCACTTCTGGGCACCTCTAAAAGGCAATAGTTCCCCACTCGCAAGCACTGAATCTGTGCATATGTAACGCTGACAGACCCCAGTTATCGTCGGACGGGATTGAACCTGGGGTCTCTGGAGCTTAGTACATGAGCCTCTACTGCATGAGCTAAAAGCCATATGGCTATTAGCTAAGGCTGTAGAGCAGACTCATTAATCTCTCTCTCTGTAAGTGGTCTCAGTCCCACTACAGGGACAGAGAACCACACCCAGGGGGTGTGTGGGTTACACATATCAACAACAAAAACATATTAAGAGAAGAGGGAACACAGAATTAATTTGTAAAAACATAGCAGCAATGATTCAAAAGAATGCAAACAATAAGTAAACACCTGCCCCACTGTATCTTAGGCAATAGTCCTTTGCCTCAGCTTCCCACCTTGCAGTTTGAAAGTCCTTTTAATAGGTCACACCTCTTTTTCCCTCCCCGGCATCCTGGTTCATTGTCCAAAGTCAATGAAGTTCCAGAATCCAGCTGGGCGTTCAGGTGGGCTCACCGCTCACTATGGAGGGGTGGGGATGGTGAAATAACGTCTCCGCCTCTTCACCACTGTTGCTACTGCTGCTGTCACTGCCCACCACTGCTGATGCTATCTCAGCCACCACTCATTGCTGCCACTAGTTGTGCTATCATGTTCTGAGGTTACTCTACCTAACCCCCTCCCTAGTGATTTCACTGGATAATGGAGAAATTCCCTGCTGCCACCTTTTATGTTGTCATTCACCCCAACACTCTCCCCATGCCAAGTCAAAGACTCAGCCCCCTAGAGCAGCTTATCAGCTCTTTCAACTCTAGTAATCACTGAAAAGAAACAAGGACTTTCACCAAGTCTAATCAGCCCTGTCTTGTAAACACTGGAGGGGGAGGGTCAAATAGCACATAATACCCTTTAAATAGCAACCAGAGCACTAAGGAGGAACATCTACCCCCCACCTCCACTGACTTTCACTAGGATTTGGCATCACTCCCCCTGTCCCGCTTAGTGAGTGAGGTTAAATGTAGGGCGATCCTCGCTCCCAATTAGGACACATATTAAATACAATTCTGCCCCCCTTTAGTCTTACAATAAGGACAACAACATTTCCTTACCTCTGCAGCTAAGGCTTAAGTGAATCTTAACTCAAAACAGCCAGAATTTATCACTTTGGCAAAGTAGGTATATTTCTTGGTCATCCAGGCAGAATAGGTGAGTCTATGCAAATACTGTCTGCTCCTGAAGTCTTTCCCCATCAATAGATGGCAAGGGAGAGCTCATTCAGGCCAGTGTCTTATACAACCATTTGCAAGTGTAACGCCGGGGCACACAACAACGTGCCAAGTACAAGCTTCTTCTCATACTATGCTAGGCCAGGTGCCTAAATACCTGTGAGGATCTGGGACTTAGTGCCCACATCTTCAAAAATACACCGAGATTTTGATCCGAGACATCGATTTCAGAGGTGTTGAACATCTACGGCTCTCAAGCTGAGGGTACTTGGCACATCTGCAAATCAAGCCCATGGTCTCACAGCAATGAGTCCTGAAGACTGAGGCATCTAAACCAAAGGATTTAGGTGGCTATGCTTGTGGGTAGTATTTGTGTGGAATGCAGCATGATTTCTTTCCTCTCACTCCTTTCTCTTCCCAAGGAAGTTTAAGAGCACCTTGCAGTGCCCCCACCTTCACTAACCCACAAATGAACTAGGACATGAGAGTGGAAATGGTTTCTAAGTACAGCAGCGCCACCCACCAGAACACCGAGGGGTGAGTAATCAGCCTTTGCATATATTCAGCTTTATTTTAGGGTGGGCGTGATAAAATGGCAACTGGTCTTCATTCAAACAGCTCCACACATTCCTGCCACACTTGTGCCCCTGCTGTCACTTCCCCGCTGATGCCTGCTGCAATATCACTCATAAACAGGCCTGCAGGCAATGAGCAAGAATCCCCTTAAGATTCTCCTCCTAGAGTCGGGGCTTCTAAGCAAGCAGCTAAGGCTTCCTCATTCTCCCCATCTCACCGCTTCTTCCGCTGGTGCCCTCACTCCCATTCTGCCTCTCAGTGCAGCACAAGTGGGGAGGAATGGGTAGCTAGCAATGTGGCTTCCTGGCTGTGACCAGCAGCATTTCCTATCCCCCAGGAGATAGCCAAGGGCTGAGGGAGACAGGACCAGACAGCCTACCAAGAAATTCAGGGAAAGAAAAGACTTGGGGAGACTGACCGTTGTGGGAAATGGTCCAGCTGAAAATGTAGACAAAGGGCCAGGTGGTAGACACAGAGAAACACAGTGGAGAAGAAGAAGAAGAAAAAAAAGAGAGAGATGAAAGAGAGATTGGGACCAAGCCAAGGCAAGGGAAGAAAGGAAACGCTCCAGGACAAGCAAGGGAAGGATGGGTATGGTGGCTACTGCACAGGAGTGAGAGTCAGGACTTCTGGGTTTTATTCCCAGCTCTACTGCTGACTGACTGCATGACCTTGAGAAAGTCATGTCACCTCTTGGTGCCTCAGTTTACCCATCAGTAAGAGTAAGACAGCAGTACTGACCTACCTCACAGGTAGGTGAAGCCCCGGAAGATACCGTGATGGATGTCTTATTAACTGTAGTTAGAAAGGGGGGACAGGCTGAATCAGTAAAAAGTCATTCATCTCAAATGCTCTGACTGCAAAAATGTCACATGGGAAGCTACTTAGAACTTGGCAACTCTGAGTATAATTGCCCTTTAATTCCCACAATCCCTGAGGCCTAAATACTTTCAAAAGCCCTAGTGTCTTACTAGCATAAGCAAAAATCTGTATTAGTGGCTTGTCCTGGGAGCTCTTCTTCCATGCACCAAGACACACAGTTCTGAGGAAATGCATAGGAAATCCTGGCAGGTGGCTGCTGCTAAAAATAAGCATGGTTAAAAATATTTGCAATCCACAAAGGAGAGAATAAATCAGACCTTAACACAGAAAGGGCCTGGTCTTGCTCACTTGGACGTCAGTGGCCCAGCTTCGATTGTCTTCAGTGAGATCTAGAGTGGGCCCAGAGTTATTCATTTTGCAGGGCCCAAACACCCACTGTCGGGGGAAGCCCTGTAGGAAGGCGGTGAAAGGATTGGACATTGCTATGAGGTCACAGGCAAACCATGACCAGCTAAAGATGCTAAGCTACGTCTACACTAGGTGCTAAGTGGTATTTCAAATCATGTTAGCTAACTCAATTGTGTAAGGAATGCTCTCTTTCCTAGCCTAGGCAAGGCCTTGGTGATTACAGGCGGTCCTGTCTTTTCTACCTGAGCTGTAGAGTGAAACAAACAAGCTTTTCTGAGCTGGTCGGCTACACCAACATCAAAAGGAGCAGCTGAGTGGTCTCTATTCAGTTCTTAGTGGGTGTCACTAAAACCACTATGTCTCAACTGGCTGAGTATGAGGGACTCACCAAAGAGGCTAGGTAGCCAATGGCCACAGAGGCTGAATTTAAGACAGTCGCAGCTATAGTGAGCACTGGTGGGAAGAAGTGGAGAGGTGGCACTGCCATATCCTGTGCTGTACCTATTCTGGGTACTTCCATGCTACGAAGAGACAGAACTACTGGTCCACAAGGTAACTAGACAGTGCCACTTTCGTGGGGAAAATAATCTTCTAACAAATCCATCGCCCTCTCACATTTCCCTTTTGTCACTATGGCTGCACACTGTGGCCACTCAGAGCGTCATGGCAACAGCCAGTGGGGACAGAGCAGAACTTCTCCTACTGCAAAACACACAGGCCCCTGCCTCTTAGAGCACAGGAGAATCTCTTGGCTATTAGCAGCCTCTGCTAATAAGGCCTGGGACAAACAATTGAACAGTTCTGAGTCCATCCAGTACGGGGTAATGATACTAATATGCACTAGCCAGTTTACTGTAATATCAAAGTGGGAGACAGTTGGGTAGAGAATTTTAGTGTGGAAAGCAATCAGAGGTTGAGAAGTTAGACATGAACGAGCAATGAGATGCTGGTGCAAAAAACAAAACATAACCCCATTTGGGGATGTGTCTAAACAATTGAAATGTCTCAGAATATTTATTATTATTTGTTTTTCAGTGCCCAAAAGTGTGTTAGGTGCTTCCCAGAGACATATGATAACCAGACAGGAGCCTGCCACAAAGCACTTACAAACGAAGGCCCCTATCCAGGAAACACTTGTGCAAGTGCCCAACTTTAAGCTTCATTCATCATCCCATTGGGTTTAGTGGGATGACTGATGTGTTTAAAGTTAGGCAGATAAATCTTTCTGGGATCACGGCCTAAGTAGATAAAAACAGGAGGTAGCTGGGCGCAGGGATGCAAGACATAAACAAATAATTAAAGTCATGTTTGGCACATGTCATCTTGGCCCCACTTTTTATTAAAATAGTGTTTTTTCTCTCCCCCCCCCCCACCATCCTCCAGTTTATTCCATCCCATGTTTTCCCTCCAACCCTCAGCAACTCATTGCCTAGTTTTAATCCTTTCTCTCCACACCCTGATTTAATCTAGCAACACCCCTAAGAAAACCCTCAGCTACATTCAGTCTCAGCCTCAGTAGGCTCTTTCCAGCTCTAAAATCTATAAACCTAGTTATAGCTCAGACGCTCTGAAAAGGGATCATAAAGAAAAGAATCTTGAAGGTGCAAGACAAAAAAACCTCTTATTCCGGGATTTTTTTTTATACAATATTGGCTAACTATAAATAGTAATGCTTGCCACTTTACATTCCTTTCATCTGAAAATCTCAAAGCACTTTGCAAGTAAGAATTTATTAAGGCTCTGTAAACTGCGCGCAAGTTCAGCTTGAAGGGAGTGCAAGTCATTGTGCATCAGACAGAAGTGCTGATACCATCCTCAGCTGTACAATTGTTTGTTCTGATGAATTCACTGATTTCTGTTCATTCTTTTTCCACGTGACTCCATTAATGCATCTTCTCAGTTTGTAGAGAATTGTAACATAAATGGGATGAACCTACATCGATTCAAGTTATATTGAAAATACAGCTCCACAGCTTTTAAGGCTGGCATTTAAGTGGAGACATATTGATTCATTCATCTATAAAATATAATACAGTTCCACATCCAGGCAGAGAACTGGAAGTCTTTGTTTGTTTGTTTTTTGGTATTTCTTAATTTCTGGGTATCATTATTTCAATATGAACATCAAAGTCACAATGCTCATGGTCATCTTCAGCATATTCTGAAATGAAGGACAGTTAACACTTTGTACAAATTGTGTTTTGTCATATTATGCTTATCTCATTAATGAGAACAAAGGAAAGCTGCAATTAGTGCCCGAATATCAGCTCTAAGTTTGAAAATTTGTACACTACATATAGGACGGAATGGCACTTAAATTTTAAAAAACTTAGTTACAACATGTCTGATAGATTCCGTCTCCACATTGTGAAACCTTTACTTGGTAAAAATAACAACTCTGAAACAGGAATCAATTGGGAACTGAGCCAAGCAAGCATGATAGTATCTCTTGTATCGCCATGTTAAGACTTTCCTTTCCCCATTATCCTTCAGTTATGGGTGTCATCTTGCTTCTTGTCTCTAACACTTGACAGTGATGCATGCCTGTCTGCATTTTTTTTTCAGTGGAAAAGACAAGCCAGTGATACAGGAACAATCACATTGACTTAACCAAGCAAAACCTTTACCTGAGACAGCCTGACAGTTACTGTAAGCACAACTAGGCCAGAGGTTTCAAATACTACATACATTCTTTCATAACTTTTTTGCCCCCAGACTATATTCTTGTACTGCAAGACAATAGTCTATTGACAAGTGTCTCATTGTAGAAGGGATAATGGGCTCCAAGAAGCTTCTCATTGCCAATCCTCTGCATATCTAACTGCATTCTCATGACGGAGGCTTCATCTACATCAAGTTTAGTGTTGCTGAACTCTCATCTACTAGCAAACTAAAAAGTGCTGAGCCCCTGGTGTGGGATGGGGTATCCAGCATCTCAGAGAAGTACTTACTAGCTACAGGATCAAGTCTTAAAGCTGAAATCAGTAGGAGTTGCACATAGATATGAAAGGAGAACTTAACCCTAATTATGAAATTGCTTTGGAATCCAGGCCCCAAGTAGAAAACATTAGGCTAACTAAAGCATGTACTTCATTTTAAGCCCTGTTGGTTTCAATGAAACTATTCATATCTTTAAAGAAAAGCACATGCTTAAGTTCTTTGCCAAATTGGGGCTTTAGTGCTTTCTGACTGGCTACCATTGATGTCATGGTGATATCGGTGATGCTTGCATGGTTTGACCCTGCAGTGGTACAAATGATGCAGGTTAAACTGAGCTTGCTTGTGTGGCAACTAGGTGAGGTTTTTCTGGAGGTTGCCATCGTGTACTATCAAACCTGAACTTTATTACCCAGCATCCAAAGAGTGAAGTAAATTGAAGGGAATGTGCTGGTGCACCAGCAAAACACTGTGCCCCGTGTTCATTGTGGGGCACTGAGCAGCTGGTCATGAGGGATATTCTTTCCTCTGACATACTGCTGGGTTGGCTGCTGGCACTCAGGTTGCCCTCGCTATCAGTGTCTATTAAACGCAGCTTGTAAGCACACTTGAGTAGCCACTATGCCTCATTGGCCGCAGGAGTAAGAGAGACTCTTAAAAATGGCAGCTAAGCACAGCATTGCATTTGCTGAATTGCTTTTATGCATCTATGCCCTGACCATCTGAAGTCACGTCTAGAACAAGGATCACGATGGACCCAACCTGAACTGAGCAACCCTCTTAATTCAGCTCCTGTTCTCCCTCACCTCTTCCCCCCGCCCCCTTTTGTTTGTCTACTGCTTTTACCCCTACAGACTCAAATGGAAGCTCTTTGGGGCAGGACCTATATTTTATATGCTCTACAAAGCACCTTGCGCACATCTGTGTTCTGTAAAAACCCAACAGTCTCGTCAAATTGTTGAGGATTGGGAATGTTTCTTGGCCATATCAGCTAGCCTTTCCATACAGGCAGTGTCAGCAACCAAGCCATGGGCAGTCTTGCCCAGAGGTGGCAGCAAGAGTCCATCTTATCAGTGAGAGCTGAATCCAGAGGGGGTGGGTCCAGAAGCAAAGCCAAGGGTCATAAACGGGTGTCAATGCCTAAGCCGAAGAGTTAACCAGAGTCACAGTCAGAAGGCGTGGGGGAGAGTCAGAGCTGGGAGTCAGGAACCAGAACCTAAGGCAAAGGGCTAACTAGAGTCACAGTCAGAAGGCAGAACTGAGGGTCTGAGCCAGGAGTGATAAAGAAGCTGGGGTTGGGGCAGAAGCAAGGCCAGAGACAGCGCAGGCAGGGATAGGACTTTGCACAGCAGCAGGCTAGAAATGCACTGAGCAGCCACTGAACTGCTGCTGCTACTGAGCTGAAGTATCAGCCTGCTGATTCCTTCAACCAGCCAGGTGGTGCAGTCAATCAGACAGCTTCTATCAGGGCCCGCCACACTCATTAGGCTGCCAGGAGACTGACTGTGCTGCAGGCTAGGCCCCTAACAGGTGCTGAGCAAATGCTGACTTGCTTAGTGCCTTGGCAGCATTTTTCTGTAGAGGTTGAGGAGATTTTTTTCCCCCTTTCAGTTTGTGTTTTGAGGAATTATTTGTGCTGTTGGGTATTTTCCTTAGGATTTGTAATGCCTATTTGGGTGATTCCTATCTATCTTTGGTACCTATATGGACCCCATCACCGTAGTATATGAGTGCCTCTCAATCTGTAATGTATTGTGCTCACACCACCCCGTGCCATCTAGCAGATATGGACTGGTTACAGAGCTTCCACTCCAGAGGGATACATGAAGATGTGTTTTCCTTAAGACATTTTAATGCATTGCCAGCTTTGACAGTTCTCAGCATAAGGTATGTCACACATGGTGCTCCCCTAGTGGCTAAACATTATAATACAGTTTAACATTCCATTACAACTTCCCCTATAAGTTTTACATTCCTTCCATTTACAAACTTTTACAAAATGTACACTATCACACTATCTTTAAAGTTCAGTATGTACCACTCTGTTAAGCATCTCTGAATCATCCTGATATTCTAACTACACAACCAAATGCATAACAACTTGGTCATCTGGCTGCCCATTAGTTGCAATGGCCCATTAGTTGCAAATGGTCAGTTTCAAATCTTTGAGTCTTCTTCTTTTTGTTCTGTATCTACCATCTGTAGAGTTTGCTCTATTGATTGGTCTTTCAGAGGAACAAACTATGGGTGTCGACAGTTTCTGTTGAACTCCCCCAGTGTCGGTCTAGGTCACATATGAGCTGGGCGATTAATTCTTTTTTTTTTTATGAGAGCTGGAATTGTCCATCCTTTTTCTCCATCCAATTTGTCATGAACATGGTCACCAGGTTCTAGACTCAGCAGTTCTCTAAGTGAGTGACATCTGTTGTAAGTGTTCATAAGTTCTTTTAGCCTTTTTATCAGACTTGCCTGCTTTCTTCATGTCTGGCCATGTTGGAAATAGCTTCCTTTCCAAAGTTGGAACAATAGTTCTGAATTCTCCTCTCATCAGGAGTTGTACTGCACTATATGCCCTTTTATAAATCATATTTCTCCGAGGCATAAAGTATGCATCAAACAGAGCCAGAACCCTTTCACGGTCATCTTTGTCACTGTCTTCAGTGAAGGTAAAAGGTTTAAAGATATGCTCTGCCTGCTCCCCCTTGGCATAAATTAAAGATGATATCTGAATATCTCCAGTTTCCTTGAGGAGTTTGGTTTCAATGCAAAATTCTGCTTCCAGTCTGTCAAAGATGAAGTTCTCTGGGGCACCAAAGAGTGGCATGAGTGATCCTGGAACCTTTGTTGCTTTTTTTAAATGTTTGTTTGCAAACTTTACTGCTGCGTCCCTTCTTTTTCTGTTCTCCTCTGGCACTGATTAGGGTGCATTCACTTCTGACACCATGGCATGCACCACATATGGTGCAGACCTTCTATCCCAGAGACACACATGAAGATGCATTCTATTTTAGACACTTTAACATGCTGCCAGCTATGATATGTTATGCTGCCAGGTATGGTAAGATATGTTACATATGGCACTATCAACTGGCTAAACATTATAATACAGTTTAACATTCCATTCCATGCTGTGATGAGATAGGGAAGTGCTATTATCCCCATTTGACTGATGGGCAACTGAGGTACAGAGAGACTAAGTGACTTGCCCAAGGTCACACACAGGAAATCTCTGGTGGAACAGGGACTTGAAATCATATCTTCCAAGCCTAGAGCTTAACCACTGTACCATATTTCCTTTCTCATTTACTAGATGATGAGACCTGGTTACCCTTTGACATTTTCTGCCCTACAGGCACACAGGAATTGTATGAATGCATGAGGCCTGTAGTAGGAAGAGAGCCTGGTATGAGGCCTGGGCTAAAGTAATGGTCAAAACTTGCTAATATAAAGCAAAGTCAAGTTGTGAGCAAGAGGCAGGCCCTGCTCACAGAATCTGGCAAGAACAGGACTGATATTACAGAAACACACATTCCTAAGTAGTGCGAGACATAAGAATATATACGCAAACACATTCCAGAAAGGTGATACCAGAACACCTCGATACAAGCACATTCGCCAAACATAACAGGAACCCACTGACCCATCCTAAAGATAAGGTCAGGATGACAGCATGATGGATAGAGATGTTTTGACTGAAGCTACAGGTACAAGACAATGGCTGGCACCCTAATATGTCAGAGGTGGCACCCTGATACATCAAGGGTGATATGTAACTTGTTTGTATTGGTGTATAAAGATGTATCTCAGAGGGAGTGTCTTTGTCCAGCCTAGGGAGCAGTGGAAAGTCCTGCCACTGACTAAGCTGCGTTCCTTGTCATGGGCATACATGTTATAGTATCCTTGTAGAGTCTGCCAGGTACTGTTACCGTGCTTCGTCGACAATAAGCCTGGCCGGGCACCTTCGCACCTTAACAGATTTTGTGGTCATTGGTCCTTCCAGATCACAGCTTCTCACCCAATTCATATGTGGGGAGTGGAAGCCAAACGGTAGCTGTGTGAGGTTGGAAAGGCTTAACAGTGGATTACATGAGTCTCTCCAAAAATAGGTTTGTTTTATAAACACAGCTTGGCTTACAGTAGGGCCACATTTGATACATAGCCACCCTCATGTTCAATGTTGTGACTTTTGTTTAGATTTTCTGTAGGATAAATATGAAATTGAAGAATTAGGGTTAGCTCATGTTTGCTTAAGGAAATAAGTGTAGTAAAGAAAGGCTCCGACTAGCAAGTAGAAGGAAGGGCTTGAAAATAATAAGTTATAAGGCCAGAAGGAATGAAGTAGGGAGGATGTCTGGTTCAAAGAATAACTAATGAAATAAGGGGAAGTTTCTAAAAAGAATGCCTCTGACCGATAGGGGTGACTGCAGGTTGTCCTAAATAAGACAAAGAGAATCTGTCATAAAATGAGCCAACATGGCCCTTCCCCACCCCACATACCAGGGTTATCTCAAAAATTAGGGCCTATGTGAACCCAGGTGCAAAGGGAAAACTGTTGGTCAGCAAGAAGAAGGGGAGGAAAAAGCAATGGGAAGGAAAGAGTTTTTAACTCTTATATGTATTAAGACTGGAAATAAGGGTGACTGTCTAAGATTGTTTTTTAGCTGAAGTCAATAATTGGCAGTGACATCACTTGTTTGTTAAAGGCTATAAAGATAAGCTCTTAAAGGCTTCATTGCTAATACCTGTCTGGACACCTTGGAGCCATCTAATATGGGTCTAAGCACCTCTGGGCATAGCCTGTTTGTAAGTATCTTGATCGAAGGCTTATAAATGTTTTGTTACTCATTGGATGTGGTAAATTGCTTATTATTCAGGCTTTTTAAGCATGTTTAGAGCAACTGTATACATACCAGTTCACCTTTGGAGTTAATAAAGAATTTATGGTTAAATTAGTTGTCATAGTAATACCCTACATAAATAATAATTCCAGCATTTTCTCTTTTACGCTGCACTCTGAAGGAACATTGTCATCTCTTTTTTTCCATTCTTCAAAACCTGGGGTTATTTGGAGGCCCATGTGCATTTGGGATCGTGTCACCTCAGACTGGACAGGTTCCACTGCTCTGAAATTTTTATTCTGTGAAATACTGTCTCAAAATCTGTACCTTGAGGATGACCTCGCGGAATCAGACATTGCTTGGAGAGCATTGTGGCAGTTCCTTCTGTGTATCTTTGGGCAATGAGTATGATTATGGCTTGCACTCTTATTACTGTTTATTATTTACATTGCAGCAGCACCCAAAGTGTATTTGGTGTTGTACCGACATCTAGGAAAGCATGTTCCCTGCCCCAAAGAGCTTACAATCAAAGAAGACAAACAGACAAAGGGTAGGGAAAGTGCTGCACCATACAAGGTGAGTGCTCAAGGTGTTGATTGGATATGTGGGGGTAGTTCTGGTGTCGCTTAATCCACCTATCTGCTCTAGTAACCACAGTTAAAAGTAGTTAACTTGAAAACATACAAGTCCAACATCTTGATCCAACTATGATGATGCAAGGACTGTTAAAGACAGATTTCATGTTGCTATCAACATGCCTTTGTAATCTACTGAAGCAATAGCAAAAAAAAAAAAAAGAGAGGATGCCTCTGGTTGAAACAGGGGACTGGCAACCTCCTGGCTTCTATTCCTGGCTCTGCCACTAATTGAAATGGTGGCCTTGATGGAGTCACCTAACCATTCTGTCCCTCGGTTTCCCTGGCTGCAAAAGAAAGCGTTCTCCTCTCTGACGAGGAAACTGGGTGACTGAATGATTGTAAAATGTTCTGAGGTCCTTGCATGATTT
The DNA here is from genome assembly GCF_002925995.2 of Terrapene triunguis. Classification (NCBI taxonomy): domain Eukaryota; kingdom Metazoa; phylum Chordata; order Testudines; family Emydidae; genus Terrapene; species Terrapene triunguis. Next base: position 94,501,667 of record NW_020664409.1, read on the forward strand.
GACCCGCAGTTTAAGACTCTAGAGGCTGTCTATTGAAAGTACATCGGTTTAATATTTGTGTTCTTTTTGTCTTGATTGCCGTTGTCTTTCAGCAGTATGAGGAACGTAGCATGGTAACATGGCACGTCGGTGATTTGATATAATACAAGATCTAGAATGTAAATTACAGTGTTATGATTTATGACTATGGGCTCTTGGAGCACAAATCAGTTCCACCTTGGGATATACACCTCTTCCTAGCATAGGTCATTCACATAATGCTAATCATTTGCAGAACTTTGTATGAATATGCTCTGTAAATACGGCTTGTTTTGTTTTAAAAACAAACATGGAGAGGTTGAAATGCATAAGAGTGTTTGCAGAGGCACGCAGTGCAGAATACTGAAAGTCACACACCAACCTGTATGCTATATTAACTAAGAGCTGGTCTACACTGGCGGGGGGGATCGATCTAAGATACACAACTTCAGCTACATGAATAGCGTAGCTGAAGTCGAAGTATCTTAGATTGATTTACCTTGGGTCCTCACGGCGTGGGATCGACGGCCGCGGCTCCCCTGTCGACTCCGTTACCGCCGCTCGCTCCGGTGGACGGAGTCGATGGGCAGCATGTTCGGGGATTGATATATCGAGACGTAACGAGATGCAATATATCAATCCCCGATAAATCGATCGCTACCTGCCGATACGGCGGGTAGTCTGGACGTACCCTAAGTTCACTCTTCAGCTGTTCTGTGAGGCTGAGATTTTCAAAGGAATTGAAGGGAGTCAGGTAGTCACATCTCACAGAAATTCAGTGCACCTTGGATACCTAAGTCTCTTCAGCTCCTTTCAAAATCCCAGGGCTATAAACTAAATTAAAAAATGTGTCAGTGCAATTTTAATGTTGCACAATTAGGGTTTGATCCTGCTCCCATTTAAGTCAATGATCACTGATTTCTATGGGAGCAGGATTGGGGCAATAAAGTCACAAAATGTCAGGAAGGTAATTATTCATTAGTAGCAGTAGTAGTTGTATGGTGATAGTGTTCAAAAGCTCCATTCAGGACTGGGGCCCCATTGTGTTAGGCACTTCACAAACACGTAAGACCTCATTCCCAGAAGTTGCTCTGAACTTTCCAGGATCAATAGATATGAAATTTCTAGGATTCACCATGCCTTAATTACAGTAGTCCATTCAATCTGGTATCCTGCCTCTGAGGCTACATGTACACTGTAAGCGAGGGATGCGATTCCCCTGTTCCTGTACACATACTTGCATTAGCTCGCATAGAGCTAGCATGAGTATAAAGAGCAACAGAGGCACAGCTGAGCTGTGTTGAATACAAACCTGCCTGAAATCAGTGGGTAGGTGCCTCTGCCACTACCAGTGCTACCATGGTCACACTGCTATTTACACTTGCACTAACTCGATGAGTGCTAGTGTAAGTATGTGTTCATAATACTAGTGCAAGTATGTGTACACAAGCAGGGAAATCACACCTTTAACTTGCAGTGTAGAAGTAGCCAGAGCGACCAACATCTGATGCGTCAGTGGAAGATTAACTCCCCCCACAACTGTGCATCTAGGCCAGGGATTGGCAACCTTTGGCCCGCGGCCCGCCAGGGTAAGCACCCTGGAGGGCCGGGCTGGTTTGTTTACCTGCCGTGTCCACAGGTTCGGCCAATGGCGGCTCCCACTGGCCACGGTTCGCTGCTCCAGGCCAATGGGGGCTGCGGGAAGCAGCGCGGGCCGAGAGATGTGCTGGCCGCCGCTTCCCACAGCCCCCATTGGCCTGGAGCAGCGAACCGTGGCCAGTGGGAGCCGCCATCGGACGAACCTGCGGACACGGCAGGTAAACAAACCGGCCCGGCCCACCAGGGTGCTTACCTTAAAAGCAACCTTGTTTTTTACTTTGCCTACATGAAGATATTGGCCAAATTTTATGAATAAATTACCTAGAGCAAGACAGTAATTTCTCACTGACTGCCAAGAGATCTACATAGCAGGATACAACAATCAGGCCCAGCTCTAAGTGCATTGTTGTAGCCTGTGGGTCAAATTATGTGTTCAAAATTAGCTTACAAGTCTAAAGATAAGATACAGGTATAAGGCAGGAATGCAAGAAGCTTATAGGCCCAAAAGCCTGGAAGACATTAGTTTAAGCATTTAAGGAAGTTAGGCCTGTTAAAACTTAGCATAAATAAGCTGACCAACAATGAGTTTAAGTCACAAGATGGCACAAAATATAATTTTGCAATAAATAATTCTGCTGAAATTGTGCATACAATGCTGACAGATAACCACAAAATGTCAGTTGATGCCAGTTTGGGTATTTTATGATAGGAACATCAGCAGATGTTCAACTGCACAATTGTTATAGTAACCACTTGATGTGTATGCTAATAAGTTTGAGATAATTAATATACTAACCTATAGAATAAAGACGTCCCAACAATATCAGGCTGAGGATGCTAGTTATGGGCAAAGGAAGCTGAACACTCTTGTGAATATTCTGGCAGCCATCAGATCCTATAATAGGGCTAACCACGGCTTAGACCATCTAGACCAGGGGTGGGCAAACTTTTTGGCCTGAGGGCCACATCGAGGTTGCAAAACTGTATGGAGGGCTGAGTAGGGAAGGCTGTGCCTCCCCAAATAGCCTGAAACCCGCCCCTATCCGCCCCTCCCACTTCCCGCCCCCTGAATGCCCCCCTCAGAACCCCCGACCCATCCAACTCCCCCTGCTCCTTGTCCCCTGACTGCCCCCTCCCAGGACTCCCACCCCTAACTACCCCCTGGAACCCCACTGCCTATCCAACCCCACCTGCTCCCTGTCTCCTGACTGCCCCGACCCCTATCCACACTCCTGCCCCCTGACAGGTCATAGTTTGCCCACCTCTGGTCTAGACCTTAACTGTTGGACTCATTTGGCACCCCCGTGGACCACCACCTGCCTCCCTACTCCTTGGTCTCCCCAAGGATTGTGTGAGTATGCATATGACATGACGCTGGCCATAAAATTAATATTGCATGATTGCTACAGTCTTCTTTGGATCAGAACCTTTGTGTGTTTACTAATCTTTTTAATAAAACTCTTACCAATTCAGAAGCTTTTTCCTAAGTGTGAGTGTTGCAGCCGTGCTCATTGGGGTTTCCAATGTAACTGGAATTCTAATAACTCTAGGCCTGATCTTGGAACTGGAACCTCAGAATGTTAACTGGGAATTCTTAAGTCACTATAATAAATACACAAGCAATAGATCAGGCAACACTGTTCAAGTTCTAAGGTAAGTGCTTCAAATATTTTTATGATAAGCATTATTATTTGTATTACAGTAGCATTTATAGGACCTAACTAAGATCGGGCTCCATTGTGCTAGGCACTGTACAAAAACGGAGGAAGAAACAGTCCCTCCTTTGAAGCTATTACAATCTAAATTGATAAAGGATAGTATTACCCCGATTTTAGAGACTGGGGACCTGCGGCACAGAGAGATTAAGCCCAGACTTTAAAGGGATGTGGGTGCCAATGGGAGTTAGGCACTTACATCTCTTTAATGATCTGGGCCAAAGTAACTTGCCCAAGGACACAGGGGAAATCTGGAAGAGCCAAAGTCACAGTCCAGTGCTTTATGCACAATATCATCCTTCCTCTCCCTTTTCAAGAATGCACATAGCAAAGAAAGTTACTGTAATTCAGGCTTATTGCCAAGTGCCATACGCCACAGGATGTGGAGAGTGGCCGAGCGTATGCAGAATCATTCTTTCAACTGTCTGGAGCTTTTGGTTAACTGGCAACATTTTCTGTTGTTTTTGTTTGTTGGTTTCTTTCTGTTCCATGGTGATTACTTGTGTTTTATTCTTGTCTTGTGGTTAATGAGTCACCCCTGAGTGGACACGACTTTCATCTGAAAACACAAGCAAGGAGTGGGAGCCTGGTAACGATCAGCAGATAAACTCCGTTTCATCGGAAAGTCACGTGGTTGGTTTTGTTTTCTTTTGTTTTTGTAATATCAAAATGGTCTTTTCAAAGGAAAAGTAACATTCTGATTTGTCTAATTGTTGGGTTCTCTTTCCTTCCATGCTGTGTCTGCTCTCTTATCCAGAGAGTGTTGAAGGGGACTTCACTCCATCTTTGCTGTTATATTCCATGTCCTCACCAGCCCTTCTGCTCCGTCAGTGCACTGACCTTGCACCCATTTGACACGGTCCCACACAAACATCTGGGGGCTTTCTCCCATGCTGTCCTTATGCAAGGAAGGACCTTCCTGAACTCATCCTCAATTACCTTCTTCACAATCAAGTTCCTCCTGAAAGTCCACCGTATCATGTCTATGAGATGTTTGCTGACAGTGACACATTTGGGTACAGTTTACATAACCAACATAATACAGTATAGCTATATATTTGTTAACATAATTGTATGTATGTTGCTCCCCCTCAACTACCCCCTGTCTGTTCATTTACTGGTTCATCTTTAGGTTGTGGAGACCTCAGGGCTGAGAACTTGCTTTCTTCTCTGTTTGGGACACTATGGGCACTACCAGCAATAAATAAAATTGCTTCCCACTTCTGATTGCCTTTGCCTTTGTGTTCTGGGTGAGAGAGTTGGGACAAAGTGAAGGATAATCTTTGAACTGCACAATCTTTGTCTTCTTTCCCCTACCTGTTGTGACTTATTAAATGGAGTTTTCATCCCACAAGAATCAAATCAACCAGATCCTAACTTTATCAATTCATGCTAGCTTGGAGTCTGGCCCAAATATCCTTTAGGATGCAGACCCTTTAAAATTCTTCCCTACCTGGTGGATTTGTAGGCTGGATTAGGACATCCAGGCAGGTATAAGCCAGGTCTGATTGAGCTTTCCCCTGACATCTAGTGATGAACTGGGAGAAAAGACCTCAGGAGGAGACTGGATCTGCATAGACACATCTACTCTGTCTAGGGCAGTGGTCCCCAGCCTTTCCGTGTGGCGGGCGCCGGATGACTAGCCACCGAGAAGTAGCGCCAAGAAGTAGCGTCATCAAGAGGCGTCGCCGCCGAAATGCCGCCGAAAATCTGCGGCATTTCGGTGGCAACGCTTCTTGACATTGCCACTTCTCGGTGGCATTTCGGCGGCTGCTTGTCCAGCGCCAGTAGGCGGGCGCACCTAGATGCCCCGGCAGGTGCAATGGCGCCCGCGGGCACCGCATTGGGGACCCCTGGTCTAGGGTATCAGCAGATAGACTTGTGTTGCCAAAGTGATCAAGGTTGGCTGTTTTGGGTTAAAATTCATTTTACTGTATGAATCATATGACTTTTAAAAACAAACTCTGTATTTGTGGATAATCTAAGCACTATACCCAGAGGTACAGACACTCTTTTCTCAACCTATGCATTACATTTTTTTTTAACATTAGCTTTAATAAATATTTTAAATTTGAAAGCATGCGTAATGAAATGTTATTATCCTGATGGTATGAGTAAAGGAAAGCAGGACTGTACTCAGCATGCCCAGATTGAAGGGTTCATCCTAACTTTTAATCTCCTTTGCTAAGCATGGGGCAGAGATGCCAATGCCAAGGGAGACTGGGGCTTTGACTCCCCCTAAAACTATTTGATCTTCTTCTCTAGTGTTTGAAGACAGAGCTGGCTAATTTCATTTGAGCATTCTGCTCCTTTCTCGGTGACAGTTGGAGCTGAGTTTGCTGATAGGCTGATTTAAGGGGGCTGAGCTGTAAACCTGGTATGGAGATAGCATTGTTGTGAAAAGACAATGTAGAATAGAGCGGTGTCCCCCCCCCCCACTCATCCAGTGAGATCACTGATAACTGGGCTAAGAGGTGGAACCTCAGAACATGCTATTGAAGAAAGAGGAGATGGTGATGGTGGTAGCTGTGTGCAGCAGTAGTGATGACAGCAATGACAGAAACAAACAGTGGCAGAGATTGCAGTGACACTGATGAGCAGAGGCATCACTTAACCATCAAGGGCGGGAGGCAAACCCACTCGGGAGACAAACCCACCCAAATGCATCTGCAGACTCTGGGGACGTTGCTGATTCAGACAACAAACTGTGAGTGGGGTGCTGCAGAGGGAAAAGGGGAGTGGTTTGGACAGCCACCGGCCACGCATTAAAAAACAAACAAAACCAAAGATTGACAATGTCACTCACATAATGGATGGCTTTGGGGGTAATTTCACCAGCAATTCATTTCAAGCCCACCACAATAACCTGTTTTCCTCTTTATAATTTCAATTTTCACAGGGAAATAAACATGAAAGAACCACTGCACCTGAATGGAAAGAGGACAGAGGGCAGAAGCTCAAGCCTTATTCAGCTTCATAAGTGAAAAGCAGGTGCAGTGAATGGTTGGCTTTAAAGGTGCAATGAAAAGAAAAGAATGGACATGGTTTGCCTTTCCCCCAGGTTTAACAGATTTAATTGAAGAGGCCAGTGTGTCATGCTTACACCATGTCCCAAAGGGACCCTCCACGTTTGGGTGTCCAACCTGAGACACTTTTGAGTGTGGTTTTTTTTGGTGAGCCCTCCCAGCTACTCTTAAGGTCACCTGAAGTGGCGGGTGCTGAACTTCTCTGAAAACCAGGCCCAAGGGGTTTCAAGTTGGGCCTCCAAAGCTTGAGGCACCCAAAATCCATGGCCACATTGTGTGCCTATTTATTTTTCCTTTGTAGAAAGAAAAGTGGGGAAAACAAGAGCCCGATCCGATTCGATGCTGAGCACCTTAAATATCCCTTGAAGGTGTTACAGTAGGTGCCAGACACCTTGCAGGATGCGTGCAAGTGGTTCTTGACTGCTGGAGCGACCTGGAATGCTGCGGAAACGTGCTCCTCAATAACCTTTGAATGAGGGACAGCCTGCTGACTTCTGTGCCGAGGGCCCACTCCATGGGCAGGTCCATGGCTCCATATTCTCCCTGCATAACCCCATCCCCTGCTGGGCCCTATGTGCCTTGGGGGGCAGTAGGCATGGAAAAATCTCTATGGTTTCCTGAAGGCAAAAGCTGCAGTTCTGCCTAGCCCTTGCATAGACAGTGCAAGGGAGAGGCTGTCGTCTTGAGCCCCACCCTTCCTCACTGCACACTCATGTAAGTACCAGACACTGAATAGTCAGACTATAAAAAGAGGCTCTGAGAAATGTCCGGCTGCAGGTCTAGCCTCATAAACCCTGGGGTTTACAGCACTGTTTACATTGTCTGAATTTGCCATGGCAATCGTATAATATTTCTCACCCTTGTGGTTTCCATTTCTCTGAACTTGGTCATTGTAAATCATCTGTTGTTACGGAGATAGACGTGGGTTTTCCCAACTCTGCTCTCTTTTGGCTGCAATCTCATCTGAATTTTTAAATAAGAAGGCTAACAGATGGGTGAGAAATTTCCAGGAACACCTAGACATTGCAGGAAGTGATGCAGATGATTCTATATGCCTCACTCTGAGTCAGAGCTGAACCAGTGGTGCTTTCTTCATCCATGGAGGGTAGAGGACACAGCACTAATCAAGCTGCCATGTTTTGTATGAGATGTAAAACCATGGTGCCGAACACCTTAGCTATGTAGACATAAACTTTTGGAAGAAAGGAAATTTTGGGCAGTGATGCAAATTGGAGCCGAAATATGGCCTTTTTTGTTTAGATAGATCTTCCCTCCCATAAAAAAGTAAAGACAGATTTATGCTTGTAAATAAATATCACCCCCACAACCAAACAAAAACACCAGTTTATGAGATGAGGTACACAAAGGTTTGAAAGTTAAGAAAAATATAAAGCTGAGTCTTAAAATAAAAAAATGCTTGGAAGTCAGGATAGGCTTCATAGTTAAGATGCCGTGAACACTCTCAATTTATAAATTAATATTAGCTGTGTGCTAATACCTACTTGTCCAAGCACCATTGTGCTAGGTACTGTACAAGCACATAACAAAATGATGGCCTCGGCCTCAAAGAATTTGCAATCTAAGGATAAGACGAGACAACAGATGGACACAACAGACAGACAGGGTAAGCACAATGTAGGGTGACCAGATATCTCGATTTTATAGGGACAGTCCTGATTTTTGGGTCTTTTTCTTATATAGGCTCCTATTACCCCCCACCCCGTCCCGATTTTTCACATTTGCTGTCTAGTCACCCTAGCACAATGTGACCATGATATTCTGTATTCTAGATGACCCTTGAGGTCCCTTTTAGCCCTGTGATTCTATTCTATTTAACCTAGACACTGTATTCTATCTTAGGGTTACCTAGAGTAACTCATCACTGTAGTGCCTAAGGCTCAGATCCAAAAAAGGGACTTAGGCATTGCAAAGATCAGTGTTGTAGAGCCTAACTTTTATGCACCTAGAAAATCACTGTAACAATATTGGGATTCACAAAGCCTGAGGTTTGCAATGTACACCCAGGGTCAATGGGACTTGCACCCCCTGGCCCAATGTTTGCAAGCCCAGGCTTGCAAACAATGAATATTGACCCCCACTTTAGAATTTCTGGACCTGGGTCTCTCAGCCAGGCTCAGGCTACACTGCATTCTGAAAACCTGAGTCAAATCAGCCTATCACAAGCTTCTGAGCACCCTTCTCCAGCTGTAGCCTCTCTAGCTCTTTGTTTGTGGTGCAGTGTGGGAAAACGTGCCTTTCCACTCTGCATGTTACAGGAAGTTGTTGCAGGCCACCAACATATGCAGCTGAGCTGTCTTTTGGGTCTCCGTGCTCCCTGCAACTGAAGCCAGCAACATGGCGGAGTCACCATTTGAAGAACTTGTCTTGCTAGAGCTTTCACTTCTGTTTCAGGAAACGGGCAGAACCTCCATGAGATGCAGGTGGATGTTTTGGTGGCATTTTCTGACCCACCGAAGGCACCTGTCAGAGGAGGAGGTTGAGAATGATAAAGACATGGCAGACTTGATCTGGCTGATGCTGCTCACAACTCCTGGTATAGCCGCTGATGCTCCCTATGTAGACCAGCATATCTGGTGCAGAGTCACAGGCACAGACTGGTGGGCTCACATCGTCATGCAGCCTTGGGTAGCCCATCAGTGGGTCCATAACTTTTGCACGAAGAAAGCTACATTTCTGAAGCTTTGTAAGCTGCTTTCCCTGGCCCTCTAGCATCACAACATATGCATGAGGGCAGCCTTGCTGGTCCAGAAACAGGTTGCTATAACCAGCTTCAAGCTGGCTACCCTGGACTGCTACAGGTCTGTTGCTAACCAGTTTGGTGTTGGAAAGTCGACTGTGGGAAAAGTGTCTGATGCAATCAGGTGTGTGATTGACCCAAAGGTGGTGGGCATAAACCATATTCCTGAAGTAAATGCTGGTTTTGAGAGAATGGAGTTTCCAAACTGCTGTGAGCCCATTGATAGGATTCATGTGCCTATAGTTTGCACTCCTCAAGGATCACATGAGTGCATAAACCACAAAGAGTACTACTCCATTGTTATGCAGGCCCTCATGGACCAGAGGCCAAGTTATGGACACCAACATGGGCTGTATTAGAAAAGTTTATGATGCTATGGTTTTCCACTGATCAGGAGTCCACCTTCATTGTCAGTCTGGGACACTCTTCCCACCAAATGACAACTGGAGTTACTGCTCCACTACTATTCTAAGGGAGCTTGCACATCCCCTTTTCCCTTGGCTTATGAAACCTCCTGATCTCAGAGAACTTGACAAAAGAAGGTTTAATTACACCCTCAGTTGGCATAGAATGGTGGTTGAATGTGTGTTTGGCAGATAAATCCCAATGGTGCTGTTTACAGAACTGTTTGAACTCCAGTGTTGTCAATGCTGTCTGCATTATTGTAGCTTGCTGTGCTCTTCACAATCTTTATGAAGCCAAAGGTGAGCCGTTTTCCTCTGAGTCGAGCTATGACAGTAATGGATTGCTGAACTGGTACACTCAGCCAGAAAGCGCACCTATCACAGCTGGAGCAGAATGCATCCAGCTAATGGAAATTAGGGATGCTCTATCCATTATGGCCTTGCCTGGACCAATAGAAGAGGGATGATAGTACATTTATGAATGTGTTTTTACAAACAAGTAAACAGTAAATAAGGTACTGTCACTGTATGCAATGAACGGAGGGGTTGATAGTTATGATTTTTAATTATGGATGAGAAGACTGTGTATGAAATGGGGGTAGGTGCACTGTGTGGCAAGAAATGTGGGTTTTCATCATGGACTGGTATAAATAGATGTATGGAGAAATTGTGTTTGGAGACAGCTTCCCAGTTGTGCCGTATCATGTATTTGTCTTTATTATTCAAAATACTGTACAAGTAGTGTTCCACGTTTTCAGTTTTTACTGATTTTCCCTGATAAGTTACCAGGGTTTTTTTTATTAAAGGACTTCAGTTTTTACTGATTTACACCTATTTATCAAGCCACTCAATATTTTTTTCTGGTACTTATTTTTGTTACACATTAATGCTTTTAGGCAATTGTTGTGTCCTGCAGCGCTGAGATTGAAGCAGTTTCTCGGTGTAAAACACAGAACACACACACTGTGGAGGTCAGAAAAATCACACAATGTTAATATCACGCTATATTTGGCTCACAAGGAGACGCTGCCTGCCTATTTCTTTGAGTCCATTTAGTGTGGCGCTGAATTTAATCAATCAATCCTCCACAGATAAAGATAAGGTAAAAAGGTAAACATGGGGTGACAACACAAATCTATTCCTGAATATCAACAAGAAAATCAGTGCTTAGAACTTTTCAAGACAAGTAAAGACAGGAGTGAAGAGGATGCATTGCGCTGTAAGTACGGTAGCATTGAGGTCAGCGCTCACAATGACAGAATAAAGGAGCATGTCAAAAGCAAGCAACACAAGAAGCTTAAAGAAGAAAGTGAGCTTTGGGCTAAACAATCAATATCAGGAGCTTTCACTAGGGCTTTCATGAAAAAGAGGACATAGCACGAGTGTGTCAATGAATTTGTGCATGCTCTTTGTTTCACCGGACAACCACTGTTAATTGCAGAGAGTCCTATTGGTGACTTTGTGTGACAGCAGGAAAAACCCTTCCTAATGCAGACAACCTCATTTATAAGTATCTGAAAGACAATGAAGATGCTTTAGTTCTAAACTGATGGACTGAATTGCTGGAAATGTGGTGTCTAGTCTGATTTTTGACGAGTCTCCTGATGCTTTGGACCATCCGATTCTTGGCCTTTTGTTTTTGTTTATTTTAAAGTGAATAAAGCCTCATTCTTTTGTGCTGAGGTGACATTCGTCCCCTTTGCTGACACCCGTTTTGTCAATGCAGCAATAACTGACATGTTGGAGATGTACTAACTAACTTGGCCACAACTAACACAAATTCTGCTTCCTACATAGCTAAGTTTGCCCGGGAGATTAAACTCAATCAGAAACTGGAGCCGCTACGCATTACCTGTCCTGCTCATCTGATTAACGTTGCGCTAGCAGCAGCTACTGTTACAGAAGAAATGAAAAAAGTGAAATTTTGCATCATTGGATTCAGGGCCATTTTCAAGCATGCAAACACGCTGAAGGCTTTGTTTCACACAGCGCGAGACGAGTACAGAGCCAACTGCTGATTACCTACCCCTGTTGTGCCACATCGGTGGATGCGCTTTTACATTGCTGCCTGCCATGTAAATAATGCGTGGACTGTGCTAATGCATCTCCTAGATCATCCTGAGTTTGTTGGTGTGACGAAGTGGGGGATTTTCTTAATGGTTTGTGTGAATAATGTTTGTGTGTCAGTTTCCCATTGTGTTGTATGTTTAATGAGGGGGTGGGAGAAGATGTTTGTTGTTGCAGATGGCCAGGTGTGACCTTGCCTCGCTGCCTGGACCGCAGACAATGGCCCTGACCCTGTGGAACTTAACAACTGGTGACCTGGAGGCTCATCCCATCTTGTGAGTTAGCCGGTTCTGGCCAGTGGGAGGACAAAGGAGAGGAGAGAGACCTCAGGTGATCTGGAAGGCAGCCAGTTCTGGCCAGTGAGGGAACAAAGGATGAAAGAGAGGGGGCCCTGGTAATCTTTTTGCCCAGGAAAGAAGAGAAAGGACAGAGGAGGGGCTTTTGGGAAGGCGATATAGGATGGTCGGCTGGACGGAGGATGCTTCTGGACTGGGGACAAAGCCAGTGTTTTACCCAGGAATTGAAATTAGGGGGGTGTTTGAATATACAGGGGGTGGGGATGAGGGCCGATGAGGAGTGAGACAATGAGGGTGAAGGTGGGCTGTATGGCATCATAGTAAAAACTGAAAAATGTTTCACAACCATTTTATTAGATTTAACTCATGTTTTTAAATCATCACAGAAATTAAAATTGGCTACACAAAAGTACTATGAAGCACTACATCTGTAGCCTTCTTGGTTTCTTCTTGTAATTTTGCACACCTCTGTTAATGAACTTCTCGAATACAATGCATTCATCTTTGGTGGCTTCTTGTATGTCCATAACTTCCAGTCTTTCATAATATGCTCATGATCAGGCAGAGGGTGACTTCTTTCAGAACACAAAATTCTATTCAATGAGAAAAAAGAACGCGTTGCTCAACTGTAGCTGTTGTGACTGGGACGAGATGAATTCCTACTTCTTTCATCCCAGGAAACATAGCACAAAAATGGGTTGAACCTCTAGTGATGATAAAGAAGAAGTTGCAGTTAAATCATCATTCGTTCATCGTATGATATTCCACTCTGTTCAAAAGTCTTTATTCTGTCCTGATCACATGGCAGCCCCATTGCTGGTAGTGCCTCACTCCACTCAACTGTAAGTGTTTTATAAGACAGGCATCTGTAAAAGCTACGTATATGTTGAGTAGAATCCAGAAATCACTATTATTGATTTGTAAGAATCAAGTCTGTGTACTTTTTCAGCTGTCTTAACAAACACTTCTTGTCCTCTTCACTTAAGGATTCAATATAAGTGCCTTCTTTAGTCAACTTCTGGACTGAAGTCTTTGCTTCTTCCAGTACATTTTCAATGGATTGCTCTCTGATTGATCCAGGGGTAGCTTCTATTGCTGGACAAAGATCTCCTACTATTGTAGCAGATGCCTGGATGGCATTATTTAATGACACAAGTGGTTTCAACAGTAGACTTACAAGAGAGAGAATGGTGATAGTCTTCTCTGAACTCAGTAACAAAAGTAGTCTGCTAGCTGCACTACTTAGATCTGTCCTATGTTAGTAGATACTTTCCAAAGCCAGTAATAACAGCTGCAGTAATTTTAAGACAACAGCCAAAGATCGCTCATGAGAAAGCCAGCAGGTTTTCCCAGGTTGGACTAATTTGAACTTCAGTTCCAGTGGATCTTCTATTTTTTTCCAAGAGGTTCAGACCTTTTGGACTCTTGCTGAAAAAAGAGTGTAACAAAGCCATTACATTTATGGCTTTTTAATGTATTTTGAAGAGTCTGCAGCTCATACTAGCACTAGTTGGAGTAGATGCCTCTGCAGTGTGTATAGGAGAGATTATGTTACACTTTTTTCTGAGCAAAGCTTGTACTCCACTATGTCTTCCAGAGAAGTTTGCAGCTCCATCGAATGCACAAGCAGTCATCTCTTCGGGGTTCAATTTACAAGCATTTAACTCTTCTAAGATGTCAAAGATGCAGCTGATATGTCTTCTATAACCTGAACATCTAGAATGCATCTACTGGCCTACCACGGACATCAAGATAATGTACACAATGACTTAATACTTGATGCCTATTTGCATCGGTACATTCATCAGCCATATATGCACATTTTTTGAATGTGGTGAGAGAGTTCTTTGCTTTTTCAACTGCTGAGTCCCTGTTGCACCGCATGCTTCTAGCCAGTCAGTTGAGTTTTTTTGCAGAAAGATAGTGAGCATTTGCCAGTCCTGTTTGGAACCAGTGTCCAACTTCAGGATTAACAAGTGACAATGCACTTAACATTGGCCTACAGTTTGTAGTGTGTGGAATCTCTTGCTTAAATAGAAAGTATGATGCAACAGCCATGTTGGTTCACATAAACTGTGTTGTGTCTCCAGCATTCTTAACAGCCTCATTAAGAACTTCTAAAATTGGCTTTGACCATGACTAGCTTATAAGGCTTTCTGCATGTCAATGCAGTCCAGAGGCATGATGTTTTGCAGTCTTTTCATGTAGATTGTCAGTATTGGCTTGACTGATCATTCTGGCAAACCAAGCTCCTCCACTTTTACTATATAAATCCATGATACGCCCACATCTTGAATACTGCGGGCAGTCTGGTCGCCCCATCTCAAAAGAGATATATTGGAGTTGGAAACAGTACAGAGAAGGGTAACAAAAATTATTAGGGCTATGGAACAGATTTCATATTATTGGAAATTAAAAAGACTGGGACTTTTCAGCTGGGAAAACAGACAACTAAGATGGGATATGATAGAGGCCTATAAAATCTTGACTGGTGTGGAGAAAGTGAATAAGGAAGTGTTATTTATCCCTTCACTTACCACAAGAACCAGGGGTCACCCAATGAAATTAATAGGCAGCAAGTTTAAAACAGACAAAAGGAAGTACTTCTTCACACAACACACAGTCAACCTGTGGAACTTTTTTCCAGGGATGTCGTGAAGGCCAAAATTATAACAGGGTTCAAAAAAGAACCAGATAAATTCATAGAGGTTAGGTCCATCAATGACTATTAGCCAGGATGGACAGGGATGCAACCCCAAGCTCTGAGTGTGCCTAGCCTCTGTTCGCTAGAAGCTGGGAGTGGATGAAAGGGAATGGATCACTCGATGATTGCCTGTTCCGTTCATTCCCTCTGAAGTACCTGGCATTGGCCACTGTTGGAAGACAGGATACTGTGTAGATGGACCATTGGTCTGACCCAATATGGCAATTCTTACATAAAAATTACTTATAATAATAAAAAAGTTTAGTACAGAAACTCCCCAAGATAACAATCTCTTGAGATAGCAATGATGTGAGATAATGACCTTGGCAAATAATACATTTTAAAAATGTTGGCCTACTAGGAAACATATATTTATATAAGTTTCCTAATTCACTAAAATATAGTCCAACAAACAAATGTTCCTTTAACATGTCCCTCTCTACATTAATGATCTGGAGGATGGTGTGGACTGCACCCGCAGCAAGTTTGCAGCTGACACTAAACTGGGAGGCGTGGTAGATATGCTGGAGAGTAGGGATAGGATACAGAGGGATCTAGACAAATTAGAGGATTGGGCCAAAAGAAATCTGATGAGGTTCAACAAGGACAAGTGCAGAGTCCTGCACTTAGGACGAAAGAATCCCATGCACTGCTACAGACTAAGGACTGAATGGCTAGGCTGCAGTTCTTCAGAAAAGGACCTAGGGGTTACAGTGGATGAGAAGCTGGATATGAGTCGACAGTGTGCCCTTGTTGCCAAGAAGGCTACTGGCATTTTGGGCTGTATAAGTAGGGGCATTGCCAGCAGATTGAGGGACGTGATCATTCCCCTCTATTCGGCATTGGTGAGGCCTCATCTGGAGTACTGTGTCCAGTTTTGAGCCCCACACTACAAGAAGGATGTGGAAAAATTGGAAAGAGTCCAGCAGAGGGCAACAAAAATGATTAGGGGGCTGGAGCACCTGACTTATGAGGAGAGGCTGAGGGAACTGGTATTGTTTAGTCTGCAGAAGAGAAGAGTGAGGGGGGATTTGATAGCTGCTTTCAACTACCTGAAAGGGGGTTCCAAAGAGGATGGATCTAGACTGTTCTCAGTGGTACCAGATGACAGAACTAGGAGTAATGGTCTCAAGTTGCAGTGGGGGAGGTTTAGGTTGGATATTAGGAAAAACGTTTTCACTAGGAGGGTGGTGAAGCACTGGAATGGGTTACCTAGGGAGGTGGTGGAATCTCCTTCCTTAGAGCTTTTTAGAGTCAGGCTTGACAAAGCTGTGGCTGGGATGATTTAGTTGGGGATTGGTCCTGCTTTGAGCAGGGGGTTGGACTAGATGACCTCCTGAGGTCCCTTCCAACCCTGATATTCTATGATTCTATGATTCTTCTCCTTCCACCACACCTCACTCGTAGTTGTTGTTCTTGGTCAGTGGAGACCCAGAGTACAGCGGTGCTTTCACATGAGTTTACCTCCCACCTTGGGGCCTGGGGGGAGCGGGGAAAAGGCACCTTGCTCATTCCCCCAACTGCTCACTGCTCACTCTAGCCGCTTCCTCTGACCGCTGTTGTTCGTCGTGCCGCTGTTCACTCCACCGCTCCATCCCCAAAAGCCCTGTACCATCACCTTCTGCTGCCACTTGCCACTGTGACCTCTGTGAGTCGGTCTCTCAAGGTTCCACCTGGCTCTCAGTGATTTCAGCTCTCAGTGGGGGAACCTCACTGCTAGTGCAGGCTGGGCAGTCTCTTCCACAGAAACACTGTCCTGCAACAGGTTTAAGCATTGAGACCTGATTATCAGTGATTTCAGCTCTAGTGGTCACTTAACAAACCAAAGGACTCTCTATGGAGCCTAATCAGCTCTATCTTTTAACAGGGGAAAGGGGCAGATCAAATAGTGCCTGTGACTCTTAGGCAGAGCCCACACCACCAAGCAAAACACCTGTGCCGTGCCAAACCATGGCGTGCTTCTCCCCACTCTCTGTCTTCCCACTAGGCTATGGCATCCAAATATCCTGATTAGGGAGTGCAGTTCAGGTGAGAGCGACCAGTGCTTAATTTGTAATGAAAGAGGTGTCAGGGCTCAAGCAAGTTTGTTACTTTCATAACTGATGTGGCAAGTCCAGAGGTCCCAGGGCTATGAACTGCTAAGCCTAGAGGTGCTGGAAATCAGCCCTGGAAAGCCCTAGCACAAATTAAGCACTGAGGGAGACTCCCTCATTCAGGCAGGCTAAGCAAAGTTCTGCTGCCCTTTACTCATGCAATAAGGATAACAGCATTTCATTATCCCCACATTCAATACTAAAGTGATTTGTAACCCAGCACCAGCCAAAATTGATCACTTGGGCAACACAGCTCTGTCTGCTGGATACCTAGGCAGAGTAAGTGTGTTCATGTAAATACAGTCTGGTACTGAAGCCTTTCCACCCACCCCCTGGTTCATCACTAGCTGACAGGGGCGAGCTCACTCAGACCTTGCTTACAAATCATAACTTGAAATTATTAGGTTGGCCAATATAGCTGAAACAAATGTGACAATATTGTCATAAACAACAGCTATATGAGGAAGCTAATCTTTGTTCATACTTTTCAAACCCATTATGCTTTTTCAGGTAGAAGTGTTTTATCATATATTGTATATGCTTTTAAAGTGTGTATTAATATTTCAATTTCAATTCAAATTTCCAACCAATGACTAAATTGACAACACTGCACGTAACTGCTTGACCATGGCCGGGGGCGATGTTGGGGAAATTCAGGGGGTGGTGGTGTAAACACCCACTGGGGGATGGTATAGGGAAATCAGCAGCCTGAGCCCACCTGGACTGGGACAGACCCAGATGGACTATGTTGAGACTTTCTAGATTTGAGGGCCCTGAGAACTTCCTGTGATGTGTTCAGATGTACAATAAACACTTCTGTTTTACCCTGGCTGAGAGTCACTGCAGACTAGAGAACAGGGTCATATTGCTCACTATGGGTGTGGATGCCTCAGGGGTCCAGAGTGAGTGGACTCACTGAGGGGGCTCATGGAGAGAGATAGGTGTGCTGATGGCTCAGAGGTACAGTCTCAGGAGGTGGCAGGACCTAGCCCCAGAGAGAGAGTGCAACTCTTGCAGAGGGCTGTCACACTGAAAGGGGTTACTCCCAGAGACCACATGGAACCGAGAGAGCATCGGTCCTGGGAGTCTGTGACAGTTGGTTCTAAAGCAGAAACTCTGAAGAGACTAGCAAATAACCAGAATGATCACCACAGTCTGCGCACCAAGGTAATAGAAATTGTTGAAAACTTGGAATCACTGTGTGACACACAGAAAACAATGGGGTTTTCTCCAACTATTGCCAACACGTTTGCCAACACAGATGTTCACTGGATCCTGACAACCAAACTCACAGCTGAATTGAGCACAAAAGCTGAAGGAGAAATATATGGCGAGAAAACCCAGCTGTTTCTGGAAATCCTTTTGACCCTGGAATACGAGAAAACCAAAAAAGCGTTCAAACCCTTCAACACAATGCTCAGAGAGAAATGGGTAATGACCGTGACCCATAATCTGAACCCCAAATGTTTGGTGCCGAAGCTTCTTTTTGGAATGTCATCCTCCAGGTTTTCACCCCCTTCTTCAAGGTGAATTTTGCAGCAGACTATGACCGTTATACCAGAGTGTTTCAACTATTTGCCACTAAAGATGAACTTTCAAATCTGAAAGAGGAATTTACTACTTACATGAACTTGCCTACCCCTGACAATGCAAAACTGGATGTGCTGGCTTTTTGGAAGAGTCATCAAGACACACTTCCCGACTTCAGCAAAGTGGCACGGTGAGCTTTGAGTGTATCCCCGGATCTGCTGATGCAGAGTGCGTATTTTCAAAGTTGGACTACCTCCAAGCCAGCATGAGGCTCAACACGAGTGAGAATCCTTTAAAGAAAATTATGTGAGCGAATGCAAACCAGGATTTCTGGAAAAACTACTAGCTCTGAGAGAGACACAATATACCTTTGTACATTAAAAAAAAAGGTTTCAGTTATACTGTAGTAAAATGTATATATTACAAAAGATTTTTGTTTTTCTCCCGATTTTTCCTGATTTTTTAAATTTTTAACCTGATCTCGGTTTTAATATTTGGAAAATAAACACTGAAAAATTCCCAGATTTTTTTTTTAACAAATAAAAACGGAAAATGCAGAACACTACTTAAAAGCAAGGATATAGAGCCATAGGCTTTCCTTTGAACCAGACCAGAGTTCAGATAACCCCTGTCAAAATGTGTAATTGCTATTTGCCTTGAAGAAAGTCGCCCAGCAGTATGTAACCTAGAGTGATGTGTCCTAGGCTTCTCAGAGAGTGTAGCCCAAGGTCCGAGTGCGCTTCAACAGCAGCCCTGGGAACTACAAGTTGTGGACTACAAACTGCGGCATGTTGGGAGAACTTCCTGGTTCCTCCCAGGATGTTCCCTCTGCTCCCCCAGCAGGAGGTTTTAGAACTGACAAGGAGCTAGGAGCACATAGCAGGCAAGCAGAGAGGAGGCTGTTGGACTGTAATCATGTTCTTTACAGAATAAAGCCTTGTTCCTGGTGGTTTGTCAGAGTGGGTGTGGTCTGAGGTGAACACACACTGACATACAACGCAGAGCACAAAAGGAGCCTCAGGCCAAGTTTCCCAAAGTTGTGTAAAAAGTCACAAGGCAGGCTTCTCCTATCTTGAACAACCTTATACTGGGCCAGTGAACAGGAGGAGGGGGCTACCTGAATCATGGGACTACTAGCCATGGTTATCCTGATCTCCAAAATGCCGGGTGGTAACAGACAAAATCTTCCTAGGCACCAGTCGCTTCAGTGGTGCTTTAGAGAAGCATCATCCATTCCTCCCAATGTGGAAGACAATCAACAAGTGCTATGGGGACAGGAACTGTCAGACTTAGTGGAGGAACAGAAATAGCTATGAACACTATAATCCCACTATACATATAAAATGATGGGGTCTAAATTAGCTGTTACCACTCAAGAAAGCGATCTTGGAATCATTGTGGCTAGTTCTCTGAAAACATTCACTCAGTGTGCAGTGGCAGTCAAAAAGCGAACAGAATGTTGGGAATCATTAAGAAAGGGATCGATAATAAGACAGAAAATATCATGTTGCCTCTATATAAATCCATGGCACTCCCACATCTTGAATACTGCGTGCAGATGTGATCGCCCCATCTCAAAAAAGATATATTGGAATTGCAAAAGGTTCAGAAAAGGGCAACAAAAATGATAAGGGGTATGGAACGGTTGCCATATGAGGAGAGATTAATAAGACTGGGACTTTTCAGCTTGGAAAAGAGACAACTAAGGGGAGATATGATAGAGGTCTATAAAATCATGACTGGTGTGGAGAAAGTAAATAAGGAAGTGTTATTTACTCCTCATAATACAAGAACTGGGTATCACCAAATGAAATTAATAGACAGCAGTTTTAAAAGGAACAAAAGGAAGCATTTCTTCACACAATGCACAGTCAACCTGTAGAACTCTGCCAGAGGATGTTGTGAAGGCCAAGACTATAACAGGGTTCAAAAAAGAACTAGATAAATTCATGAAGTGTAGGTCCATCAATGGCTATTAGCCAGGATGGGCAGGGATGGGTCTCAAGCCTCTGTTTTCCAGAAGCTGGGAATAGGAACCAGGGTATGGATCACTCGATGATTACCTGTTCTGTTCATTCCCTCCGAAGCACTGGTCACTGATCACTATCGGAAGACAGAATACTAAGCTGGAAGGACCTTTGGTCTGACCAATATGGCCACTCTTATGATAAAACAGAACAAGCAAAAGGAAAAAAACAACAATCTTCTTAAAGTAAACCTGTTCAGTGCACAGATTAGGAGCACAGACATAATGAAAACACAGTATATACATAAAGAAAGCCCTTGTCTAAACCCTTTGGAAAAAGGCAGCCTAATCACATGGTAATTAAAAGCAGACAAAGCATTTCATTGAGAAATACTCAGCACACCAAACCCACAGACAGCATACCTCTAAGCTATCACACCCAAGCTCTTTTTCACACCCAGCAAGACAAGCTCAAAGCTAACCACTCAGACTGTGGACCTTTCCCCTGTTTTTCTTAGAAAGAACAAGACACTCTTCTACAGCAGAAAGCAGCTGTCATAGAACAGTGCTTTCTACCATTTTCATGTTCAGAAGGAAACACTACAACTCCTCACCGTGGTTAGCAAGATTAGCTATTCATAGCCACCCTTCTCCAGTCACCAACTAGAGAAACAATCCCTGAAAGCATAGTTTTAACTAGCCTAGCCCCTGACAATCACAGGCCATTCTAGAGCATTGCCCTCTAACTGGTGGTTGCTAGAATTTGGCCTTCATGAGACAGAGAGCACTAGGAGAAGCCCCACGTGAGCAGAACCTCTCTCTCAAGTCTGTCCTAAACGGCCCCCTTCTGTGGGCTGCCTATCAAAGCAAAGCTGCTCAAAGCAGCCATCCCCTTTCATTTGCATAAACTGAAGACACAGACAGGCCACTCCACCAATCTTCTCCTTCTCCCTGCTCTGTGATGCCTAAGACAACAATCCTCTAGCTGGCAAGAGCTCTCTAGAAATGCCTGCCTATTCAGTTTTGGACATTCTAGTAATGTTTCTTTGGCACCACAGACCATAATGGAGAAAGTCAGCAGTGGGGAACCAGACTCTCCAACAAGGGGTATTTCCTGAAACTGAGGGCTAGTCTCACCATTCTCCAGGGAGCAGGGCCTCTCAGTTTTTCTGGAAACCACTCCAGAAGCTTTGACTTAAAAGCAAGTATACATGGCCGTAGGCTTTTCTTTGAACCAGGCCAGAAACCAGAGAAATCCTGTCAAAATTTCAAATTGCTATTCATCTGTATGACCTACAGTGCCTAGAGAAGCTAATGCTGAAAATGCTAAGGTCAGGGCAGGTTGTACAAAGGAGAGCAGATTCTCCCAAAACTGGTGGTTGACACTATAGTTAGAATCACTATCCAGTCACAAACTGTGCTTGTGATCCCCCACACTGGTTATCAAGAAGCTAAAAAATAATAATAATCACACAACCCCCTTTATTACAACCCAGTCTCTGACTCCAAATCAGCAAATAGATCCAGTGATGTAAGAAGTTATTTAAAACTCTATTCACTCCACAAAATGTTCTTCTGATCCTACCCTACCCCCATGTAACCACCTTGTAGCCTCCTGAGGGGTCATGCCCCTCAGTTTGAGAACCCCTGGAATAGATAGTGCTGATGCCAGTCTGTCTGAGGGTATCACCCAGAAACACATCACAAGTTTGAGATGCAGATATTGTGATGGGTTCGATCACAGAGACCCCCTTGCTGAATTTGCCTCTGAGCCTGTTTTCCCTGCCAGCTTGGGACTCCAGAACCCTGCCTTGTTGAGCCAGACACACTAGCCAGCTGCAAACACAGACCCAGAGATGTAGATTTTAACCAAAAACTGCTCAGCAGGTCACCTATCTCCAGCACCCAGACACCCAGTTCCCAATGGGATCCAAACCCCAAATAAATCCATTTTACTCTGTATAAAGCTTATACAGGTAAACTCATAAACTGTCTGCCCTCTATAACATTGATAGAGAGATATGAACAGCTGTTTGATCCCCCAGGTATTAATCACTTACTTTGGGTTAATTAATAAACAAAAGTGATTTTATTAAGTATAAAAAATAGGATTTAAGTGGTTTCAAGTAATAAGCGACAGAACAAAGTAAGTTACCAACCAAAACAAAATAAAACACGCAAGTCTAATACATTAAGAAACTGAGTACAAGTAAATCTCACCCTCAGAGAGGTTCCAATAAGCTTCTTTCACAGACTAGACTCCTTTCTAGTGTGGGCCCAGTCCTTTCCCCGATACAGACCTTGTTAGTTCCAGCAGGCATCTTAGGTGAAAAGCAGGAGATTCCACATGACTCGGGCCTAAATGGAGAGGTTTCGAGGGCCTATTATATTCTCTCTCTTGTGGGTGGAAACTCCTTTGTTCTTCAGTGCAAAATCACAGGAACAAGATGCAGTTTGTAGCCACGTGGGCAAGTCACATGTCCATGAATGATTCGGCTTTTTGCAAGCCGACGCCATTGTTTACATGTTAGTTTGAACATTCCCAGGAAAACTCAGATGTGGATTGGTGTCTCCCAAAGTCCATTGTTAGTTAAGTACTTCCAGTTACTTGAATAGTCCCTTCAGGATATGTTGGCCAAACCTCCCTTATGTGTTTCCTACAGCAAACACTTCAAATACAAGCATAGAGCCAACACTCATAACTTCAGATATAAAACTGATACATGCATACAAATAGGATGAATATATTTGGTAGATCATAACCTTTGTAATGATATCTTACAAGAGACCTTTTGCATAAAGCATATTCCAGTTACATCATATCCACACTTATAAACACATTTTTATTAAACATGTGGAGTGTAACATCACGGATATGTTACACATATTTATAACTCATGATACAAAGATGATACATAGATATAAACAAGTTTCAGAGTAGCAGCCGTGTTAGTCTGTATCCGCAAAAAGAACAGGAGTACTTGTGGCACCTTAGAGACTAACAAATTTATTTGAGCATAAGCTTTCATGGGCTAAAACCCACATCGGATGCCTGCAGTGGAAAATACAGTAGGAAGATATATATATACACAGAGAATGTGTTTCATGTTTCATGTTCTCTGTGTATATATATATCTTCCTACTGTATTTTCCACTGCAGGCATCTGATGAAGTGGGTTTTAGCCCACAAAAGCTTATGCTCAAATAAATTTGTTAGTCTCTAAGGTGCCACAAATACTCCTGTTCTTTTTGCAGATATAAACAAGATTGTCATACTTAGCAAATCATAACTTTTCCACTGATACCTTACATGGCATATGTTGTAAGATTCATTGCAATTTTGTAAAATTGGTATCAATAATATTATAAATGGTTACCCACATTCCATACAGCATCACAGACTGGAAGAAAGTTGCTCGGCTGCACGTCACCTAGAGTTGATAGCGTGTTCTAGGCTCCTCACAAAGCGTGAATGGTGGGAATACAGGCTGCTGTCCTCCTGATCTCCAAAATGCCAGGTGGGAACAGGCAACATCTTCCCAAGCCTCAGTGGCTCCGGTGGTGTTAATAGGGAAGCATCATCCATTCATCCCAGTGTGCAGGAGACTAGACAGGCGTCATAGGGAAAGGAAATGTCCGACTTAATGGAGGAACAGAAATAGCTCTGAAGATAAGGCAGAATAAGCAAGAGAAAAAAGACAATCCTTTTATGGTAAATCTTCTGACTACAAAGATCAGGAGCAAAAAACTAACAAAAACACAGCACACACAAAGAAAACCCTTCTCTAAAGTCGTTGGAAAAGTGCAGCTCCGTCACGAGAGCAACTGAAAGTGGACATAGCATTTCACTGCTGGGGGTTCAGCATACCAAACCCACAAACAACACAGCTCCTAAGAACCATACCCTAGCTCTTTTTCACACCCAGCAAAACAAGCTCAAAGCTAACTACTCAGACTGTGCACCCTTTCCCTGCTTTTCTCAGGAAGAACAAGCAGGGCCGGCGCAACCCATTAGGCGACCTCGGCGGTCGCCTAGGGTGCTACAATTTTGGAGGCGGCGACCACGGCTGTATTTCGGTGGCGGGACCTTCCGCCGCCTCTGTGGGGGGCGGCATTTCGGGGCGGGACCTTCCGCCGCCTAGGGCGGCAGAAAAGCTGGTGGCACTCCTGAGAACAAGACACTCTTCTACAGCAGAAAGCAGCTGCCATAGAACAGCAGTCTCTGCCATTTTCATGCTCAGAAGGAAACACTACTGTCAGGCTGGAGGGAGATTACTAGTGAAGTTCCTCAGGGATTGGTTTTTGGACCAATCTTATTTAATCTTTTTATTACTGACCATGGCATAATAAGTGGGAGTGTGCTAATAAAGTTTGCGGATGACACAAAGCTGGGAGGTATTGCCAATACAGAGAAGGACCGGGATATCATACAGGAAGATCTGGATGACCTTGTAAACTGGAGTAATAGTAATAGGATGAAATTTGATAGTGAAAAGTGCAAGGTCATGCATTTAGGGATCAATAACAAGAATTTTTGTTATAAGCTGGGGACTCATCAGTTGGAAGTAACAGAGGAGGAGAAGGACCTCGGAGTATTGGTTGATTACAGGATGACTATGAGCCGCCAGTGTGATATGGCCATGAAAAAAGCTAATGCGGTTTTGGGATGCATTAGGTGAGATATTTCCAGTAGAAATAAGGAGGTGTTAATACCATTATACAAGGCACTGGTGAGACCTCATCTGGAATACTGTGTGCAGTTCTGGTCTCCCTTGTTTAAGAAGGATGAATTCAAACTGGAACATGTACAGAGAAGTGCTAATAGGATGATCCGAGGAATGGAAAACCTGTCTTATGAAAGGAGACTCAAAGAGCTCGGCTTGTGTAGCCTAACCAAAAGAAGGCTGAGGGGAGATATGTTTGAAATTTTGATAGGGTTTCTCTGGACTCTGGCCTGGTTCAAAGGAAAGTCTACGGCCGTGTATACTTGCTTTTAAGTCAAAGCTTCTAGAGTGGTTTCCAGAAAAGTTGGGAGTTCCTGCTCCCTGGAGAACAGTGAGACTGGTCCTCAGGTTCAGGAAACACCCCTTGTTGGTCAGCCTGGCTCCCCACTGCTTTCACAATTTTGGTCTGTGGTGCCAAAGAAACATGACGTGGGTGTCCAAAACTGCATAGGCAGGTGTTTCTAGAGAGCTCTTGCCTTGGCTAGCTAGAGGATTGTTGTCTTAGGCATCACAGAGCAGGGAGAAGAAGAAGATTGGTGGAGTGGCCTGTCTGTGTCTTCAGTTTATGCAAATGAAAGGAGATGGCTGCTTTGAGCAGCTTTGCTTTGATGGGCAGTCTAGGGAAGGGGGCCATGGAGGGCAGAGTTGAGAGACAGGTTCTGCTCATGTGGGGCTTCTCATAGTGCTCTCTGTCTCATGAAGGCCAAATTCTAGGAACCACAAGTTAGAGAGCAATGTGCTAGAATGGCCTGTGACTGGCAGGAGACAAGCTGGTTAAGGCTATGCTTTCAGGGATCATTTCTCTAGTTGGTGACTAGAGAAGGGTAGCTTTGAAAAGCTGATCTTGCTAACCACAATGAAGAGTTATAGTGTTTCCTTCTGAGCATGAAAATAGTAGAGAGTGCTGTTCTATGGCAGCTGCTTTCTACTGTAGAAGAGTGTCTTGCTCTTCCTGAGAAGAGCAGGGGAAGGATACACAGTCTGAGTGGTTAGCTTTAAGCTTGTTTTGCTTAGTGTGAAAAAGAGACAGGGTAGGGTTTTTAAGAGCTGGGCTGTTTGGGGGTTTGGTGTGCTGAACCCCCAGCAGTGAAATGCTATGTTTACTTCTGCTCTGGGCAGGGAGCATATAATTTTAGCCCACCTGCACAGGGCTGAAGGGCTTTGGTTTTGGCCTTAGCCCTGGACCCCAGCAATTTTAACACCAGTCCTGGTGACCCTATTAAAATCAGTTTGTGACCCACTTTGGGATGCTCACCTACAGTTTGAGACCCCCTGGTCTAGATAATACTTAGTCCTGACATGAGTGCAGGGGCCTGGACTAGATGACCTCTTGAGGTTCCTTCCAGTTCTATGATTCTATGTACAAGTCACATGGCAAAGGATATGAAAAGGCAGCCGCATCTTCTCCATTTTGACTTCAGTCCTGCTTCTCACCTCTGGAGTAACTGAAACTTTGAACAAAGCACTCAATGGCCCATCCAAGCTTCGGAAGTGTTCCAGAGGGACTTTACAAGCCAGCAAACTCACCAATGTTGCTAAGAACCTGATATATGGACTGTGAAGTCATCTGTAGGTATCCGATTGCTTTCACCATTTAACAACTCTCTTCTCTTTTTGTTTATAATAAAACCTTTACTTTCAGATACTAAAGGATTGACTGGCAGCATGATATTTTGGGTAAGATCCAGATGAATGTTGATCTGGTAATGTGGCTGGTCCTTTTGAGATCCATTTTGTGTAGTGAATAGAGTTTTAAATAACTTCTCACAGTCCCGGGTCTATTTGCTGATTTGGAGGCAGAGACTGGGCTGCAATAAAGGGGGTTGTGTGATTATTATTTTTTTAGCTTCTTGATAACCAGTGTGGGGGATCACGAGCACAGTTTGTGACTGGATGGTGAATCTAACTACAGTGTTAACCACCATTTTTGGGAGAATCTGCTCTCCTATGTGCAGCCTCCCTTGATGAATCAGCATCCGCAGGACTGGGACAAGTACTTGCCCCACCCGCGGTTCAGGGAAGTGCCCCAGGAATCCAAAGGGTTCTTCCCTTTCAAGCTGCTGTATGAAAGGCCAGAGGACGGGCTGAAGGGGGTTTCAGTTTAGAGCTGGCTGGGGAAATGAAGGGAGGTCCTGAACAGGGGTCTGGGCTTCCTACCCCCAAGATGGACCTAACAGAGGGGTCCTGTTCTCTGTTCCTACAAGCTCTGTTTTTTACTGTTTTCCTGTCGTCTAATAAACCTTCTGTTTTACTGGCTGGCTGAGAGTCACGGTGAATCACAGGAAGTGTGTGTGTGGGGGGGGGGGGTGCAGAGCCCTGACTCCCCCACACTCCGTGACACACACCCAGCAAAACAAGCTCATAGCTAACCACTCAGACTATGCACCCTTCCCCCACTCTTCTCAGGAAGAGCAAGACACTCTTCCACAGCAGAAAGCAGCTGACATGGAACAGCAGTCTCTGCCATTTTCATGTTCAGAAGGAAATGCTATAACTCCTCATTGTGATTAGCAAGATCAGCTTTTCACAGCCACCCTTCTCCAGTCGCCAACTAGAGAAATGACCCCTGAAAGCATAGTCAATCAGAAGCCAATAGGCCAATCAGAGAGGGGGCCAGGAGAGTCATTTGGCCTGGGCCTCAAGCTCAAAGGGGGCCTCAAATTTAGACACTTGTTAATTTTTTGGCATTTGATAAGTTTCACAACTTGTTTTTATGTGCATCCCTATCGGACCAAAATGTGACATGCTCTCTCAGCTTAGAACTGCAAGTTTAAGCAAATAAGAGATGTGATTTGGTAAAAGACATATTTTTTTTTTGTTAACTGATATAGATTTTGTCATATTAAAGATTTAAAAATGGTCATAAATATTAAAAAAAAATATCGGTTCTGATGGCACAAGATTAGACCATGATGAACTTGTCCTCTCAGAGCAGCTGATGATATAGAATTAGTGGCTGGTGCTGGATCAAGTGCGTGTTGAAAGGCAGAGAATTGTTACATTTTAATGTCTTCATAGTTTTATATCTAGTTGACTAAGGAATTATTTATGTGTGAGAATTCCTCATTATTATCTCATATGGTAGCTAAAAGTAGTGACTGGTTTGTTGGTTGAGCCCTAGCTTGGTAGTTTGGCCATCATCATAGACTTTCATAGTCTATAGGCCCAGATTCAAGGTGAACATTTGTGAGGATAATCTTGTACAGTGAGTTTCGTGAGGACGCACGTTTGAAATTTTTTGACATTATCCCTCTGTCTGTATCCATGTCTGTGTTTACTATATATATGTCATCCCTTTTTCTTCAGCTCAGCCTGTTATATTATACCTTGCGTGCTTGAGTTTTAATTCAGTGATACGGATAATAACCTGTCTGTTTCATTTTGTGTTCTTAATTAGTATTCCTCCGTTTTAAATCTTTTCAGCATTTGTGTACATGTTTACAGTAGAACATTTCAAGTGTAGATAAGCTACTTATTTACAGCAAAATATTTCAAGTGTGGATAGGCTACATATTGACCAGCTAGATCACTATGAAGAGGAGATTTGAAATTGGTGCAAGCAAGAGACGGCGAAAACAACTGAGTGAAGCAGCAGCTAAGAGCTCAAAGCCAATAACTTCATTTCTCAAACCAATAGAAAACATACCTTCCCCAACAAACAACGCTACAGATAATGAAAACTCCACAAC
The DNA here is from genome assembly GCF_002925995.2 of Terrapene triunguis. Classification (NCBI taxonomy): domain Eukaryota; kingdom Metazoa; phylum Chordata; order Testudines; family Emydidae; genus Terrapene; species Terrapene triunguis. Next base: position 94,530,256 of record NW_020664409.1, read on the forward strand.
TGCAACAGGAGATATTTCAATGCCAATACTTGAACATGAGGACAGTAGTCAAGAAGGAGATGTGCGAACTATAACAGATGCAGCTGAAGTTCCTGTGTACGATCAAGAAACTCAACAGCAACAGGAAGATGTAGATCTTACGCAGCAAGAGTAATTCATGAGTACTACAGGTGTGACTGTGACTGACATTGGAATTATTGACAAGAGCAATGCTGCCCAAATGCAATCTTTTCTTCAAATTAGTTGTTTTGAAATTCCAAGTAACATTCCACAAGATGATGATAATCATGCTTTCCCTACTTGTCTGCTGACAAAAACTCTTCCAAATGGTGAGATCTGCATAAGAGACTGATTATGCTGGAGTACAGAAAAACAATCTCTGTACTGTGCACCCTACTTCATTTTGAACAAAAGTGCTGCAAATGCATCAGTTCTCTCTGATCAATCAGGATGGAGCATCAACACAGATTGGAGGAAGTTGAAAGACCAAATACCATTACATGAGAGTTCAACGTCACACAAAGAAAACTATGTTGCATGGAAATCAGCTAGTAGGGCAGCATCAGCTGAAAGTTCATTGAGAATTTACTCTTGACTGAACTCTCTACAGAAACTAATAACTGGAAAAAACTTCTTGAGCGCATCCTGAATGTCATCCTTTTTCTTCCTGAGCGGGGATTGGCTTTCTTTGGTTCCAGTCAACATATTGGTGATTGTGCAAATGGAAACCTTCTAGGCATAGTTGAGCTCCTCAGCAAATATGACCCACTTTTATCAGAGCATGTTAAATGTGTTCGAGAATCGCAAGAGAGTCAAAAGCACATGCAAACCGATTATCTCTCCAGACATACAAAATGAGTTTATTGAGCTATGTGGGTCATTTGTACAAACAATTCTTGATGAGATTCGAAATGCCAAGTATTTTTCAATCATTGTTGATACCACTCCCTGTTGTTCTCACAAGGAACAGACTACTATAGTTATTCGATATATTAAGATTGTAGACAGCTCAAAATTTTCAATTGAAGAAAGGTTTATTTTGTTTGATAATTTCACGAGAAAAACTGGAAAAGAAATTACTGCTCGAGTACTAGCAATTCTAGAAGGTTTTAAGTTAGATTTTCAAGTCTGCATTGGTAAAGCCTATAACAATGGATCTAATATGGCTGGGAAGTACAAAGGTCTACAAGCAGTTCTGCTTGAGCATAATTCAAACTGTATTTTCATCAGCTGTGGAAACCACACACTAAACCTTGTAGGTGTTGACTGTGCTGAATCATGCACGGAGGCAATTACTTACTTTGGAACTGTTCAGCAAATGTACAATCTCTTCAGTAGCAGTCCCCAAAGGTGGGAAATTCTGAAGCAATATCTTCCTGTTTCACTGCATGGGATGTCCAAAACTAGATGGTCTGCATGGATTGATGGTGTTCAACCAGTTGCGCAGCATTTGAATTCAGTGAGAAAGGCTTTAAATGAGCTTGAATCTCTCAATCTCACTGCACAGGCTCGAACTGAACTTCAGTCTATTCAGAAGCACATGTCCAAATTTTAATGAATTCTGATGTCATCTTTGTGGATGAAGCTACTTACAGTGATCCACCAAACTAATCTGGTAATTGAAGCACGCAATGCTACACTTGATGTTGAGAGGGATAACATTGAAAGTCTTATCAATGGCATTCAACAGATTCGTGAACAATGGGATGCGATCCTGATTGAGTCCAAATCAGTAGCACAGAATATTGGCATTTCTTCTGAGTTCTCCACCAATTGCATCTTATCTACTGAATCTGATGCCGAGCAGCATTATAGGGTCAGTGTCTTCCTTGTCATCATTGACTGTATTCAATCAGGTCTTACATATCGATTTGAGTCACTGTGCCTAATTTGTACCCTTTTGGGGTTTCTTTGGCAGTTCAACAGACTGAGTAATGAGGATCTACTTTCTGCAACTGAACAATTTCAGCAACGGTACAACAAAGAAATCTCAAAAGATCTCAGTGACAAGGTCATCTTCCTCAAACAAATATATTCCACGAACTTTAAATTGGATTGTAAGGCAAAAGAATTGCTTCAAGAAATACCCAAACTTGGACTCTTGAGAGTGTTTCCTAATGTCACAATTGCACTGCGCATTTTTGTCAATTTGCCTGCATCAGTGGTTTCAGATGAATGCACCTTCAACATGTTGAAGTAGGTAAAGAACTATACTGTTCAACTATGGAACAAGAACATCTGAATGGGCTTGCTATGCTTAATATCAACTGTGATATTGCATGAAAGCTAGATTTTTTTCTTCAATAATTAGAGCATTTGCACAGAAAAAGGCTAGAAAAACATTGGTTAAATAAAAAAATATTCAAATAAAATCTCTCTCTTTTTTTTGGTGGTCTAATTATTTTCATGTATTGTTAATTTTTATTTTCATTATGGCTAAGAGCCTTAAAAAATGAAAATAGCCTAGCCCTCTCTAGAGCTCTAAGAGGGCCTGGCCTTAACTAGCATATTGCCTGCCAGTCAAAGGCCATTCTAGTGCATTGCCCTCACACTGGTGGTTGCTACAATTTGGCCTTTACAAGACAGAGAGCACTATGAGAAGCCCCATGTGAGCAGATTCTGGCTCTCAACTCTACCCTCCACCACTCCCTTCTGTAGGCTGCCTACCAAAGCAAAGCTGCTCAAAGTAGTCATCCTCTTTCATTTGCATAAACTGAAGACACAGACAGTTCACACCCCCAACACTGCAGACTTTAACCAAAAACTGCTGAGCAGGTCACCTGTCTCCAGCACCCAGACACCCAGTTCCCAATGGGACCCAAACCCCAAATAAGTCCATTTTATTCTGTATGACGCTTATACAGGATAAACTCATAAATTGTCTGCCCTCTATAACACTGATAGAGAGACATGCACTGCTGTTTGCTCCCCGGGTATTAATCACTTTCTCTAGGTTAATTAATAAACAAAAGTGATTTTATTAAGTATAAAAAGTAGGATTTAAGTGGTTTCAAGTAATAACAGATAGAACAAAAAGAACAGGAGTACTTGTGGCACCTTAGAGACTAACAAATTTATTAGAGCATAAGCTTTCATGGGCTACAACCCACTTCTTCGGATGCAGATAGAACAAAGTAAGTTACCAAGCAAAATAAAGTCTAAAATAAAAAATGCAAGTCTAAGCCTAATACATTAAGAAACTGAGTACAAGTAAATCTCACCTTCAGAGATGTTCCAATAAGCTTCTTTCTAGTCTGGGCCCAATCCTTTCCTCTGGTACAGATCTTGTTAGTTCCAGCAGGCATCTTAGGTGAAAAGCAGGGGATTCCACATGACTGGGGCTTAAATGGAGAGGCTTCCAGGGCCTTTTATATTCTCTCTATTGTGGGTGGAAACCCCTTTGTTCTTCAGTGCAAAATCACAGGAACAAGATGCAGTTTGTAGCCACATGGGCAAGTCACATGTCCATGAATGATTCGGCTTTTTGCAGGCCAACACCATTGTTTACATGTTAGTTTGAACGTTCCCAGGAAAACTCAGATGTGGATTGGTGTCTCCCAAAGTCCATTGTTAGTTAAGTACTTCCAGTTACTTGAATAGTCCCTTCACGATATGTTGGCCAAACCTCCCTTATGTGTTTCCTACGCAAACACTTCAAATACAAGCATAGAGCCAATGCTCATAACTTCAGATATAAAACTGATACATGCATACAAATAGGATGAATATATTTGGTAGATCATAACCTTTGTAATGATACCTTACAAGAGACCGTTTGCATAAAGCATATTCCAGTTACATCATATCCACACTTATAAACACATTTTTATTAAACATATGGAGTGCAACATCACAGATATATTACACATATTTATAACTCATGATCAGGGGCGGCTCTATGTTTTTTGCCGCTCCAAGCACGGCAGGCAGGCGGCTTTCGGTGGCGCGCCTGTGGGCAGTCCGCTGGCCACGCGGATTCAGCGGCATTCCTGCGGGAGGTCCGCCGGTGCCGTGCCATCGGTGTTCCTGCTGCCAAATTGCCGCCGAAGCCATGGGACCAGTGGACCTCCCGCAGGCGTGCCGCTGAAAGCCGCCTACCTGCTGCCCTCATAGCGACCGGCAGGCCGCCCCCCGCAGCTTGCCACCCTAGGCACACGTTTGCTGCGTTGGTGCCTGGAGCAGCCCCTGCTCATGATACAAAGATGATACATGCATATAAACAAGATTGTCATACTTAGCAAATCATAACTTTTCTACTGATACCTTACATGGCATATCTTGTAAGACTCATTACAATTTTGTAAAATTGGTATCAATAATATTATAAATGGTCATCCACATTTCATACAGCATCACAAACTAGAAAAAAATTGTTCAGCACACCAAACTCACAAACAGTATAGCTTTTAAGAGCTATACACTCTCTTTTTCACACCCAGCAAAACAAGCTCAAAGTTAGCCATTCAGACTGTGTAACCTTTCCCTGCTGTTCTCAGGAAGAACAAGACATTCTTCTACAGCAGAAAGCAGCTGCCATAGAACAGCACTTTCTGCTATTTTCATGTTCAAAAGGAAACACTACAACTCTTCATTGTGGTTAGCAAGATCAGCTTTTCACAGCCACCCTTCTCCAGTCACCAACTAGAGAAATGATCCCTGAAAGCATAGTCTTAACTAGCTTGTCCCCTGCCAGTCACAGGCCATTCTAGCACATTGCCCTCTAACTGGTGGTTCCTAGAATTTGGCCTTCATGAGACAGAGAGCACTACGAGAAGCCCCATGTGAGTAGAACCTGGGTCTCAACTCTGCCCTCCATGGCCCCCTTCCCTAGGCTGCCTATCAAAGCAAAGCTGCTCAAAGTAGCCATCCCCTTTCATTTGCATAAACTGAAGACACAGACAGGCCACTCCACCAATCTTCTTCTTCTCCCTGCTCTGTGATTCCTAAGACCGCTATCCTTTAGAGTCCTTCTCACAAGTTTTCTCTGGCTCAGTGATGCTACATATTTATCCAAGGCAGATAAAGAGCTGGGCTAAAAAAGGGAGTGTTGTGGGTCAAAGTAGAGTCTAAAACTGGGACTTAAGTGTCTAAATCTGGGCTTCAGGTGACTATCTTTGTGGATCTGGGTCTAAATGCTATTCCTGCTCACTGTCATCTATAGACCAGTAAGAACAGGTTTATATGGTAACCCTGATGACATAGTTGCTGAATAATTTAAGACAGAACATGTGGGGGTTATAACTGCAGAGAAATACCTCACTAATCTGAACTTTAATTTTCACACTTTATAATTCATTCAAACAGTCTGATCCAAAAATCTGTGGGAGCCTCAGCACCTCTCAGCTCTCCTGCACTCCCTTCAGGGCTGGATTAACCTTTTGTGGGCCTGGTGAAAAATGTATTTGTGGGCCCCCATGAGGACAGTGGCACATGGCGCAGGGAGATCGGTCCCCGGAGCCAGGGACCGGCCAGGGGCATGGCATGGCAGGGGTGGCCCCGCTCCGCCCAGTGTGAGGGCATTATTTAGAAACTGGCAGTTGCCAGACGCACAGTGTCCTGCCTGGCCCTGTGCTGCCAGCCTGCCCCTTCCCCTTGGGGGTGGGCCCATGCTGCACCACACAACCGCCCTGCCCAATACCCACCCAACTTCCTATGGCCAGAGACCCCCTGGATTCGCTATGCCCAGCACCCCCACCAGACCCTGCCACAAATGCACAGCGCACTGCACAACACGACCCCTGTCCAGTGCCCCACAGCCCCACCACAACTGCCCAGCACGCCACACAGAACCCCCACTCCCTACTGCCCCAACGCACACAGATCTTCCCTACCACCTCACAGCCCAGCACCCCCCCAGGCCCCTCAGAGACCCTCGCCCTGCCTCCCAGCCGCACTCACCGGCCCTGCTGGGAGTTGACTGTGTGTCAGGCTGAACCAGCAGCACAGCCAGGGCTGGTCCCAGGGCTGGGAATTGCTCCGGCCCCTCTGGAGTGGCACAATCAGCCAGGCCAGGGCCTGCCCCGGCCGGGCTCCCTCAGGACCCACTTGCCTGGCGGGGTCCAGCCAAGCCCCCCACACTGTTCCCCTCCCCCCCAACTGGTGATACTGGCCAGGCTTCTGCACCTGTCCCTGGCGGCTCAGCTCTGGGGAGACAGGCGGGGCCCCACAGGTGGTGGGAAGCAGAGACTGCCTGGAACCGGAGGTGCACTGGGGTCCGTCCAGGAGGCAGAGAGGAGTACTCAGCCAGCCGGCAGGCAGGCGGAGAGGAGCAAGTGATGGGCGGGGGGGAGCCAGTGGGCTGGTGGGGTCATGGCACAGTGCTAGCGGAACACGCTGGGGCCCCTTTTGAGCATGGGCCCGGCTCCATGGCACCACTAGCGCCATTGTAAACCCAGCACTGCCTCCCCTTACGCAGACCACGTGAGGAAACTGCCCAGCAGGCACAGGGCTCCTGGCATCACAGCTCGCCCTGCCCTCTCCACACGCCAACATTCGTCTGCGGGGAGGAAGCAGGCTAAGTGAGAAATCTGAGTGCCCCACCACCACCACATGTTGCCTCTGCAACATATCCAGTTTTGGGGGGGGCAATGCCCCCCAAACCCTTATTCACCACCCATGTTGCCACTGCTGGGTAGGTGCTTTAATCTACTGGGCTAAAGGTTATAAAGAGGGCACTGCCACCTCTTCCTGAGGCAGTACTGTGGTGTGCAAGGCCTGGTCTCTGAGCACTCTTACTGGATTGGGACCCACAGGCGAGACAGGTGAGGGAACGCCTAGTTTGAGGGCACACAAATATAAATGATAATAATTAAATGGCTGCCATGTTTCTCCCTCCAAATTGGGGATTCCCTATTATACAAATGTTTTGATCATTTTGTTAGTCTAATAGTTCAAGACTTTCTAACAATGAGAAATGACATGAAATTCTATAAACTTTGCTGTTTATATTAAAAGAGGTATGCATCTACTGCTCATTGTCCAAGTAATGCAGAACTCTTTATACACCAACAAAAAATTAGCTAAGCACCAAAAGCTGCTTGAAATAGATACACTTTAAAGCTGTGCATGAAAAAGTTGTGCTGATTTAGCAATCCAAATTGTATTTGGAAGAATATTTTATCATCAAACCATTAGGACATAACAAAAGGCTCCTGCCATAAAAGATTGACACAAATTGACCCTTGTTGCAGATTTCCTCCCTCAAGCATATAACATGTAAACAAAGCTACAGAAGCAATTTTAAATATACATATTTTACCATGACAAGGTGTGTGAGAGAATATCTTTTAGTGGACCAACTTCTGTTGGTGAGAGAGACAAGCTTTCAGGCCACATAGAACTGTTCTTCAGGTCTGGGAAAGGAAATCCGAGCATCACAGCAGAATGCCAGATGGAATAGATAGTTTAGCATAAGAAGTTAGCACATATTGTAACGGACCATTCAAGGCAGAGTGACCCGTTAACACCTCGGCTGTTATAGGACACAAAGAGGGGGTTAGTGGGTTACAGATTGTTGTCTCTGTTCAGTCCATGATTTTTGGTGTCTAGCAGAGTGATTAATTTAAGCTCCCAGGCTTATCTTTTGAATGTGTTCCCCAGGTTTCCTTTGAGGATGGAGCCTGCTAGGTCAGATAAAGAGTGATCGCATTGCGAAAAGTGTTCATCACGGGTGGTAGGGTGTATTTGTCTTATCATTTTCCGGTGTGAGTTCATTCGAGAGTGTAATGATTGCCTGGTTTCACCCACATAGTTATTATTGGGGCATTTAGTGCACTGGATGACAGTGGCGCTGGAACAGGGGGAACCAGGGAGCCATGGCCCTCCCACTTTTTGAAAGTGGATGGGCCTGGTCCGTCCACTTTTTGCTGCGGCGGACCCTGCCTCCTTCCCCGCCTGTTCCTCCTGTGTCCCTGCTCCCAGGGCTCCCCACCCAGGACAGATGGAAGTGGAGGGTCTGGATTCCGCACCAGCTCCCCACAGCTGCCTGCACGGCTCTTACCCCAAGCCAGCTCCAGCCAAGGGGCAGGGCCTCGGAGCCGCAACCTGGCCATGGTAAGAGCCGTGCAGGCAGCTGTGGGGAACTGTGGTGGACTCTCCACCTGCCTGCGGTGCAGAGGGCCCAAGCAGCCCCTGTCCCCACCCCTGGACCCCTCACCCCGGACAGGTGGAGAGTTCACGCCATGGCTGCCTCTTGGGGGAGAGGAGGGGTGGGGCGGGGCTTCGGGAAAAGGTAGGGGGGCCTTGGGGGAACAGGAGGGGCCTTGGGGGGAAGGGGCAGGATGGGGGCATGGCCTTGGGGGGAAGAGGAGGGGCCTTGGGGGAAGAGGTGGGAAGAGGGCCTCCGGACCCCCCACTTTTGGGAAGGCTCTGCCGCCCCTGTGTTGTGATGGCATGTGTAGGATCCATGGATCCTGAAAGGTGTGTTGTGGGGGGGTGCTGATCATTGTAGAAGTGGAGCTATGTCTGCAAGTTTTTCATATGTTGTTCTGGCAGAGTTTGGAGCCACTTTGAGTTGCGGTGTCCTGGTCTGTGGGGAGGTTGCTTCTGATGATGAGCTTGGAGAGGTTGTTGAAAGCCATAAATGGGGGTTCAGGAAAGATTTCTTTCAGGATGGAGTCCCCATCAAATTTGGGTTGTAGTTGTTTGATAATACCCTATATAGTTTCCAGTGTGGGGTGGTAGGTGAGTACTAGGGGTGTGCCGTCAGAGAGGGTTTTATTTCTATACCGAAGCAGGTTCTTTTGGGGTATTTGGGTAGCCCATTCCATGATATGATCTACTTCTCAGGTGAAGTGTCCTTATCTGGTGAAGGCAGTTTTGAGTGTGTTAAGAGTGTGTTCTCAGTGGTACCAGATGACAGAACAAGGAGTAATGGTCTCAAGTTGCAGTGGGGGAGGTTTAGGTTGGATATTAGGAAAAACTTTTTCACTAGGAGGGTGGTGAAGCACTGGAATGGGTTACCTAGGGAGGTGGTAGAATCTCCTTCCTTAGAGGTTTTTAAGATCAGGCTTGACAAAGCCCTGGCTGGGATGATTTAGTTGGGATTAGGTCCTGCTTTGAGCAGGGGGTTGGACTAGATGACCTCCTGAGGTCCCTTCCAACCCTGATATTCTATGATTCTATGATTCTAAGATGTATATCCTGAACTTTCTCCTCAGAGCATATTCTGTGGTATCTGAGTAGCTGGCTGTAGATAACAGATTTCTTGGTGTGTTACTGGATCTATGAAGGTAGGTGTGGTGATCTGTGGGTTTCTTGTATATAGTTGTCTGTAGGTTTCCATTGATGAAGCTGACTGTGGTATCCAGGAAGTTGATGCTAGTGTGGGAGTGTTCCAGAGACAGTTTAATGGATGGGTGGTGGTTGCTGAAGTTGTGGTGAAAATCTATGAGGGAGTTTAAACCATCTGTCCAGACGATGAAACTATAGGGTTGCCAGGCATCTGGTTTTTGACTGGAACACCCGGTCGAAAAGGGACCCTGATGGCTCCAGTCAGCACCGCTGACCGGGCTGTTAAAAGTCCAGTTGGCAGCACAGCAGGGCTAAGGCGGGCTCTCAGCCTGCCCTGGTTCCATGCAGGTCCTGAAAGTGGTGACATATCTCTCTGGCTCCTAGGCGCAGGGGCGGCCACGGGGGCTCCACACGCTGCCCCTCCGAGTGAGCAGCCAAATCCGGAAGTTCTTAGTCTTCATTTTAGGTAGACTGCTCTGTGACTTCCATGAGGATTTTGCCTGAGTTAGACCTAAGCAAAAATGGAATAAAAACATCCACATTTGATCCCATTAAGTAAGTACATATGAGACATTTACTAGGGGTCTAATTCCTGAGCACCTGATGAGCATCTATAGCTCCCATTAAAGGAAATCCAAGTTGTAGAGTTTTAGCACTTTCCCTATTAGTACTGTGTATTATTTGTTATTTATTGACCATCATCACTGTGTTAAGAACTGGTCTCTGTAGTGAGCTTACACTCTAGCACTTATAAAGAGAGAGAATCAACTCCAAGAATCCAAACAGTAAGGAATGACTCCAACTTACTGTGTTTCAGAGCACATCTTTCACATGTCCATGGGAATGAATCCAGTGCTTGATGTGATGTTGCACACCACCTTTCTAACATTGAAAGATTATTTTGATGGCTGATGTTGGCAATATGTCTCTTAGTTTCTGGTATAAATAGCCATATGTTCTGTTAAAAATATTGGATTTAGAAAGCATAGTCCCTGCAGACTGTATGCAAATATGAGTGTCTTGGAATTGTTTTAAATCTTATTACAATTAGCTTACTCTTTAAATCCAACCTGTGCTGGACCAAGCTTTCAAGGGACAACAATCAGTGGTGTGTGTCTTCAGGCTGGTGGCTGCTAGAGTAAGAATATCATATTCTGACTCTGTATTCGCATTATTAAGGAACTAAATGCTTTTCTGTTAATGATTTTATATTTGGAAGTTGAGCCAAGTATCTCTATGGATAAAGGGGAAAATATTCAAAAGCCTGTAAATGACTTAGGAGCCTATGTCCCATTTTCAAAAATGACTTAGGAGGCTGAAAGTCAAGGGACTGTAGGTATTTGGAGGCAGATTTTTAAAGGTTATTTAGGTGCCTAACATGGCACATAAGGGCCTACTGAGATTTTCAAAAGTGCCTAGGGGCTAGATTCACTAGCGGGACTTACAGACCTAGATTTTTCTGGTGAACGTTAATGCTTAAGTCCAACGTTTAGGCACCACTGCCATTCACAAAACCATTGATCAGCTGCCGCCTAACCCTGTAGGCACCTAAAGTCCCAAGGCACCTAAGTTTCCACTGGGAAAGTCCCTTAGGCACTTCAATTGCTGCTGCTGGGCATGTGCACAGCCACCTCAGTCCTAATGCCACTGTGCACTTCGGCTCCCACCTAAGCGAAGGAAGGATTCACAAACTAGCTGTTCTGCTGGCTATCTCACCTGATCCAGTGAGCATGCTCAGAGGCTGCCTAACAGCATGCCTACCGAATTGGGCCCTGGAAAAAACACTGCCAAGGCAGGGCTAGTGTTGCCCTCTGCACTCAATAGCCCAGTGGGTTAGAGCACTCATCCAGGTCATGTGAGACCCAAGTTCAAATCCCCATTCTCCCTGAGAGTTAGACTAGGAACTTGAACTTGTGTTTCCCAGCTGCCAGGCACATGCCCTAACTACTGCACTGTGGGGTATTTAGAGGGGTTGGGGGGAAGACTTCTCTCAGTTGCTTCTGATGAAGCTGTTCCACTTTGTACGAAATACTCAAATATTCATTGGCGCAGAGACTAGGTCTCCCTGGAGTGTGTGCTGAGTTATAGAGTCACTAACATATTCACAGGGCCAGAGAGATTGACTACGCGGCTTAGTGGTTAGCACAATCAGGAGGTCTGATTGCAGCTCACACCCTGAACCTAGCTTTGATCTAGTTAAAACCTTAGATCAAAGCTAGCTTGGGTAACAATAGCAGTGTAGCTGCTGCAGCAGCATGGGCTAGCCTCCTGAGCTCAACACTACCCTGCATACATACTAAATTCAAAGCTATTTTGGGTACACCTACTTGAACTGCAGTCACATCTCTAAGTGCTATGTAGACCTATCCTCAGAAGCCTAACACTTTCCATGAACTGGACAAGGAGCCTCGGCACCTAATTCAGGGTAGTGAATTCTACTGGGCACCTAAAAGTTAAGTGCTGTAATGCTGAACCCTGGCCTTATGTTGGTATAACTACATCACTCGGGGTGTGGATTACCCCTGAGGGAGAAGCTCTCTCATCTGTGTAGGTAGCATCTTCACTAAGCACTACAATGGCACCAGTGCAGCTGTGCTGCTGAAGCGTTGTAAATGTAGACAAGCCTTGAGCATTGCAGTTCTTAAATTCCCCAAGTGAAGCTAGTCCGAGCCACTTAAGTCACCACTGGCACCTTGTGAGATGCCCATCTGCATCTTTAGGCATCTAGATCTTTTTACAAATCTGGCCCATAGATGCTTCTGAAGATTTTACCCCAACTCTAAAGCTATTAGAAAAATGATCTAAAGCTAAACAATTATAAAGGACAGTTCTGCTCTCAGTTACACCCATGTAATTGTTAATTTGCATAGCAGTAGTGCCTAGGGGATCTCCATTAGGTCAGGACCCCACTGTGCTAGGAACTGTACAAACCTATAGTAAGTGAGCATTCCGGTCCCGAAGAACTTACACATTGTCTTCAGTACAATTACACAGGAATAACTGAGCACAGAATTTTGCCTTTAGGGAGCAGTTCTCCTTAGAAGAACATCACAACTTTTTGCTAATTTGTAATAACCCAATTGCTATAAAGGTTAGAGTATGGTTTCTGTGTGCTTGTCTTTTCTACTTTTCATGCAGGGACCCAAAATGGCCAATTTGTCACATGTTTATCTACACCTAGGTACAAACAGGAATGTTAAATATTAATTTGCCTCCAGTGGGATATTGCTTTTTGATCCTTCAAAGGGTCTTTCTAATCCAAAACCCTGGAGGCATCTAAACTGAGGGAAAAGAGGCTTTCCAGGTTATAGTTATAAATATAGGTAATATAAAAAATAACTGAGTTGGTACTTTCATTCAAATACATTTGCCCAGAGGTAACAGAATCTACCTGCACAATTCTCATATGAAAGTTACAGGAGCTTTTGGATGAAAAGGATTGAATTCAGGCCTGGTGTAAATGGGTGAAACTCACTTGACATCAATGGAGTGACACCTATTTTCACCAAAGCTGAATCTGGTCTGGTTTTTCTGTTGCTTTATTCCTGGTGCAAATGTTTTCTGTGGGGCTGGACATTATTTCTGCTCCTACTTGATAGCTGGGAGGGGGCCAGCCATGGCTCAGAACTGCTGCTTTCTCTGGCGCCACTGGGAGGCGCTAGGAACATACTGCAGGCGCACAGCATAGCAGCCCTATTCTAGGCCCAGGGATGTGCTAATCCACATGTCAGGTGAGAATTTCTCATAACTATATTGAAACCAAAGATAAAATCACTAGTATAATCAGCCAGCACACCATGCCTCACCAAACCAGCACAACCCTGGTAAGACAAGATGTTGTGAAAAACAAAACCTCTCCAGCTTGGAAAAAAAATGATGATTTTCATATAATAAAACTCTTAAGACCTGATTTTAAAGCATTCCTGAACTCTGTGTTCTATTCTCATGCAAAAACATTCCATAAATTTTAGGGATTAGCTGGAATTCCCTCTCCTCGATCTTGCCCTCATGTAAAATTTGCTTTTAATAACTTCCAGCTTCCTGAACCACAAAGCTATCTGATCTGTTATTCACCATGACAAACGATAATATTCTAAGGGGAGAAAATGCAGGCGTGTTTACTCTAGGTCAGAGCAAAATAAAATTGCACTCTAGCATGAATAGAGCGACAAACCAGGGGCTTCTGTGTAGTTTGTCAGCCTTTACCTGCTGTAGAAGGGGTGCAGTGGAAGATTCTAGAGAGCAAGATCCAGAGCTGCATCTGCCATTTCTTTGGAAGAGTGCAGCAGGGTCTCCACTCTTGACACTGTCAGCCCAGCTGGCCAGAGTGAGGACAGGGGGTATGACCATGGCCTCCCATCTTTCCCCTTTGGGGAAGCTAGCATTTGTGTTGCTGCTAGCCTTAAGCATTCAGAGAGCAAAAGGGCTGCCTTTGTGAATAGCCCCAGTGCATCTGTGCAGGGGATGGAGGGAATGCTTCTGACTAGTCACAAGCTAGCCCTAACACTATTTTCCTGATTAAACCTCATCATCAACATGCACAGACTAAGCTTCAGAGAGAGATTTGACCATATTTCATCCTGGAAATTAAAGGTATAGAAACAGCACAATCTAATACCGATATGTTAGATTGTAAGTGCAGAAAAAGCTCACATTGACATTAATGGACCTTGGATCAGGCTCTAAATCCTCCTTGGTCACAAGCAAAAATATCATTATGAAGGAGCCCTTTGGAATTCAATAGGGATGAAGGGACCAGATTTGTAAAAATATTTACGTGTCTAAAGATGCAGATAAATTTCTAGTAGGATTTTCAATCTGCATCTTTAAGCACCTAAATACCTTTAAAATATCTGGTCCTAAATCAGTGGGGTTCTATGAACATTACTAGAAAAGCCCACTGAATTTAATGGACAGGGAAACTGCTCAGGTATTCTGGCAAGGGGTGCAGTTTAAGAAGCTGAATAAGATATATTAGAATTTTTATTTTGAATCATCCTATGGAATTCTATACAAAGGATATATTTGTAAGCAGAGTCGGGATGCACTCTCCCCTGACATCTAGTGGTGAGCTGTGGAAAAAGACTTCAAAAGCTGATCTCGTTTGCATGGACACACCCACCCTGCCTAGGCAAGCAGCATGATGGGACTGCTTGCCCAAATGATCCCTTGTGGCTGGTGTTGGATCCCCAGTCTCCTTGTTATTGGGGCACGAGTAATAAAGGGTTGCTATCCTTGTTGTGTGAACCGAGGGCAGCAGCACTGTACCTGGCACCCTCAACTGAATAGCATTTGCTAGGCAGGGGATATGGGTTCCAAAGCCCAATAAGTTGAGAGAGAATTGTGATAGGCATGTGTATATGGCTGATTTTGGTCCTAGATCCCTGTTTCTCTCTGTGTTATGATGAAAGAGCTAATTTAGAATCAATTGAGTGTCTCATTATATGCTGCAGAGCTGAAATTGCTTGTCCTGTGTGTATGAGCAATGAGGTTCCCCCCCTAACATTGAGAGCTGTGTTAAGTGGGGGAGGGGTCCTGAAAACATCTTGGGTGGCTGGTGGAGTGAGCCAGAGCAGACCCCTGCAGAGGAGTGGCAATTGGCTGTTAGGGCAATGAATGAGTGCCTGAGCAGTGTAAGGTGCCTCCTTACCACCACCACCACCACCACCCTGCCTTCCACACAGGATGGGAGGTGAACTCTGTGGATGAACCTCTGAACTCTGGGGCTGCTCTGGCTAAGGACAGCAACTGTGAGTGGAGTACAGAGAAGGGACAGGCAGGGCCGGTGCTACCATTTAGGCAAATAGCGCCAATCAGCTGTTTGGTGCCGCAAGCCTGGGAGGGGAGGAGAATTAGAGCGGGGGCGGCGTGCTCGGGGAGGAGGCGGAGCAGAGGTGAGCTGGGGTGGGGAGTTGCTGCACGGCTCCCCGGGGGGTGGGAGCTTCCGCGGGGGGATGCCTCAGGGCGGGGGGGGAGGGAGCTGCCACGGGGGGGGGGGGGGGCGCAAGGTGGAAGTTTTGCCTAGGGCGCGAAACTTCAGGCACGTTAAAGGGACTTTTGGGTTGCTGGACTTAAGACCCTGAGGGGAAAAGGACACTGCCCAGCTTACTTGGGGGTGGGTCTTTTGCTCATGGTTTGTGTTTATGAGCCCTAGTTGCAGTGTTTTCCCAAATTAATGCTGAGTTAATTCCCTCCTTTTATTAAAAGTTTTTGCTACACTTGGACTTTGTGCTTGCGAGAGGGGAAGTATTGCCTCTTAGAGGTGCCCGGGGTTGTGGTGTGTAATTGTCCCAGGTCACTGGGTGGGGGGCTTGGGCCGGTTTTGTGTTGAATTGTTGAAAAGGAACTCCTAGATACTGAACCCAGCCCTTGTTGCTGCTGGCTTCACCTGGCAGAAGGGTTACATAAGATGGTTCAAATAATCTAGAGAAAGATGCTTATTTTCTGTTGAATTCTTTAGGATTTTCCCATAAGAATGTCAAGCTTTCCAAGTTACAGCTCCCTGTTTCTTCCATGTATGCACATATCAATACAATTAGCAGAGGGTGTTGCAGTCAGGGGTGAGATTCACTGGCAAAACTAGAGCACATGGAGAAGTTTGCACAGCACCTGCCCTGCACTATGACTGTCTCTAATCAGCATTAGAATCTTTCCCTAAATGTCAAATTTTCTAAGTTAAACACATATATTTACATAACCCTAATGTATGGCACAAATACCAATCTATGCATGCTTATAAGGTATTTGCATATGTGCGTTGCCAGTTAGCTGCCTAGCTATCTGAGCGTGCGTGTTAATACCTGACTAGAATGCAAACATTGCATTACTTTATGTGCAAATATCCATATCAAATGTACACACCAAATTAAAAAATTAGGCCCTAAATAATGCCCCAAATATTGAGAAGTAATGCTTGATCAATAATAGAAAAGCTTTACTTCAGTGCTAGATTCTAAAATTGTTTTTTTCACCGGAAAGAGCCATGTTGCCTGAGATTAATCCAGCCATGTTTTGGCCTTCTGGTAACAGAATGGTCCAACTGTTTATGTGTCAAAGAAGTTCATTCATGTAATTCTTTTGATATAAAAGGTGTTTCCTACTGTTCACTACTCAGTGCTTATCTCCCTACCAAGAAAATGCCAACCTTAATCTTTACCTAAACCATACCAGCAGCTCAAAAGAGACAGGTGTTTGCTTTGTGAATATGAGGTGCAGAATTGGGGACTTCATTTATCCATTAAAAATAAGGAGGAAATGTGAAGATGCATGGCTGAGCAGGCTAGGAATGCCTTATACCTCTAGATCCTTTTTTCCAACTAAGTCCTAGCCAGTAATGGTTAAAAGTCACTACTATAGTTAGAGAAATACTACAACAATGTTTCTATGCACATGTTTTTGGTATTTAAAGAAACTTGTGTTGACTATTTTAGTAATTTTTTTCTACTTTGTGAATATTCTTGCAAATGAGTTTATTGGCAGGGATAGTCACAGAAATAGCAATTTTTTCGGCAAAAGTTGCAGAACATCCAAAGGAAAGGAATTCTGCATTTATAAGTGGGAGGGTTTGCACCAAAAGCCCAATTCCATGAGTTTTGCTCACGAATTCAGGCACAGAAACTAGGATGACCAGATGAGAGGAAGAAAATATCGGGACACCAAGGGGGGCAAAAAAAAAAAAAAAAGCCGAGTGCTGCTGGACGAGCAAAAAACCCCCAAACTGCCGGTGGAACAAAATATCGGGACAAATTGCGTCCCGACCAGAGATTGGTTGGGATGCGGGACAAACAGCTAAAAATCGGGACGGTCCCAATTTTATCGGGATGTCTAGTCACCCTAACAGAAACTGCCCAGCTCAAACAGCTCAAATGTTGACTATGAAATACTTGCAGCACACTGTTCACAAATAAGCTACAAATCAAGAATGATTTGCAGAAAATATTAAACAAAAAGTGTTAAACCAGATAAAATTATGATCTTTTTAGGGACAATTTGCAAATAGAAAAAAAGAAGGCAATCTTGTTGAAAAAGTAATTCATTATAGATTACTCAACAATTACCATTTTACATCTGTTGTCATTGGCCTCTGTGAAATGAACTGATGGCCATAACCCATTTGTTGGGCACATTCTCAATTGACATCCTAGTTGACATTTGGAACAGAATGCCAGGGCTGAACCATGCTATTATTCTTAGGGCCTGATCCAATGCACAGTGAAATAAATGACATGCTTTCCACTGACTTCACTGGGCACTGAATCAAGTTCTTGGAGCTCGTCCCTTTCAGAACAAGGTTGGCGCACGGTAGGGAAATATGCATGACACTGCCTTTGCAGTCCTGTGGATAAATGGAGGCCTTGAGGGGGATTAATCTGGTATTTTTCAAAAACATTAAATTTACTTCCAGTTAAAAAAACCCACCTTCCAAAATGAACAAGGAAAGGCTTTCCCCTAATCAGCTGTGAAGTTTGCCAGGCTTCTCAGATTGAAATAGAGCATCTCATGCTGAGACGTGTATTCTACTACCCACAAATGTGTAAAGATGACAGCAGCCATTGTAGAACTCTGAGGGCTAGGTTGGGCCAACAGGCTGCAGTCTGATTTTTATATTTGATATATAAAATGATTTCAACAGAGGAAAAACACTGGTAACAGATCATATACAAGTAACTATAGAGAAGTCACTCTTGGCAGTTTGGTGTTCCCCTTGCAGTTAGTGATGAGATAATAGATGACTAGGAAAAGCAAATGAAATATTTTCCCCAGATCACTCAAGGACTCCCTGCTGCTTCTATTATATTCTCATGGTGGTTTTTTTATCTGGGGCAGAGAAGGGAGGGAGGAAGAAAGAAGGAGGAAAATGAAGATAAGTGAATACGCTTTGCTATTCCCAGTTACAGCAAATTCCTCTCTGATCTTGAATTGTTACTACATGCAGTCTAAAAAGGCATATTCAAACACATCCCACACAGCGAACAGCATTCACACGTAAGAACAGGAGTAAAATACAGAGGTATAAAAACAAGGTTTAAATGAGAGTCAGCAGATAAGATGTAAACTGTAGTCTAGACAATGATTAATGCAATTAACAGCCTATGTAATGACAAATTGTCACTGTATGCACCCTAAAATGAATAATTTAGCACAAAGATCAGAAAGATCACCTGTAAGGGCATGTAGGTTAATAGAGGAATGGGCAAACAATGGGCCACACCTTCACCTGGTGTAAATCAGCAAACGCCACTGAAGCCAATGGAGCTTTTTCCAGTTTATGCCAGCTGAGGATCTGGCCTGTTGAACATTTTGGGTGGGAAGTACAATGATAAAGTCTAGACATTGTTTTTCAGAATTCCCTCAATCTTCATCTTTTCATAAGTACATTCTGTATGAAAAGAAAAAAGAAATATATGTCGCCAAGCAACATTTCACCTGGAACAGTAGGGAAAGACTGGGCAGTAACCCAATTAAAGGCAGAGTAGAAATCTTTCAAAGACATTTATAAAGAAGCCTAAGCCACATCTCAGAATCCTCCATGTGTCTGTGACTGAATGAAAAGAGATTGCATGGAGTGTAGAATCAGGTGACTTGCCTCTCAAAAGCTGCATCGCCTTAGAGAATAAAATTCAAGTGTCCATTTCATCTGCCTTGCTCTCTGGCTCACAGAAATGATTTTCTGCTTTTATCTTCCTCAGTAAATGGCCTGGCAGACTTAACGTCCTAGAAAATGAAAGTCTTGTTACTGCACACTACCCTAAATGTGCAGGGAAACAATAACGTACTAACATGTGCTTCCGTAGTTAAAGGCAGTTTCACCAGCAAGATCTCCTTGCCCATGGCCTGCTTACTAGGGATATTGTCTGGAGTGAAATGGGTTCTCTAATCCTTACATTTTATGTCCTTTTTGGCCTCTGATGCCTTTAGGTCTGACGGTCACAAATGGATAATTATCAAAGCTGTACTTTTGGCTTCATTCGGCTTATATAACTTTCCTGGAAGAATTCAGCAGCCTCTTTCCACATAGAAATCTGTACTGAGGCATGAGGATATGAGGGCTTCTTTGAAAAGGAGCTACATCCGTGAGTTCTTTGTGCTGTGGTATCCCGAAGGCCCTGACATTCTGCCTTTTCATTTGGGGCTGCATCAGTGTCTTGTCTCTCCACCTGTAGCTTTTAAGTACAGTTTTAGATATTTGAATAGTTCAGTTTGTCTAGAGCAGTGGTGGGCAACCTGTGGCCCGCCGGGTAATCGGATGGCGGGCCGCGAGACATTTTGCTGACATTGACCATCCACAGGCTCCGCCCCCCACAGCTCCCAGTGGCCGTGGTTCTCTGTTCCCAGCCAATGGGAGCTGCGGGAAGTGGTGGCCAGCACGTCCCTGCGGCCCACCGCTATTGTTAGTACGTCAGTAAAATGTCTCATGGCCCACCATCTGATTACCCTGAGGGGCCGCGTGTGGCCTATGGGCCACTGGTTGCCCCTCACTGCTGTAGAGCAGGATAGGTCAGTGGTTTGAGCATTGGCTTCCTAAACCCAGGGTTGTGAGTTCAATCCTTAAAGGGGCCACTTAGGGATCTAGGGCAAAAATCAGTACTTGGTCCTGCTAGTGAAGGCAGGGGGCTGGACTCAATGACCTTTTGAGGTCCCTTCCAGTTCTATGAGATAGGTATATCAAACTTGGGCCATGATTTTCAGAAATGGACACCTAAAGTTAGGCTCCCAAGTCCATATTTAGGCACCTAAATAAGTGGCCTGCTTTTCAAAAAAACTAAGCTCCCAGGTCCAGATCATCAAAGGTATTTAGGCTCCTAACTCCCATTGAAATATCTAATACCTTTGTGAATCTGGGTCCCATTGACTATGTTTGAAACCATTTATAGTTCAGATGACAGATGGGCCCATTCCTTAGAAAAATCCCAGGGGCTGAATGCCAAAAAACTAAAGATGTTGCACAAGCTACTAAAATCTTATCAGCAAAATAGTATATTAAACAAACGTATTCCACAATATACAGATTAATGGGGATGCACTAATGTAACTGAGAGAATTTGGCCCATAAAAATACTAAGCATGTGACACAATATGCAAACAAAGCCACCTGGGCAGAATTTAACCAACTGCTTCCCTCACTGATCTGCCAGTCACCTCTCAGTTCTACCCCTACAGTTTCAAATGGCATTTCCCCTCCAACGATAAATAACCCCAGATATCATTCAAACAGCGGTACCTCAGTCTGCATATTAGAGTCTTCACTCCTTCCTACTAACAAGCTAACTTTGATACCTAATATAGCTCTGACATGCCCTCTGACTCTAAATCAGAGGATAGTTGAGGGATGGGGTAGGGGGAAAGGCTGAGACTTGGACAACGAGTCTGGAGAGAGAGCATGGAACTGGCTGGGCAAAAATAACAGGACGAGGGTGAAGAGCCCAGAGGGTGGAGAATGGGACAGATTAGGCAAGGAGACTGGGACTGGGACAAGAAGCGAGGGATATGTGTATGAAAGAGGGGATACTGGAATGAGGAGCTGAGGGGTAGCAAGCAGAAGAGAGAGGACTAGGACAGAGACAAGCTCGAGGTGATAGTGGCAGACGGGAAAACAGTTATTAAAGGATATGCGCTGATCAGGAAAGACAGAAATAAAGGTAAAGACAGTGGAGTAGCATAGTGAATGGCTAAAACTGAATCTGTTTGGGTCAAAATCACTTTGGGGAAGAAAGGTAACAGAGGCTCCACTGAGATAGTTCTTGGGGTCTACTACAGCCCCCCGCATTCGATTTGGATATGAATAAGAACATAAGAAAGGCTATTCTGAGTCAGAACAATGGTCCATCTAGCCCAGTATCCTGTCTTCTGACAGTGGCCAATGCCAGGTGCTTCAGAGGGAATGAACAGAATGGTCAATCATTGAGTGATCCATCCCCTGTTGTTTACTCCCAGCTTCTGGCAAACAGGGGCTAGGGACATCCAGAGCACAGGGGTGCATTCCTGACCATTTTGGCTAATAGTCATTGATGGACCTGTGACGAGTTGGATCACAGAAACCCCCTTGGGAGCTGCCACCCGATGTGCCAAGACTATGTTACATGGCACAGGCAGCACAAAACATATTTCAGTTATATCATACATACATTTATAAACACCCACCCATAAAGCCTTATGGGGTACGCTGTCACACCCTCCCCCTGAACTTACTGCCAGAGACTTGGACACTGTCCATGGCGGAGGCAGTATACCTAAAGTTCCTCTTTTCTGGACAGGGCATCTGCTACCCAGTTCTCCTTTCCTTTAATATGAGTAATCTCCATGTCAAACTCCTGTAGGACCAGGCTCCAGCGTAGCAGTTTGGAGTTGGTGCCCTTAGTTCGGTGAAGCCATACTAAAGGTGAATGGTCAGTTAGAATTCTGAACCTCCTATTAAAAAGGTAAGGTCTTAATTGTTTGACGGCCCACACAATGGCATAGCATTCCTTCTCTATAACGGAGTAATTCTGTTCGGCCGGGGACAGTTTTTTGCTCAGGAAGGCAATGGGATGCTTCTTACTGTCTTCCCCTGTCAGCTCAGGACTCCAGCACCCCATCTTGCTGAATTAGACACTCCAGTCCACTTCAACACAGACCCAGGGTCTGAATTACTTGTCCCAAAACTGCAAGTTTACACAAAAGCAGCTCACAGGAGTGTGCTTATCTTTAGCACTCAGATGCCCAACTCCCAATGGGGTCTAAACCCAGAT